>NW_025544775.1:7895470-8458534 GCF_000003525.1 Blastomyces dermatitidis ER-3
GTTTCTTGATGAAGTTATGTTCAGAAATCCTCTATCAATTGTCCAGATATTGTTATTTTTCTTCAATGACTTTTCATTATAGATATTTATGAGCTGTATAGTATCAAACTCATTTTCTTTATCTATAATATCACCCACCAGAATATCAGGGTCAGACATGATATCAAATCTTAGATTAAATTGATATCTTGATCTCTTTCTTCCATAGATCACTACTCTTGACTTTATCTCAGACTTTTGAGGTAAAAAGCAGTAGTAGCTTGAATGAGAAATAACATATTTTTGCTCAGCATCAAAATTCGGCTCCTGAAGCAGTATAAAATCAACTTTTTGTTCAAATGCAATTTGAAGACAAGAATAAATACAATTTGAGTTTCTATTCACATTATTTTGAATAAATGTGATTTTTGAAGAGTTTTTAAACTTTTTTTGTTGTTTTTGTTGTATATTCATACTAAAAGAGAGTAGAGTAGAATCTAATCACTATCATCAGATAGTAGATTATAACTGTTCTGAAAAGTAGGAATCTCAACTGCTTGCATTATATCTAGTTTATCATCAGAGTCATTTCTCAATTCTCTAATCTTAACAGGAGTTTGAGGATTCAAGTTCTGTTTACATTTAGCTGGAGAGTTGGAGTTTGAAGACTTAGATAGTTGAGAGTTTCTTCTTTTTGAGCTTGCAGTTGTGAGTTTACTGGCTTGACTCTTCTCTTCAGTTCTAGATTGACTTTGAGCTTCATCTTTTCTCCAGTTCTTTTGAGTTCTAGGAGCAAACATACATTCTTTTGAGCTAGATGCATGTTTTTCTTTGCAATTAGAGCACTTAAGCAGAGTGTGTTGACAAATTTCACCTCTTTTTAAGCATGTTTCACATTTATGCTCACTAGTTTTGTGATCTCTGGCACAGAATGCACATTTTGAGTCTCTAAAACATGAGATTGCAAAGTGTCCATATCTTTGACAGTTTGAACACTGTGTTTGAGCTTTGAGGTTCATCCTTGAGTCTTTGTATTCATGAACTCTCATTTTCAAACCTGCTACTCTTACTTCAGAGATCTTTGACTGTTCAAGTGTTTTTGTATATACTAGAACAGAGGCATTTCTCCTGCTTTGTCTGAACTCAATTGAATTTAGTTATACAGGCTCCTTTCTCAGTTGAATAGAGTTGTATTCTTCCAATTCATTTTTGAGAAGTAGCATTCCTTCTTCACAGTCAAAAATTTCAACTGGAATATCATGAAGAATGAATTTGTCCCACTTTTCATCTCTTTCAGATAGAATTGTTGTGTTTAACAAAGATTCTACTGCTGACTTCCAGAGATTCTCATTCTGAATAAGGAATTCAGCACTGAATTCAGGCATTGTAGTCAGAATGATGGAGTTTTCAAAGAATGATGATTCAATTGAAGCTATAACTGGTTTTTGAACTTCAATATCAGTCATTAACTGAGAAAAGAACTGCTGGTTAATTTCATTTCTGATTCTGAAAATGAGATTTGAGTTTAGCTTGTTTCTTTGCAGAATGTCCTGATTTGAGACTTTGAGAATAAGTCTTCTATTTCTGGAGATTTGGAAGTTTTTCTCTTTTTGCATTTTCTTTTCCACTTTTCTATGAATAGAGGCATGAGCAGTATTCTTCTCAGTTTTCTCAGAATTTTGAGCAGGTTTTGAGACAGTAGGTTTAGAGACAGCAGGTTTAGAGACAGCAGATTCAGCTGCTTGAGCATATGTTTTCTTCTGATTCAAAGAAGGAGAAGAAGAAGAAGTAGAAAAGAAAGAAGAGCAAACTGAAGAGTCAGTGATTGTATTAGAAATTTTCAAAGTTTTTTGAACTGTGTTTGAAATTCCAAGTTTGAACTTGATCACTTCCTGTAGTTGTCTAGCCTGAGCATGAAGAATTAACAGAACTTCTTCATTCATCTCACTCAGACACTGCTTTCCAAGAATTTTACTTGCTTTTTCAAGTTCCTGTATTTCAAGAACTTGTTGTTTCTCTATCTCTTCTTTCTTTCTTCTCTTCAGAATTTCAATCTCAGGAATAGCATTTGAGAAAGCATCTTTTTCCACATCAACTGAGTGTACTTTTGAACTCATTGTTCTTACTCAATGAAAAGTTGGTCAGACTAATTCAATTGAGATATTTATTAAACTCTTTTGAATTGAAAAGTTGGTCAGACTGTTTCAATTAAGAGGTTTCTAAGTCTGTTTTCAATTGAAAAGTTGGTCAGACTATTTCAAAAGAAGAATCACAGACTTTTGTGTATAAAACACCTGATTTTTTTCACACTAGTTCAGTAACTAGGTTAGATTTTTGAAGAGAATCTAATAAACTAAAATTGATTTTTAAGATAAATCAATAAAATCTTTACAATCTCTTTCTTGGGATACAGTGAGGAAAAGTATGATATCAATTGATAGTAAATCAGATGATATGACAGTTTTTGAGAGAAAAACTGACAAAAAATAAATCAATTTTTTGAAGAGAAATTGATTAAAACTATTCAATTTTATTCTAAATTATCCAATTCTCCTCGCACAACAGGTGTGCAACTCAAATCAGTTAATAAAGAGTGTAAAAAAGAATTAAGTATTAATGAAAGCTCTTCAGCCACTGAAAAAGTAATTCTTACTTAAAAGAATATGAAATTATGACAGAAAACAACTCTGTTTTTAATTCTTTGTAAGAATATTGTGTAAAACCCAGAGAAAAACACCTTACTTTTTTAAGAGAAGTAAAAAACTATTTCTAAAATCTTTTTTTTGCATTAACTGCTGCAGAAGAATGAGATAGAAACTGCTAAGATATGCACTACTGTATACCCCCTACCAAGACTTTCCCTCTTCAGAGTCTTGATATTATAGAGAATATAAGTCTGTTTCTATATAATAATATAAATATTGCCAGCGGGATGTAGAGGAACTGGTTATTTATATCTCAAAATAGAAGACTTTGTCAATGATTATATCAATATAGAGTTAATTCTCAAATTCAATAGAAACCTAGTGTTGCTGTTCTCAATCCCTTGCAGAATCTATTGAATATTGAGGTATTAAAACTAGATTTAATATATCTCACTGTGCAGGGATCAAAGGCTCAGTCAGACCTTGGGGTATACTGATTTTATAGTTGTCGTGTCTGCCGATTATGTATTGAGTACAGTTGCTGAGGTATCTTTTTGTACTTTTCTGTCGGGGATGGGCCAGATTGAGAGGGGTGGTACGAGGGCGAGACTTGGCGTTGATGTTCAGATACACTGAAGACAGACCGCGGAGGTTGCACTTCAGAAGTGGCCGTTGGTTATGTGCTTGATATTATCGCCGAGGTATCTTTTTGTATTTTTCTGCCGGGGATGGGCCAGATTAGGAAGGGCGGTACAACGGTGGGACTTGGCGTTGGTGTTTTGGAACATCAAAGATGGACAGGGTTTTCGCGGAGGTCGCTCCTCAGATATCTCCACAACTACAGATCGGGGATCTTCCAAAATCGAGAAGATTGGTGCATATGGCTAGGTCTCTTCACCTTACAATTTGTATGGCACTTTGGCCCGGGGTTGTGGTGTGGTAGGGGAGAACGGGGGATACTCCCACACAGGAGTTTTGAACAACGTCCGGTTCACGTTTGGCTGGATAACTCCACCACCACACAGGGTATGCGGTCGGCGATGGGGTCAGAATGCTCGTATGATCGAGGGCTTTTCGATGGATCTATCGGAGGGTTCTTATTCGAAAAATCGAGCGAGTTCGTGGTGGAGCGGTCGTTGTAGAGTGCTCAGTTAATATAGTTCTGAAATATAAGTAAAAAGAGAGATCAGAGTCTACTTATCAATAATCTCACTCTTATCACACTCATTCTTCACTATTAAAGTCTTCAGTATCAGTATCTTTGTCTGCTGTGAAGTTAGCACTGCAGCACTACAGAAGAGTATACTGTAGAAGAGTATAAGATATACATGAAGTATTAACTTATCAATTTACACAGTATCTCAGTTATCTGTTTCAATTGAAGAAAGATTCTCTTTAATCAGTAATTAGTCTCTGTAATGCTTTTAATAGCAGTGCCAGCTGATCTCTTCTTCTTAAGATTAGTTATTCTGAGGTGTTTTTTTATCTTAGAGATCTATACTTTCATCTTCTTTTATAAATGAGTAAGAGAGATCTTCTCAGTCTTGACAGAATTTATTAATACTTAAAGCTTTAAGATTCTTACTCTGTACTTCTTAAGCATCTGAGCTTCTTATCAGAACTGATATGACATTTTGTTATAAGATAATACTTATAGAAAGATAGAAGTCATTGTTATAGATATAACACAAATAATAAGAGTGAGAGAAGAGATAGATACACAAGATTCTCTTTTTCTTCAGCTGCTTAGTACAGTATAGATAAGTAACAGTATCAGTTAAAGACTGTATCAGAGCCTCTTTACAGAGAGAAGATAAAGAAACTATAAGACTCTGCAGACTTAACTCAGTAGCATCTCAAGCAGAGCTCAGATATATTACAAAAGAAAAACTACAGATTGAACTTCTCAGAGATACTGTTTGTCAAATCAAGCTCTCTCTGAGATTCTCTCTAAATAATCACATGAGATTATACATCACTATGTTAATTGAGAGAAAGAACAGTGTCACAGCAGTAGTGAGAGAGATAGAAGAAGAACTGATCACTGATAAACTGATCAGTAGAAGAGATGATATCTCACTATAAGACATGACTTCTATCACTGTAACTGCAAGAGCAGCAGAAGAAGAAGAAGAAGAAGAAGATGTAATAATAAGAGCAGTACTCTTATAATTTTTAACATTACTGTCTTCATCTTCAACCTGACTTTCTTAACAGTCATGAAGGCTGCAGTCATATTATGAAGACATTTAATTATTAGAAAGTATCAGAATAAGGCTCTTATTATCTTTCAACTACAATACTCTCATGCACTTACTATTACAAATGAGAGAGAGAGGAGAAAAATGTGTCATAAGAGAGAAGAGATCTTTGTGAAAAATTCTACTACTACTGTTAGCTTTGCCTCTAATAGACTGGCCGCTGAGACTATGAATTTCATATTTAATTTCATTTGATCTGATCTTATACGTTTCTTGATATGAATTCTGCTGAGACTAATTATTAAAAAAACATGCAAAGTGACTATATATCAAATCTCAAAATGAGATTATGACTTAGAAAAAATAAGAAAGTAATCTCATGTAATTTCATTTAGTCTTATTCTTAGACTGACTGTGTAACCGTGTCTGAGACCAGAATCAGAATATTTAATAGTCTTATTACTAATTTAACTGATTTCATTACACAGTTTTAAGATTATATAGTAGTCTTATACTGTTTCAGTAAGACTTACTGTCTACTCTTATTACATTTTTCAAAAAAGATCATGATTTTCACTTCTTAATTTAAATTATTTTTATTACTTTAAATGACTTTAAATCTCATTTAAGTATTATCAAAAAGTGTTACTTTTTAAAAAATTAAAAATAGGCTAAAGAAAACCTTAAAATGTATAAAAATAGTAACTTTATATTAAGAATAAGACTAAATGAGATTAAATGAGATTACTTTCTTAGTTTTTCTAAGTCATGATCTCATTTTAAGATTTGATATATAGTCACTTTGCATGTTTTTTTAATAATTAGTCTCAGTGAGATTCATGCCAAGAAATGTATAAGACTAGATTAAATAAAATCAAATGTAAAATTCATAGTTCTGGCAGCCAGTCTACTCATTCTTGACATTGTGGTTCGGAAGAACGTACGGTGGTTAGGAAGAACGTACGACCGTCGGATAATAACGCGGCTGCTTCCGAACTACTAGCGTACGAGTGTAAAGAGGGGTCATAGCGGCCACTAATTAATTTAGCATATAATATTATAATATATAAGAAGCTGGTGTACATCTGTAATCATACTCCGACTCAAGCAATCTTTGAATCACATCTGATAGCATGTCTAAAAACTGGTGAGAAGTACAGACTTCTTCAGAGCATGATAATTTCATCTATAAAGTAATTCATAGTTATCATATCAGTGTAATTCTAGAATGTCTCAAAAGATAGTATATAAAGAGTGATGAGTAGAAGAGTATTTAATTAATACTGCTTCACTTAGTGAGAAAAAACTTCACACTCAGATAAATGCCATGTAGGCAAACAGATGAGATGTGAGAAAAGAGATGAATGTAATGAATCAGATTCAAAGAAGATCACTCTTCACTCAAAGAGATAAAAGAAGAAGATGATTATCACTGAAGTTATACAATAATAACAGAAATTATATAATAATATAGTGATATAATAATATAGTAATATAATAATACAGTGATATAATAATAGATATTATACAATTAATAAGAAATCACTGAAATGAATATCTTCTCTAGTTAATATGAATAACACTCTTCTCTGCTATCTGAACTGAAAGATATGCAGAATCTCTTAGAGAATTTATTTAAAATAGTAAGAAAAGTGACTGAGATCACTGAACTGAAATCAAAGCTCTGTACATATATGAGAATTTTAAATGAGATTGAGGTCTTGTATACACAGTGACAGACTGAGATAGAAGTCAAATAACAATTAGCATTCACTGCAGATTAAGTATTCACTATGAAAAGCTTTACTGATGCAATTATCATTATTAATAAGAATAAAGAAAATCAGATCTTAGATCTGCAGTGAATGATTGAATATTTATACAGATAGATGACTACACTAAATCTGAAGATCTTATTATAATTATTCACAATCTCTTCAGAAGTGTATATATTATCAGAGATCACTGTGTAGAATAAGAATCTGAGTATGAAATATATCAAGTCAGAAGATCTGCTAAAGTTATTAAGCTTTAATAACAATTAAAAAAATGATACTGTAATCAGCTGACTAAGTCAGATACAATTATATTATCAGATCAAATGTGAACTTATAGACAGACAGTTAACAGAATTTTAATAAGTCTTAAGATCTGCTGTATTTCTACATGAAAAAGTGAAGTTATTATAGATGACTGATAAAAAGATAAATCTCATAGATCTGAAATAATATTCATTCTTATAAATATGAAATAAGTTTTTCAAATGAATCTTGTATAACTTTGAGAAAGTGAATATATAAGATAGGCATTATAAATGCTTCACTGAGTGTAGATAAGTAAGTGATTTTATATTATACTTTATACACTTCAGCTTATACTATCTTGTATTGAATGAAGAACTTTCAACATCTTTCTATTTATAGATCTTTATTCATAATCTTATATCTGAGTTGAGAGCAGAATGAAAATACTTAATCTTATAATCAGATATAATAAAAGAAGTATACAACATTCTTATTATACAGAAACAAGTGAGTTAATTATAATACAAAATACTGCAATCAAGTATATCTCAGTAGAGAATGAATAATCAGACTTCTATAACACAAGTTACACACTCAGATATAATAAATCTAGATCTGAATACTATTACTAAAGTACTGAATTTCTCAAAAAAGAGATTCTCTGAGTGAAAATCTTGATATTATAAGCATTGAGCTTGCTTCAACTGCAGGTATCAAAATCATAATATAAAAGATTACACTCAGTAAGCACAGTCAAGAGAAGTAAGAGAGTTAAAAAACTAGCAGAATCAGTGAGCTCAGAGACACTCACTGATATTCTATGAAAATTCTTCAAAGTGAAAGAGATGCTCATATTAGATAACTCTCTAAATTCTATGAATATAAAGAAGAAGCAGACTTCTGAATAAGATGCAGATAAGAATGATGAAGTGAACACTCATCTGAATATCTTAAGACTTGAAATGTTAATGTATAAGAGACACTTGAGTAAGAATTAAGAGATGACTGTAAAAGTGTTAGCAGACATAGAAGCTTCTATATAATATATTAATAATTATATAATCTGAAGACTGAAAGAGATTCACTGAGTGAAGAATCTCTGATATATAAGATTATCTGATAACTGATATTTAATATCATCTGCAAGAGTAAGAGTTCTCTTGTACTTTGAAGAATCATCTTGCTATATTTGAGTGTGAGAGCTGCAGAACATGAAATACAATCTTATTCTTAAACTTAATTGATTTCAAAGATTCAATCTGCAGATTCAATGATGTATATACTATATATAGTTAACTGATAGAAAGAAAACAGTTCATACAATTCTATTAACTGATATAAGAAGAACATTTCACATCTCTAATATAGAAGAATTAAATCTGCTTACATATTAATAAGCAAAGAGAATGATTTACAAGATCTTATCTGAAAGTATTCTGTATGTTATACAGAACCTGAAAGTAGAGAAAATCAAGATAAAAGATATAAAGAAGAATAAGCATATGAAGAAGCTTCTGAAGAAGTATGAGAAGATCTTCTGAACAGATCTTTCATCAGAACTGCTGCCAGAATGAGGATTTATATATAAGATTGACACAGAGAATGCAAAACCAGTCAATCAGAATGCATACTCTCTGTCACAAACACATCTCAAAGAACAGAAGTGTCAGATCACAGACCTTCTAAAACATGATCTTATATAACTCTTATCAAGCATGTGAGGCTTTCCAGTTCTATTCATGAAAAAGACAGATGAGAAGTGATGAATGTGTATTAATTATCAAGCACTTAATAAGCTTACAATTAAGAATGAATATTCACTGTCACAGATTCAACAACAGTTGAATACAGTGAGAAACATCTGATATCTTTCAAAGATTAATCTTCTCTCGGAATACTAGCAGATCTGTAGACAAACTATCAGTCTCATGAATCACATTTAATATATAATAAGAGAAGTTCAAATTTCTGACAATGTCATTCAGTCTGATAAATGCACTCATCATCTTTTAAACAATGATGAATACAATTCTTTATAAACAAAATGAAATCTCATATCTCATATATCTCAATAACATTCTAGTCTTTTCAAACTTATATAATGAATATCTGAAGCACTTCAATGAAGTACTTATAACTCTGACAGAGTATAAGCTCTATATTAAATCAATCAAGTATGTGTTTGAAACAGAAGAGTTGAAGTTCATAGAATATGTAGTGAGTGATGACTGTATACATCTCATCTCAGAGAAATTGAATATCATAGTGAATTAGCTGCAGCTAAGAAATATACATTATATACAATAGTTTCTTAAGTTAATCTCATACTATTATAGATTTATTAAGAATTTTGCATGAATATCTGTATCACTCTCAGATCTCTTAAGAGAAATAGATACAAATCTGTGAAAGAAGAAGTTTTATTCAATCATCTAAAATATCACATGTGAAGAGGCTTTTCTCACACTGAGAAAACATATAATAACCTTCTCAGTGCTTATTTCATCAGATTGTGATAAATCTTTCTACATTGAGATGAATGTATCTGAATGAGCTATCAGAGATGCTCTTCTACAGATGAGCAAGAATAGCAAGCTACACTCAGTGATGTATGATGATAGAAAATTATCAGACACTGAGCTCAATTACTCAGTGTATAAAAAGAAATTACTAGTGATCAAGCATGTGCTGATGTTATGAGATAGATATATTAACAACAGACATATAATAATAGTGATCATGGATTATAAAAGTCTTATCTATATACAATTGACAATAAAATCTTTCAAATACTTAGTACATTGAATCTCAGAGTTTCAAGTGTACAATCTTAATATTAAATACTGAAAGAAATCAGATACTGTGATATCTGATGCAATCAGTTGCAGACTCAATTTAACAAGTAAGAGTTCTATAAATCAGATATAAGGAATATTCATGTTAAACATGCTGAGAGAATGCAAGGAATCAGAATGAGTGAATATCATAATCTCTTATTTAAAGAATGATAAGATATCAGATAACAAGTATCTTGTGAGAGTAGTAGAAGAGATACTTTCAAACTTCAAGCTGAGAAAATGGAAAATGATGTTATACTTTACTGTAATCTAGAATATGTGAAAGCTCTCTATCTAGCATCTTTATTTAAACATGACTTTGTGGTTCGGAAGAACGTACAACCGTCGGATAATAACGCGGCCGCTTCCGAACTACTAGCGTACGCGTACAAATGTAAAGAGGCCATAGCGGCTGCTAATTAAATTAGTGTATGATATTACAATATATAAGAAGCTGGTGTATGCCTGTAATTGTACACTGGCTTAAGCAACCTTTGAATCACATCTGATAGCATGTCTAAAAACTGGTGAGAAGTGCAGGCTTCTCCAGAACATGATAATTTCATCTATGAAGTGATTTGTAGTTATCATGTCAGTGTGATTCTAGAACATCTCAAAAGATAGTGTACAAAGAACAGTGAGTTAAAGAGCATCTGATTGATGCTGCTTCACTTGTTGAGGGAAAACTTCACACCCAGGTGAATACCATGTATGAGATGTGAACAGATGAGATGTGGGAAAAGAAATGAGAGCAGTGAACCAGATTCAAAGAAGACTGCTCTTCACTCAAAGAGATAAAAGAAGGGATAACCACCACCGGAGTTGTACAATGATAACAGAAATTATATAGTGATATAGTGATATAATGATACAGTGAGATCACAATAGACATTGTATAATCAATGAGAAAATCACTGAAATGAATACCTTCTCTAGTTAATATGAATAACACTCTTCTCTGCTACCTGAACTGAAAGATATGCAGAACCTCTCAGAGAGTTTACTCAAAGCAGTAAGAAAAGCAGCTGAGACTGCTGAATCAGAATTGAAGCTCTGTACATATACAAGAATTCTAAACAAGATCAAGGCCTTGTGTATACAGTGACAGGCTGAGACAGAAGTTAAACAATAATTAGTATTCACTGTGAATCAAGCATTCACTATGAAGAGCTTCACTGACACAATTATCATCATTAATAAGAATAGAGAAAACCAGATCTTAGACCTGCAGTAGAAGATTAAATATTTACACAGACAGATGACTACACTGAACCTGAAGATCTCATCATAATTATTCACAATCTCTTCAGAAGTATACACATCATCAGAGATCACTGTACAGAATAAGAATTCAAGTATGAAATATATCAAGTCAGAAGATCTGTCAGAGTCATCAAGCTTCAATGACAACTGAAAAAATGATACTGTAATCAGCTGACTAAGTCAGATGTAATCATATTATCAGATTGAATGTGAACTCACAGACAGACAGTCAATGAAATTTCAACAAGTCTTAAAATCTGCTGCATTTCTATGCAGAAAAGTGAAGTTATTATAAATAACTGATAAAAAGATAAATCTCACAGACTCAGAGTGATATTCATTTTCATGAATATGAAATGAGTTTTTCAAATGAATCTTGCACAACTTTGAGAAAGTGAATACATAAGATAAGTGTTATAAATGCTTCACTGAGTATAGACAAGTAAGTGATCTTATATCATACTTTACATACTTCAGCTTATACTATCTTGTGCTGAATGAAGAGCTTTCAACATCTTTCTGTTTATAGATCTTTATCCATGATCTTACATCTGAGTTAAGAGTGAAATGAAAATGCTTAATCTCACAGTCAGATATGATGAAAGAAGCATATAATATCCTCATTGTATAGAAACAAGTGAGTCAATTATGACAGAAAATACTGTAATCAAGTATGTTCTAGTAAAGAACAGATAATCAGACTTCTATAATATAAGTCATATATCTGAACATGATAAATCTAGATCTGAATGCCATTGCTAAAGCACTGAATTCTCTGAAAAAGAGATTCTCTGAGTAGAAACCTTGATGTCATGAGCATTGAGCTTGCTTCAACTGTAAATGTCAAAATCATGATATAAAAGATTACACTCAGTGAGCATAGTTAAAAAACTAGCAGAATCAGTGAGCTCAGAGACACTCACTGATATTCTATGAAAAGTCTTCAAAGTGAAAGAGATGTTCATATTAGATGACTCTCTGAATTCTGTGAATGTAAAGAAGAAGCAGGCTCTTAAATGAGATGCAGATGAGAATGATGAAGTGAACACTTATCTCAATATCTTAAGACCTGAAATATTAATATATAGAAGATACTTGAATAAGAATTGAGAGATGACTGCAAAAGTGTTAGCAGACATAGAAGCTTTTATACAATATATTAATGATTATATAATCTGAAGATTGAAAGGAGTTCACTGAGTGAAGAATCTCTGACATATAAGATTATCTGATAATCAATATTTGATATCACCTGCAAGAGTAAGAGTTCTCTTGCACTTCAGAGAATGATCTTGCTATATTTAAGCATGAGAGCTGCAGAACATGAAATATGACCTTATTCTCAGACTTAATTAATTTCAAAGGTTCAATTCACAGATTCAATGATATACATGTCATATGCAGTTGACTGATAGAAAGAAAACAGTTCATACAATTCTATTAACTGATATGAGAAGAACATTTCACATCTCTGATATAGGAGAATTAAATCTGCTTATATATCAATAAGTAAAGAGAACAATTCACAAGACCTTATCTGAAAGCATTCTGTATATTATACAGGACTCAGAAGTAAAGAAAATCAAGATAAAAGATATATGAGAGAACAAGTGTATGAAGAAGCTTCTGAAGAAGTATGAGAAGATCTTCTGAACAGATCTTTCACTGGAATTACTACTGAAATGAGGATTTGTACATGAGATTGATACAAGGAATGCAAAACCAGTCAATCAGAATGCATACTTCCTGTCACAAACACATCTTGAAGAACAGAAGCATCAGATCACAGACCTTCTAGAATGTGATCTTATACAATTCTCATCAAGCACATGAGGCTTTTCAGTTCTATTCATGAAAAAGACAGATAAGAAGTGACAGATGTGTATTGATTACTGAGCACTCAACAAGCTTACAATCAAGAATGAATATTCACTACTATGAATTCAACAACAGTTGAATACAGTTGAAAACACCTGATATCTATCAAAGATCAATCTTCTCTCAGAATACTGGCAGATCTGTGTAGATAAACTGTCAGTTCTGCAAACTGCATTTAATATACAATAAGAGAAGTTCAAATTCCTGGCAATATCATTCAGTCTGATAAATGCACCTGTCATCTTTCAAATGATGATGAATATGATTCTGTATAAACAGAATGAAATCTCATACCTTATATATCTCAATGATATTCTAGTCTTTTCAAACTTATATAATAAACATCTGAAGCATCTCAATGAAGCGCTTATAACTCTGACAGAGTATAAGCCCTATATCAAATCAATTAAGTGTGTGTTTGAAATGAAAGAGTTGAAGTTCATAGAATATATAGTGAGTGATGACTGTATATGTCTCATTTCAGAGAAATTGAATATCATAGTGAATTGATCACAGCTAAGAAATGTACACTATGTATAACAGTTTCTTCAGTTAATCTCATACTACTGCAGATTTATCAAGGATTTTGCATGAATATCTACATCACTCTCAGATCTCTTAAGAGAAATGAATGTAAATCTGCAAAAGAAGAAGCTTCATTCAATTATCTGAAATACTGTGTATAAAGAGGCTTTTCTCACACTGAGAGAATATATAACAACATTCTCAGTGCTTATTCAATCAGATTGTAATAAACCTTTCTACATTGAGATGAATGCATCTGAATGAGCTATCAGAGGCGCTCTTCTATAGATAAGTAAGAATGACAAGCTGCACTCAGTGATGTATGATGATAGAAAACTATTAGATGCTGAGCTCAATTACTCAGTGTATGAAAAGAAATTACTAGTGATCAAGCACACACTGATGTTATGAAATAGATATATCAACAACAGGCATACAATGACAGTGATTATGAATCATGAAAGCCTTGTCTATCTATAATTGATGATAAAATCTTTCAAATACTTAGCACATTGTATCTCAGAGTTTCAAGTGTACAATCTTCATATCAAATACTGAAAGAGATTGAACACAGTGATGCTGAATGCAATCAGTCACAGACTTGATTTCATGAATAAGAGTTCTGTAAACCAGGCATAAGAGACATTCATATTAAATGTGCTGAGAGAATGCAAGAAATCAGAATAAGTGAACATCATGATCTCTCACTTGAAGAATGACAAGATGTTGAATGACAAGCATCTCATGAGAGTAGTAGAAGAGATACTTCTGAACTTCAAGCTAAGGAAATTGAGAAATGAAAACAACATTGTGCTTTACTGTGATCTGAAATACACAGAAGCTCTCTATCTAGAACCTTTATTTAGACATGACTTGATGACTTGTATACACAAGGAATTCAGCTACTTAGAAAGCTCTGAACTCATGAATGTACTCAAATCAAGAGTATACTGGCCAAGCATGGCCAAGGACATCTAGATGTACACTCATGAGTGCCCGAATTACCAGATCATGAAAGAATCTAAGAAAGAGTTATAATGTGAAGAAGCACAACATCAGATAAAGTATATAATACAACTGTTCAAACAATAAGAGATGAATCTTATAGACATATTACTGTGAATGTCAAATGAAAATTGATAAATAATCACTGCTATTGATTACACTACTGACTGATCAGTTGTGAAAGCAGTTTCAGAGATAACAGAGAAGATGATAGTGAAGTTTCTATATAATGAGATTCATGTCAACTATGAAATGCCGTCTGAGATTTTAACTGATAACAGTGTGAATCTCATAAGAGAAGTGATGAGACATTTCATGAGCCAGTTACAGACAAGACATTGTAGAACAATATCATATCATTCACAGACAAACAGAAAGATGAAACACTTGAATGAAATCTTGAGCAACATACTGACAAAATATCTAGTGAGCAAGTCTACAAGACTATGAGATGAATATCTCAGACAGGTGCTATTGATCATATAGATTCAACAGCATGCAGTCTTCAAGTGTTCATTATTCTACCTGTTGTATGAATTGCATCCGCGTATCTCAGAGAATGCTTTGAAAAAGGTGAGAGAGAGAACAGTTGCAGATGCAACAGTTATGAACACAGAATCAAGATTAAAAGAGATCAGTCACACATGTGTAAAAGCTAATAAGTTACTTCTGAACTGAGCAATTCAATTGAAGAGAATATAAGACTCACTTATTAAGAAATTAAGTCTCAAGATGAGAATGTAAGTTCTTGTATATAATGAGAGTTCTGAGAAGTTTCAATCTAGATGATTTAAGTCATTTAAAATACTCAAATCACATTCTCTGAGAATGTATGCATTGAAAGAATCAGAGAGATGAATCTTACACAACTTAATCAATGATTCATAACTTATAAAAGTAAAGATGTAAGATCTGAGCAGATTATAATTATTTACAGCACTATTATCAGTGTTGAAAAATAAGAGACTTATAATTGAAAAGTCTTATGAAGTAAGAGAAATCATAGATACTTATAAATTAGATGATTTCACTTATTCTAATCTTTTCATGATTATAAGAAAAGAATGAGAAGTAATGAAGAAATCAGGTGAATATCACACTTTAATAAGTGATGAGACTGTAGTCAGTTATATAATAACACATCACAGACAGTGAGTGTAATATGATAAAGAGCAGTCTCAGAGTAACAGACTTGTACATGAGTCAGATTGCAGAAGAAAAAGAGATTCAGAGTTGAATTTAACTGTTTACATCAGTTCAATTGTGAAGATCACAGAGAATGAACTATCTGAAACATCTGTAAATATGTGAGACTAAGTCATCTTGATCTCTGAGAATACTCAGAGATCAGGCAAGATTAGTTTCAATAAGCTGTTCACTGTAGTGATCTGAGCAGATGAAGAGAGACAGTATAATACATGAGATAGAATCATAAAAAGTTGAAAGCTGCTGAACCTAGTCACTGAACACTGTATCATATAGAGATTGTGTAAGAGTAGTGACTAGCACATAGAGAAAAAGTGTAAGAAAAGAGATGATGAATTAATCACTAACTGTAAGAATCAGCTGTAAAAGACAAATGTTATCATACACACTTTATTCATTTTCATGCATCATATATTTAATCTATTTCCAATATCATGTCATCTGAAAAACACTAAAAAACAAAGAAAATCTCAAAACTCAAGATCTGCAAGGGATTTGAGAGCTGCAAGTCACTCTTATAACAATATTATACATGTCTCTGATTCCTCTACTGCTCTATGTACAACATTAATGTCATTTATTGCAAGATTGACTGGAATGTCAATATAGAAATGTGCATGTGTACATGTAGAGAAATTGAAGAAGAGTGCAGAATTCACAGAATCAGAAGTTAAGAGAGAAAGAATGAAGACAGAAGAAATGAAAGAAAGAGACACAGAATCAGATGAACAGTGAGAGTCACTCAGAACTAAACACTTATGACTCAGTGTATGCACAACCTTCTCTGCAGAGAAGGGAGAGAAAGTGATGAGAGAAGCTTGAGAGCAGAAGAGAGTAGTCTCAGTGATGTTATCATCTTCAATGAGAATGATCTCTGACACTGAAGCAACTAAGAATCATTATTAGTGTATAAAAATTGCAAAAGCAGAGATAACAATTACTGAATGAACACTCACTGGTCTTAGAATTGTATATGTAATTACAACACACACAAGACTTCTCAGAAAGAGAGAGAGGAACATGAAGAAATACAGAAAGCAGAACATAGTATATGAACAGCTCATTTTCACAATGACATCTCAGACAAGATGTACAAGCCTTATGTCTATGAGTGTAAAAGAGTACAATATTCACATTCTCATTTCTGAAAATACAGATATCTTTTATCTGCATCATGAAGTCAGATAACAGATATTAGAGAATAGACTGATACAGATTTATCATTCTGAAGAAATTTATCAGAGTAGATGTTTCTGTAATATTGAACTTTATAATTATAAAAAGTTTCTTGATATCTGTGAACATCATAACTTTATACACAGTAAAACTCATAATAATTTTCTCTAAGAACAGAAAAATCAGCATCAGAAAGAAAAAGATGAAAAAGAAAAAGACTTATAATCTTAACACTGTTAAGAAAGAAAATGATTCTCTGAGATGAATAGATGATTGTCTCATCATGAATATTTAAAATAAATATAATAATTGACATTTATAATCAAACTTCAGATAGTTGTGTTGTACACTGTCTTTATACAATAAATTGTTCTAGAGGTCAGTAAGAAGAGTAGAAGTGTATACACTGAGAAATGTAATTCATCAAGTCTATACAATATCTTCTTGAAATAGAGAGAGCTGATAATGAAAGCAGAGATAATAAAACCAGAGAGAGCAGAAGTAGTGAGAGTGAGAGTCACAGAAACAGAGATAGCAGAAGTGAGAGAATCAGATACAGAGACAGATGTAGAAGTTTAAGAGAAAGCAGCAGAGAAAGAAACAGAAGAGACAGGAAAGAATATGAGAGACTTAGTCATACATAATACAGACAATTTCTTCATTATCATGTTCTTCAGGTTCTTAATCAATGATTTAATATTGAGTTCACTATCATTAGCAGACACAGATCTGTCAACATGTGAAGATTCTACATGAATAAAAACAAACATATCAGCATCTGTGTTCATGCAAAATTGTGCCAGAAAACATGATCAGAAATCTGCTGAGAAGAGAAATGATCAAGAATGTATAAGAAGGTGAAGAGAGTGTATAAGAAGATGAAGAAGATATGTTATTCATGATAGTATGTTCTGATAATTATTAGAAGATAAACAAGTTCTGATCATGTACATTTCACAATGTATTACACTTACTGCTAATGAACTGCTTAGTATGAGTACTACAATAACACTTGTTATGAGAATGAAGAGTCATTGTCAGAAACATATATAATATAATAGATGAACAGATGAAAAGAGTTGAACAGAAGAAGAGATAGAAATCTTGAATGAGATAGTGATGTTCAATGATAATGATGAAGAAGATAGTTGAAGAATGAGAAAAGTTAGTGAATGAGTAGTGTAATATAGTGAAAGTTTCTTTGTAAGAGTATACACAGAATGCTAGCTGAATCAGAAATAGGTCACATAACTGTGAAACACTAGTGGTGAGCTAATCCGCATGAAGCTAGAATGTATAATATGAGCATGTGAGTGTGACTGAATCTGGTGAGAGAGAATGTGGTTCAGAAGAATGTACAACTGTCAGATAATAACATGGCCGCTTCCGAACTACTAGCATACGCGTATGAATGTAAAGGGGCCATAGCAGCCGCTAATTAAATTAGAATATGATATTACAATATATAAGAAGCCGGCGTACGCCTGTAATCGTACGCTGGCTTAAGCAATCTTTGAATCACAACTTGATGACTCACATGCACAAGAAATTCAGTCACTTAGAAAGCTCTGAACTCATGAGTGTACTTGAATTAAGAGTATACTGATCAAGCATGACTGAGAACATTCAGGCATACACTCACAAGTGCCTGAATTATCAGGTCACAAAAGAATCTAAGAAAGGATTAGAATGTAAGAAAGTATAATATCAGATAAAGTGTATAATACAACTGTTTAAATAATAAGAGATGAATCTCATAGATATATTATCACAGACACTAAATGAAAATTGATGAATAATCACTGCTATTGATTACACTACTGACTGATCAGTTGTGAAAGCAGTTTCAGAGATAATAGAGAAGATAATGATAAAGTTTCTATATAATAAGATCTATATCAACTATGGAATACTGTGTGAGATTTTAACTGATAACAGTGCAAATCTCATAGAAGAAGTAATGAGGTATTTTGTAAGTCAGTTACAGATAAGACATTGTAGAATAATACTATATCATTCACAGATAAACAGAAAGATGAAACACTGAAATAAAATCTTGAATAACATGCTGATAAAATATCTAGTGAGTAAGTCTACAAGATTATAAGATGAAGATCTCAGTCAGGCACTATTAGTCATATGAATTCAGCAGTATGCAGTCACTAAGCATTCATCATTCTACCTGTTGTATGAATTGCATCCGCGCATCTCAGAGAATGCTTCAGAAAAGATGAGAAAGAAAACAACAGTTGTGAACACAGAATCAAGATAGAAAGAGATCAGTTATATATATATAAAAGCTAATAAGTTACTTCTGAACTCAGCAATTCAATCAAAAAGAATACAAGACTCACTTGTTAAGAAATCAAGTCTTAAGATGAGAATATAAGTTCTCATACACAATGAGAGTTCTGAGAAGTTTCAACCTAGATGATTTGAGTTATATAAGATACTTAAATCACATTCTCTGAGAATATATACATTGAAAGAATCAGAGAAATGAGTCTTACACAACTTAATCAATATTTCATGACTTATAAAAGCAAAGATATAAGACTCAAGCAGATTATAGTTATTTACAGCACTATTATCAGTGTTGAAAAAGAAGAGACTTACAATTGAAAAGTCTTACAAAGTAAGAGAAATCATAGATATTTATAAATCAGATAATCTCACTTATTTCAATCTTTTCACAATTATAAGAAAAGAATGAGAAGAAATGAAGAAATCAGATAAATATCATACTTCAATAAGTAATGAGACTGTAGTCAGTCATACAATAACATGCTGCAGATAGTAAGTATAACACAGTAAAGAGCAGTCTCAAAGCAGCAGACTTATATATGAATCAGATCACAGAAGAAAAAGAAATTCAGAGCTGAATTCAACTATTTATATTAATTCAATTACAGAGATTACAGAGAACAAACTATCTGAAACATTTATAAATATATAAGATCAAGTTATCTTAATCTCTGAAGACACTCAGAGATTAGATAAGATTAGTTTTAATAAGCTATTCACTATAGTAATCTGAGTAAGTGAAGAGAGACAGTATAATATATAAGATAGAATTATAAAAGATGAAAGCTGCTGAACCTAGTCACTGAACACTGTATTATATAGAGATTATATAAGAGTAGTGACTAGCAGATAAAGAAAAAGCATAAGAAAAGAGATAATAAATTGATTATTAACTGTAAAAGTCAGCTGTAAAAGACAAATATTATTATATATATCTTATTCATTTTTATACATTACATGTTTAATCTATTTTCAACATCACATTATCTGAAAAATATCAAAAATAAAGAAAATCTCAAAACTTGAGATCTGTAAGAGATTTGAGAGCTGTAAGCTGCTTTTATAATAATACTGTATATGTCTCTGATTTCTCTATCACTCTGTGTACAACATTAATGTTATTTATCACAAGATTGACTGAAATGCTAATATAGAAATGTGCGTGTATATGTATAGAGAAATTGAAGAAGAGTGTGAAACTTACAGAATTAGAAGTCAGAGCAGAGAGAATAAAGATAAAAGAAATAGAAAAAGAAGAAGACACAGAATCAGATAAATAACAGTAGAAGTCACTCAGATCTAAATACTTATAACTCAGTATATATATAATCTTCTCTGCAGAGAAGAAAGAGAAAGTAATGAAAGAAGCTTAAAAGTGAGAGAAGATAGTCTCAGCAGTATTATTATCTTTGATTAGAATAATCTCTGATACTGAAGTAACTAAGAATTATTATTAGTATATAAAATTATAAAAATAGAAGTAATAATTACTGAATAAATACTTACTGATCTTAGAATTATATATATAATTACAACACATACAAGACTTCTCAGAAAGAGAGAGAGAGATATAAGAAAATGCAGAAAGTAGAACACAGTATGTGAACAGCTTATACTTATAATAATATCTTAGACAAGATGTATAAGTCTTACATCTATAAGTATAAAAGAGTATAATATCTGCATTTCTATTTCTGAAAATACAGATATCTTTTATCTGTATTATAAAGTCAGATAACAGACATCAGAGAATAGACTAATACAGATTTATTATCTTAAAGAAATTCATTAGAGTAGATATTCTTATAATATTGAACTTTACAGTTATGAAAAGCTTCTTAATATCTGTGAATATTATAACTTTATACACAGTAAAACTTATATTAATTTTCTTTAAGAACAGAAAAATCAGTATCAGAAAGAAAAAATGAAAAAGAAAAAGACTTATAATCTTAATACTGTTAAGAAGAAAGATGATTCTCTGATATAAATAAACAATTATCTTATCACAAATATTTAAAATAAATATAATAATCAGCATCTGTAACTGAGCTTTAGATAGTTATATTATATATTATCTTTATATAATAAATTATTCTAGAGATCAGTAAGAAGAACAGAAGTGTACACACTGAGAAATATAATTTATCAAGTCTATATAATATCTTCTTGAAACAGAGAGAGCTGATAATGAAAGCAGAGATGATAAAATCAGAAGTGACAGAAGTGAGAATTACAGAAACAGAGATAGCAGAAGCAGAAGAATCAGACACAGAGATAAGTATAGAAGATTGAGAGAGAGCAGCAGGAAAAGAAGCAGTAGAAGAGATAGAGAAAAATATAGAAGACTCAGTTATACATGATATAGATAATTTCTTCATTATCACATTTTTCAAGTTCTTAATCAATAATTCAATATTGAGTTCACTATTATTAGTGAATGTGAATCTGTCAACATGTGAAGATTCTATATAAATAAAAAAACAATATATCAGCATCTGCATTTATATAAAATCATGTCAGAAAACACAATCAGAAACCTGCTGAGAAGAGAAACAGTTAAGAGTATATAAGAAGATAAAGAGAGTATATAAGAAGATAAAGAAGATATGCCATTCATGATAGTATATTCTGACAATTGTTAGAAGATAAACAAGTCCTGATCATGTTTCACAACATGTTACACTTACTGCTAATGAACTGCCTGATATGAGCACTATAAGAATACTTATTATGAGAATGAGAGGTCATTGTCAGAAACATGTACAATGTGATAGAGAGACAGATGAAAAGAGTTGAATAGAAGAAGAGATAGAAATCTTGAATGAGATAGTAATGTTCAATGATGATGATGATGAAGAAGATAATTGAAGAATGAGAAAAGTTAGTAAATGAGTGATGTAATATAGTGAAAGTTTCTTTATAAGGGCATACACAGGATGCTAGCCGAATCAGAGATAGGTCACAAGATCGCGAACGCTAGTGGCGCGCTAATCCGCATGAAGCTAGGGCGGATGTCATGGTCACGTGGGCGTGACCGAATCTGGTGGGGGAGGATGTGGTTCAGAAGAACGTACGGTGGTTCGGAAGAACATACGACCGTCGGATAATAACGCGGCCGCTTCCGAACTACTAGCGTACATGTACAAGTGTAAAGGGGGGCCATAGCGGCCACTAATTAATTTAGCGTACGATATTACAATATATAAGAAGCCGGCGTACGCCCGTAATCATACGCTGGCTTAAGCAATCTTTGAATCACAACATAAAGTTACTATTTTTAGACATTTTGTTTTTTTTAACCTATTTTTAATTTTCTAAAAAGTAACACTGTTTGATAATACTTAAAAGAGATTTAAAGTCATTTAAAGCAATAAAAATAGTTTAAATTAAGAAGTGAAAATTATAATCTTATTTGAAAAATGTAATAAGAGTAGACAGTAAGTCTTACTGAAATAGTATAAGACTACTATATAATCTTAAAACTATGTAATAAAATCAGTTAAATTAGTAATAAAACTATTAAATATTCTGATTCTGATCTCAGATATGATCACAGAGTCAGCTTAGTCTTTAAAACACATTACTTTTACGGAGAATTTTATATATAGAATGAAATATGATAAGAGATCTGTAAGTTACTTATTAACTATATTATAAGAGGCCTGTGCTGAATAGATCAGTATAATATTAATAGATTTTATTAAACTGACTGCCGGGATTATGAATTTCACATTTAATCTCATTTAATCTGATCTCATACATTTCTTGGCGTGAATCCCGCTGAGACTGACTATGAAAAAAACATATAAAGTGACTATATATCAGTTCTTAAAATGAAATCATGACTTGAAAAAAATGAGAAAGTGATTTCATTTAATCTCATTTAATCTTATTCTTGATATAAAGTTACTATTTTTAGACATTTTAAGGTTTTTTTTAGACTATTTTTAATTTTTTAAAAAGTAATGCTTTTTGATAACACTCAAATGAGATTCAAAGTCATTTAAAGCAATAAAAATAATTTAAATTGAGAAGTGAAAATCATGATCTCATTTGAAAAATGTGACAAGAGTAGACAGTAAGTCTCACTGAGATAGTATGAAACTACTATCTAATGTTAAAATTGTGTAATGAGATCAGTCAAATTGATAATACAACTATCAAAAAATCTGGTTCTGGTCTCAGACACAGTCACACGGTCAGTCTAGATCTTACATAATAAAGAGAAAAATATTAGAGAAGGAAAAAAAAGAGAAAGTGCAAGAATCAGCAATCAAAGTGAATATTTATACATGTATGTAGTGATGTACACAGTGAGGCTTTAGAGTGGAAGAATCTATATGTGTTTATAGTGCATGAGAATCAGCAATCAAGAATGACTGAGAATTAGAGTGTATATATTTATGAATAAAGTACTTGAAATCTGTGAAATGTAATAGAATAGTCTATATAATTAATCAGGCAGAGCTCATCACATTAGTCTCTCTCTTTCAGAAGTAGTTCTTATCAGTCAGGACCTGCTGTTTCAGATAACACAGAACTCAGAGTTCAGGTCAGTTAATTATAGCTGACTTATTTCATAAGATATTATCAGTCACAGCTATGAAGTCTCTCATTGAGAATATTCTTAATCTCTTACTCAAGCTCATTATCTTCTCTTATAATGCCTGATAACTGTCAGTTGAAAGTCAGTTGAGAAGAAAACAGATCAGTGATGATATGACAGAGTAAGCTTGTATAAAAAACATTATAAATCTCTGATAATATGTTAAGATAGTAGTTATGACTATCTAGAACTTCTATCATCTTATACTTGACATAGCAGTAATTCAGTATATAAGATGAATATGTGATTCATATGTTCTTAAGATTCAATCACATCAAGTCTTTTATCTTATATTATTCAGTGAGGTCTCAGTGAATATTAATTTAATTCTCTTAATCTTATTTCACAGTTGTTATAAAGACCTCTGTTCAGTTACAGATATCTCAGAGTTTTATTACTATATTATCAACAATCTGAATTGAACTGTGAGAATTCAGTGTGAACTGTGTGATCTCTAGAAGATTCAACACTTTCATGTGATAATTATATTATTTATGTATAAGAAAGAACAGGCTTACATCTGTTGAAATAGCATCTCATTCATTGATAGCAATCTCTGCATGTAGAAGCAGAGTATATTAATCATCTTATAAGTGATTATAGAACTTACAGAGATAATTCTTTACAGTTTGAATTATTCATTCTGACATATTATCAGTCTCAGAGTGATAGACAGTTGACAGATAGTATATAATCTTGAGAACTTGACAGATTCTTGTTCAGAGAGTACTCACAAATTAACAGTCTTAATCTAATACTATGAATCTCAGTAATTCATACATTTAATAGAACAGACTCTGTAGAAAAGCTTCAGTAACTTATTCAGCATTCATCTTATTATAAGATTTTAATATTATATTCTTACTCAATTAGTTTACAATGATCAGAATATTTCTACAATTCTTACTCTTAGAGAGATTAATAGTGAACTCAATTATCACATCTCACTAGATTCTATCATATACATTAAGTGATTTCAGTAGACCTTTTCTATGATTCTTTCACAAGATGATAGAAGAATAACAGTTACAGTTTCAAATAAAATATCTAATACTGTTTAATATCTCAGATCAGTAGAAATCTTAAGAGATCATTCAGTATAATTATTCATAATTTGAATGATCAGTTATACATAAATCATGCATCTCTTACATTATCTGAGTGTGTAAAAGTTCAGAGTGAGAGACTCAACATTATTCACAGAATTACAGAGTATTATTATCAGCAATTAAGCATTCTGAGATGTCAGTTCTTATATATAGTTCTGAGGGGAATCAGAGTGCTTCTTGATATACTGCTTCAGTGAGTGCTTAAAGAAGTTCATCAGTTTAAGCTGTTACATGTCATAATTCATTAAGTGTAGATTCAGAAGAAGTCAAGATATCAGTGTCAGTGTCAGTAGACTGATCACTGAGACTATGAATTTCATGTGTGGTTCGGAAGAACGTACGACTGTCGGATAATAACGCGGCCGCTTCCGAACTACTAGCATTCATGTATGAGTGTAAAGGGGCCATAGCGGCTGCTAATTAATTTAGCATACAATATTACAATATATAAGAAGCCGGTGTACACCTGTAATCATACACTGACTTAAGCAATCTTTGAATCACATCTGATAGTATGTCTAAAAACTGGTGAGAAGTGCAGGCTTCTTCAGAGTGTGATAATTTCATCTATAAAGTGATTCATAGTTATTATGTCAGTGTGGTTCTAGAATGTCTCAAAAGATAGCATACAAAGAGTGATGAGTAGAAGAGCATCTAATTGATGCTGCTTTGCTTGTTAGAGAAAAACTCCACACTCAGATAAATGCCATGTATTCGAATGAATGAGATGTGAGAAAAGAGATGAGAGCAGTGAACCAGATTCAAAGATGTCTGCTCCCTACTCAAAAGAAGGATAAAAAGAGAGATGTCGCTATCACCAGAGTCATACAATGATAACAGAAATCATATAATTATATAGTGATACAGTGATATAGTGATACAGTGATATAGCAATATAATGATATAGTAATATAACAATAGACATTGTACAATCAATGAGAAAATCACTGCAATGAATACCTTCTCTAGCTGATACAAACAACACTCTTCTCTGCTATCTGAACTGAAAGATATGCAGAACCTCTCAGAGAGTTTACTCAAAGTAGTAAGAAAAGCAGCTGAAATCACTGAATCAGAATCAAAGCTCTATACACATACAAGAATTCTAAATAAGATCAAGGCCTTGTATATATAGTAGCAGGCTGAGACAGAAGTCAAACAACAATTGACATTCACTGCAGACTAAGTATTCATTATAAAGAGCTTCACTGATTCAATCATTATCATTAATAAGAATAGAGAAAATTAGATCTTAGGTCTACAGCAGAAGATTAAATATTTACACAGATAGATAACTACACTGAATCTGAAGATCTTATTATAATTATCCATAATCTCTTCAGAAGTATACATATTATTGAAGATTACTGTGTAGAATAAAAATCTGAGCATGAAATATATCAAGCTGAGAGATCTGTCAGAGTTATCAAGCTTCAATGATAACTGAAAAAATTATGCTGTAATTAGCTGGCTAAGTCAGATGCAATCATATTATCAGATTGAACATGAACTCATAGACAGATAGTTAACAGAATTTCAACAAGTTTTAAGATCTGCTGTATTTTTATATAGAAAAGTGAAGTTATTATAAATAACTGATAAAAAGATGAATCTCACAGATCTGAAATAATATTCATTCTCATGAATATGAAATGAGTTTTTCAAATAAATCTTGTATAACTTTGAGAAAGTGAATATATAAGATAAGTATTACAAACACTTCACTGAGTGTAGATAAGTAAGTAATCTTATATCATACTTCACACACTTCAGCTTATACTATCTCATATTGAATGAAGAGCTTTTAACATCTTTCTATTTACAGATCTTTATTCATGATCTTACATCTGAGTTAAGAGTGAAATGAAAATGCTTAATCTCACAGTCAGACACAGTGAAGAAAGCATATAATATTCTCATCATACAGAAATAAGTGAGCTAATTATAACAGAAAATACTGCAATTGAGTATATCTCAGTAAAGAACAGATAATCAGACTTCTATGATATAAGTTACATACTCAGATATAATAAATCTAGATCTGAATGTCATCACTAAAGTACTGAATTCTCTGAAAAAGAAATCCTCTGAGTGAAAATCTTGATATTATGAGTATTAAGCTTGCTTCAACTACAGATATTAAAATCATGATATAAAAGATTGTATTCAGTGTGCACAGTCAAGAGAAGTAAGAAAGTTAAAAAACTAGCAGAATCAGTGAGCTCAGAGACACTCACTGATATTCTATGAAAAGTCTTCAAAGTGAAAGAGATGTCTGTGTTAGATAACTCTCTGAATTCTATGAATGTAAAGAAGAAGCAGACTTCTGACTGAGAAGCAGATGAGAATGAAGTGAATACTCATCTCAATATCTTAAGGCCTGAAATATTAATGTATAAGAAGCACTTGAGTAAGAATTGAGAGATGACTGTAAAAGTGTTAGTAGACATAGAAGCTTCTACACAATATATTAATAATTATATAATCTGAAGATTGAAAGAGGTCTGCTGAGTGAAGAATTCTTAATACGTAAGATTATCTAATAATTAATATTTAATATCATCTGTAAGAGTAAGAGTTTCCTTGTACTTCAGAGAATGATCTTGCTATATTTAAGTGTGAGAGCTGCAGAACATGAAATACAATCTTATTCTCAGATTTAATTGATTTCAAAGGTTCAATTCACAGATTCAATGATGTACATGCTATATACAGTTGACTGATAGAAAGAAAATGATTCATACAATTCTATCAACTGATATAAGAAGAACATTTCACATCTCTGATATAGAAGAATTAAATCTGCTTATATATTAATAAGTAAAGAGAATAATTCACAAGATCTCAACTGAAAGCATTCTATATATCATACAAGACTCAGAAGCAGAGAAAACTAAGATAAAAGATATATGAAAGAATAAGTATATGAAGAAGCTTCTGAAGAAGTATGAAAAGATCTTCTGAACAGAGCTTTCATCAGAATTCCTGCTGAAATAAGGATTTATATATGAGATTGATATAGAGAATGCAAAATCAGTCAATCAGAATGTATATTCTCTGTCATAAACATATTTTAAAGAACAGAAGTGTCAGAGCACAGACCTTCTAGAATATGATCTCATACAATTCTTATTAAGTGTGTGAGGCTTTTCAGTTCTATTCATGAAAAAGATGAATGAGAAGTAACAGATGTGTATCAATTATCAAGCACTTAACAAGCTTATGATTAAGAATGAATATTCACTGTCACAGATTTAACAACAGTTGAATACAGTCAGAAATATCTGATATCTATTGAAGATTAATCTTCTCTCAGAATACTAGCAGATCTGTGTAGATGAACTATCAGTCTCATGAACTGCATTTAATATACAATGAAGAAAGTTCAAATTTCTGATAATATTATTCAGTCTGATAAATATATCTATCATCTTTCAAATGATGATGAATACAATTCTTTATAAATAGAATGAAATCTCATATCTTATATATCTTGAAAATATTCTAGTCTTTTCAAACTCATACAATGAATATCTGAAGTATCTTGATAAAGTGCTTATAACTCTGACAGAGTATAAGCTCTACACTAAATTAATCAAGTATATGTTTGAAATAAAAGAGTTGAAGTTTATAGAATATGTAGTGAGTAATAACTGTATACATCTTATTCTGAAGAAATTGAATATCATAGTGAATTTACTGTGACTGAGAAATATATATTATATACAACAGTTTCTTGAGTTAATCTTATATTATTGTAGATTTATCAAGGATTTCACATGAATATCTGCATCACTCTCAGATCTCTTAAGAGAAATAGATGCAAATCTGTGAAAGAAGAAGTTTCATTCAATTATCTGAAATACTATGTGTGAAGAGGCTTTTCTCACACTGAGAGAATGTGTAATAATATTCTCAGTACTTATTCAATCAGATTATGATAAATCTTTCTATATTAAGACAGACATATCTGAATAAGCTATCAGAGATACTCTTCTACAGATGAGTAAGAATGACAAGCTGCACTCAGTGACATATAATGATAGAAAACTATCAGATGCTGAGCTCAATTACTCAGTGTATAAAAAGAAATTGCTAGTAATCAAGCATATGCTGGTATTGTGAAATAGATATATCAACAACAGATATATAACAATGATAATTATGAATTATAAAAGCCTCATCTATCTACAATTGATAATAAAACCTTTCAAATACTTAGCACATTGAATCTCAGAGTTTCAAGTGTACAATCTTCATATCAAATACTGAAAGAGATCAGACACAGTGATATCTGATGCAATCAGTTACAGACTCAATTTCATAAGTGAGAGTTCTGTGAATCAGGCACAAGGGACATTCATATTAAACATGCTGAGAGAATGCAAGAAATCAGAATAAGTGAACATCATGATCTCTTACTTAAAGAATGACAAGATATCAGATGACAAGCATCTCATGAAAGTAGTAGAAGAGATGCTTCTGAACTTCAAGCTGAGAAAATTGAAAAATAACATTGTGCTTTACTGTGATCTAGAATATGTAGAAGCTCTCTATCTAGAATCTTCATTTCAACATGACTTGATGACTCACATGCATAAAGAATTCAGTCACTTAGAAAGCTCAGAACTTATGAGTGTACTTAAATCAAGAGTATACTGATCAAGCATGGCTGAGAATATTCAGATATATACTTACAAGTGCCTGAATTGTCAGGTTGTAAAAGAATCTAAGAAAGAATTAGAATACAAGAAAGTGTAATATCAGATAAAGTGTATAATATAACTGTTTAAATAATGAGAGATGAATCTCATAGACATATTATTATAAATATCAAATGAAAATCAATGAATAATCACTGCTATTAATTACACTACTGACTGACCAGTTATAAAAGTAGTTTCAGAGATAATAGAGAAGATGATGATGAAGTTTCTATATAATGAAATCTATGTTAACTATGAAATGCTGTGCAAGATTCTAACTGATAACAGTGCAAATCTCATAGAAGAAGCAGTGAGACATTTCATGAGTCAGTTACAGATAAGACACTGTAAAACAATGTTATATTACTCACAGATGAACAGAAAGATGAAACACTTGAATGAAATCTTAAGTAATATGATGATGAAATATCTAGTAAGCAAGTCTACAAGATTATGAAATGAATATCTCAGTCAGGTGCTATTAGCCATGCAAATTTAGCAGCATGTAGTCTTCAAGTATTCATCATTCTATCTGTTGTATGAAGTGCATCTACACATCCTGGAGAATGCTTTGAAAAAGATGAGGAAGAAAACAGCAGTTATAGATGCAGTAGTAGCAGTTGCAGATGCAACAGTCACAGACATGAAACTAAGATGGAAAGAGATCAGCCACACATGCACAAAAGCTAACAAGTTACTCCTGAATTAAGCAATTCAATTAAAAAGAATACAAGACTCACTAGTTAAGAAATTGAGTCTCAAGATGAGAATGTGAGTTCTTATACACAATGGAAGTTCTGAGAAGTTTCAATCTAGATGATTTGAGTCATATAAAATACTCAAATCACATTCTCTGAGAACATATACATTGAAAGAATCAGAGAGATGAGTCTTACACAACTTAATCAATAATTCATAACTTATGAAAGCAAAGATGCAAGACTTGAGTGAATTATGATTATTCACAGTACTATTATCAGTATTGAAAAAGAAGAAGCTTATAATTGAAAAGTCTTATAAAGTAAGAGAAATTATAGATACTTACAAATCAGATAATCTCACTTATTCTGATCTTTTCATAATTATAAGAAAAGAATGAGAAGTAATGAAGAAATCAGATAAACATCACACTTTAATAAGTGATGAGACTGTAGTCAGTTGTATAATAACATGTCACAGACAGCAGATGTAACACAGTAAAGAGCAGTCTCAGAGCAGCAGACTTATACATAAGTCAGATCATAGAAGAAAAAGAGATTCAGAGTTGAATTCAACTGTTTATATCAGTTCAATTACAGAGATTACAGAGAACAAACTATCTGAAATATTTGCAGATATATGAGATTAAGTCATCTTAATTTCTGAGAATGCTCAGAGATCAGATGAGGTTAGTTTCAATGAGCTGTTCACTGTAGTGATCTGAGTGAGTGAAGAGAGACAGTATAATGTATAAGATAGAATCACAAAAGATGAAAGCTACTGAACCTAGTTATTAAACACTGTATCATATAGAGATCATGTAAGAGTAGTGACTAGCAGATAAAGAAAAAGTGTAAGAAAAGAGATAATGAATTAATCATCAACTATAAGAATCAGCTGCAAAAGACAAATGTTATTATACACACTTCATTCATTTTCATATATCATATGTTTAATCTATTTTCAACACCACACTATCTGAAAAACATCAAAAAAGAAAATCTCAAAACTCAAGGTTCATAAGAAATTCAAGAGTCACAATCTGCTCTTGTATTATTATTATTATTCTTCAATTATAGATGTATGCAGTCAGAGACTATGACATCTACCTGAGAACTTTAGTTCTCAGGGTTTTTTCTATGTCTGTAAAGTTAACTATTACACATTCATCAATTTCAGATATGCAAAATCAGAAAATTCCAGCCCAGAATACAAAAACTGTTTACAAATTGCAGTGTTTTAACATCTTTTGATACTTTGAAATCATTTGACAATATCATGACAAAAGAAAAGAGAAAAAGAACACAGTCTCAAAGATAGACACATTAAATAAATAGATAGAAAGAAATTGAAAGAAAAAGATAAAGAAAAAGATAAAGTAAAGAGAGACTATAACAAAACAAATTATTAAAAGAGAGTGTATAGCTGTTTTAACAGACTATATCTGATTTATTTCCTCCTCTTCATACTCAGATAATTCTGAATTTAGCCATTTTCTTGTAGCTGCTTGAGTTTCTGATAGAAAGTCTATTAAGTATTTAATTCCTGTCTCAGTTGAGAATAAGAATCTCATATTTAATTGATTTAGATCATACTTCTCTTTCAATCTGGCTCTGAGACTATTGTATAATGCACAGTGCATTACAATATGCTCAGGATTCTCATTTGTATTGCAGAATGAGCATTCTATTGAGTCAAATCTATCATCAAATCTTTGTATATAAGATTTGAAATAGCCATGTCCTAGTTTCAGCTGTATTATAGATGAGAATATTTTCTTTTTACATTTAATTGAACAAGATTTCCACTTGGGTTTTGTTTCAAATCTTGAATAATGTATACTCTTCTTTTGTTTCTGCCAGCTTTCATTCCACTTGTCTAAACAAGATTCTTTTATTTTTCTCTTTATAAAAGACCAGGACACAATTTTTTGAATAGATCTGCTTAATTCTGCACCCTTTTTTGCAGCTGAATCAGCCAATTCATTACCATGAATATTCATGTGAGCAGGAACCCAGTGTAGATGAATTATCAGCTTTGATGTTCTTCTCTTTTGAATTTTCAAAACAGAGTTTAAGATCAGTTCAAGATTCATTTGATCATTATGAATCTGACTATTTCTAAGTCTTTTTAAAGCAGCTTGACTATCAGAGAATATTCATGCCTCTTTCAAACAATTTCCTCTTTTATGAGATTTTATTTCAATGAGTTTGAAAGCTTTCACTATTGCAAATAGTTCAGCATCAAAGACTTCACATTCAGAGCCTAGATTCCAGAAATCTGAGATAAAATTAATATTATCTTCAGTATAAGCAATGCCTGCGCCTAATCTATTCAAGTTCTCATTTTTTGAGTCATCTGAATAAACCAGAATAGAGTCTTTTATATTGATTGTAGAAATTCTCTTCAAATGCTGTTCATATTCTTTCTCTTTTGATAGTTCACTTATTTGTAAGTCTATAAGAGATTCAAGCTTTTCTCTCCAGGGAGATAACTTCTCATGATCAACTTTTTCAACATTTAAAGAAGAAAATTGATTTTTAATCAGAGAGCATAGTCTGTACAGTTGAGAAGGCATTTTCTTTGAAGAATTATTTTCATTTCAATCAAGAAATCTATTCCAATCCAGTTCATTTCCAGAGTTAATTGATGGAAATGAAGAAGAGACTCTTTCTCTGATTATATGATTTGAGCTCATCTTTACAACTCTCAGAGCATAGTTCATACAGGCCTTTTCAAATCTAATACAGGAGGAGGAATTGAAGCTTCAATTTCCATTGCTTTAATAGGAGATGATTTGAATGCTCCCAGAATTCTTCTCAAGACTCTGTTTTGCAGACTTTGAAAGAGTTCAGTGAAATTCCCTTGATTATTCCACCAAACTTGAACTCCATAATCAGCTACTGATGTGATACAGGCTATATATAACTGTCTCATAGCCTGAAAGGATAGACCTCTCTCTGTATTTGATAGTCTGATTATGTTGTTCAATAGTCTTTCTGCCTTGACAGTTCTTTGTTGAATGTGATATTTAAAATTCAACTTGGAGTTTAACCATACTTCTAACCATTTGACATTTACACTGGGTTTAATCTCTCTATTTAAAAGAGTTAGAGATAGTTCTTTCTCATTGAGTCTAGAAAAGAAATGAATTAACTCAGTTTTATCCATATCAAATTGAATTTGATTGATATCTGCTCTAACAAAGATTTCCTTTGCAGCTTCTTCAATTACTTTCAAATTCTCTTTGATAGTTTTTGAGCTGTAGACTAGACCAATATCATCCACATAACTCGGAGATTGCACTATTCTCATATTTCTATTTTTGAATAGATATGCAGTGTATATTGCAAATAAAATGGGTGAGATTGGAGATCCCTGTGGTACTCCTATTTTTATCTCAGTCTTGTCTTGTTTCATTCCATCAAAGAAGAGTTGTATAATTCTTTTAGACATAAAACAGTTAACCCATTTTATTAGAGAAAGTGGCAGTTTTAATATCTTCAATGTCTGAATTAACTTTGACTTTGAAACATGATCAAATGCTCCCTTTATATCAATAAAAACTGCAGTTGAGACCAGACCCTCATGCTTTGCTATTTGAATATCATGAAAATCTGCTCTTGTAATAACACTGTGCATATCTCTGATTCCTCTATCACTCTGTGTACAACATTAATGTCATTTATCACAAGATTGGCTGAAATGCTAATATAGAAATGTGTACATGTACATGTAGAGAAATTGAAGAAGAGTGTGAAACTCACAGAATCAGAAGCCAGAGCAGAGAGAATGAAGACAGAAGAAATAGAAGAAGAAGAAGGCACAGAATCAGATAAATAACAGTGAGAGTTATCTGACACTGAATACTTACAATCTGATGTGTATACAACCTTTCTTACAGAGAAGAAAGAGAAAGTAACAGAAGAAGCTTGAAGATGAAGAGAAGTAGTCTCAGTGATGTTATCATCTTTGATTAGAATGATCTCTGATATCAGAGCAACTAAGAATTATTGTTAGCATATGAAAATTACAAAAGCAGGAATAATAATTACTGAATGAACACCTACTGATCTTAGAATTGTACATACAATTATAACACACACAAGGCTCCTCAGAAAGAGAGATAGAGACATGAGAGAATGCAGAAAGCAGAACACAGTGTGTGAACAGCTCATTCTTATAATAATATCTCAGACAAGATGTACAAGCCTCACACTTATAAATGTAAAAGAGTACAACATCTGTATTCTCATTTCTGAAAACATAGATATCTTTTGCCTGCATCATGAAGTCAGATAACAGATATCAGAGAATAGACTGATACAGATCTATCATTCTGAAGAAATTTGTCAGAGCAAATGTCTCTGTACTATTGAACTTTACAGTTATAAAAAGTTTCTTAATGTCTATGAATATCATGACTTTGTACATAGTAAAACTTATAATGATTTTCTGTAAGAATAGAATAATCAGTATCAGAAAGAAAAAGATGAAAAAGAAAAAGACTTACAATCTCAACACTGTTGAAGAGAGAGATAATTCTCTGAGATAAACAGATAATTATCTTATTATAAATATTTAAAATAAATGTAATAATCAGCATCTGCAACTGAGCTTTAAATAGTTATATTATACATCATCTTCATACAATAGATTGTTCTAGAGATTGATAAGAAGAGCAGAAGTGTACATGCTGAGAAATGTGATTCACTAAGTCTATGCAATATCTCCTTGAAACAAGAAGAGCTGATAATAAAAGCAGAGACAGCAAACTCAGAAGGAGCAGGAGTAGCAGAAGTGAGAGTCACAGAAACAGAGATAGCGGGAGCAGGAGAATCAGACACAGAGACAGATGTAGAAGATTGAGAAGAAGTGACAGAGAAAGAAACAGAAGAGGCAGGAAGAAATATGAGAGACTCAGTCACACATGACACAGACAATTCCTTCATTATTGTGTTCTTCAGGTTCTCAATCAATGATTCAACATTGAGTTCACTATCATCAGTGAATGCAGATCTGTCAACATGTGAAGATTCTATATAAATAAAAACAAACATATCAGCATCTGTATTCATGCAAAATCATGCTAGAAAACACAATCAGAAACCTGCTGAGAAGAAGAAACAGTCAAGAGCATATAAGAAGATGAAGAAGATATGTCATTCATAATAATACATTGTTCTGACAATCATTAGAAGATAAACAAGTTCTGATTATATTTCACAACACATTACACTTACTGCTAATGAACTGCCTGATATAGGCACTATGATAATGCTTGCTGTAAGAACAGAGAGCCATTGCCAGAAATGCATATAATGTGATAGATGAACAGATAGAAAGAGTTGAACAGAAGAAGAAGTAGAAATCTTGAATAATGATGATGTTTAATGATGATGATAATAGAGAAGATAGTTGAAAAATGAGAAAAGTTAGTGAATGAGTAATATAATATAGTGAAAGTTTCTTTGTGAGAGTGTATACAGAATGCTAGCTGAATCAGAAATAGATCACACAATTGTGAAATGCTAGTGATGAGTTAATCTGCATAAAGCTAGAATATATAATATAGTCATGTGAGTGTGACTGAATCTGATGAGAGAGAATGTGATTCAGAAGAACATACAACTGTCAGATAATAACACAGCTGCTTCCAAACTACTAGTGTACATGTATAAGTGTAAAGGGGTCATAGCAGCCGCTAATTAATTTAGTGTATGATATTACAATATATAAGAAGCCGGCGTACGCCTGTAATCATACGCTGGCTTAAGCAATCTTTGAATCACACATGTTTGATTTCATTTAATCTGATCTCATACATTTCTTGACGAGAATCCCGCTGGGACTAATTATTAAAAAAACATGTAAAGTGACTATATATCAGATCTCAAAATGAGATCATGACTTAGAAAAAATAAGAAAGTGATCTCATTTGATCTCATTTAGTCTCATTCTTAGCATAAAGTTACTATTTTTAGACATTTTAAGGTTTTTTTTAAACTATTTTTAATTTTTTAAAAAGTAACACTTTTTGATAACACTTAAATGAGATTTAAAGTCATTTAAAGCAATAAAAAATAATTTAAATTGAGAAGTGAAAATCATGATTTTATTTGAAAAATGTGATAAGAGTAGACAGTAAGTCTCACTGAGACAGTATAAGACTACTATTTAATATTAAAACAGTGTAATGAGATCAGTTGAATTGATAATCAGACTATTAAATATTCTGATTCTGATCTCAGACACAGTCACACAGTCAGTCTAGGTCTCAGTATCAGTGTTAATAATAGTTTGAAGAGAAAGTGTTCTAATCAGAGAAGTATGTATAGTGTTATAAGCTATTTTATCTTGATCAACTAATATCTTCAGATTCAAGAGCTGATACTTTCAGTTCATTCAGCAAGTATGTGTTACATCAGATAACATATCTTACTCTCATTATAAAAGAGTATCTGTCATTGAGTTCTGACTGCTAGAACAGTAGTGTATTATAAAATAAAAGCAGGTTAAGAACTCAGATTATTATATCTATTATTCAGTGAGTTTATAGATAGTTATAAAGTACTTAAGATTCTTATAATCTGTGATTATCTCAAATTTGAAGATACTTCAGAGTTCAGAGACTTATTCTTCTAGACAGTGTATAATTGTGAGAAGTTTCTTATCATAGATCTCATAGTTACATTCAGTGAGACTCAGTTTCTTAGATATAAGAATATATAATTATAAGATATCTTTATCATCATATTATAATATAGCTTCTTATGTGATATAGTCAGAGAAATCAGTTTCAATAACTGTCTTATAATCACAATTGAATATTATCAGTAGAGAAGTATTAATGAATATCTTTTTCATTCATATAAATATAGCTTCAGTATCTGCTGATTATTGAAATACTAAGTCTTTCTTAGTAAGTTCTGTAAGTAATCTCATAATATCTGAGAAGTTTTATATAAATTACTGATAGAAGTTAGTAAATCTGATAAAGCTTTATACATCATTCAAAATGTATGAGACCTTTATTATTATTATTATTATTATTCTTTTATTATACTTATATACAAGCGGAGCTTATGATGAGTTTCTGTGTGATGTTAAATACAGACCAAGTGTTGATTATACAGGAGGAAATACAGGTGTTGAGACCACGTCAAGATAACAAGAACATAGAAAATACAAAGAAGTGACAATTAGATACATGCAATAATACCTTCTCAGCCCAGGAACATAGAGCAATTTTATTGAAGTGATTTGTACACCTCTGTATTTATGAGAAACCTGAGGTGCTTGAGTTCCGGATTTAATATATCCCCTGCGGGTTTCGAACTCACATGCCTTGGTTTCCCACGCCAAGGCGCTACCGGGTGGCCGCATTTACCATTCGGCCACCAGGGTAATGTATGAGACCTCTCATTCAAGAATAGCAGAGATCTTCTCAGAATTCATTCAAATTCTCTTATCAGCTTCTATGATAAAGACTAGATATTTTGTACTTTTAATCTCAAAATGTTACTTATCTATATTTATCAGCAGTTCTACTTTCTGTAGTTATTATAATATCTTTCACACATGTTCTTGATATTCTTTTCTGACTTCATCAGTGAAGATGAGAATGTTATTAAGATATACAGATATAAATTCATGAAGAAAGTCTTAGAGTACTTAGTTAATATACTTCTGAAATATACTAAGAGTATTAGCCAGTTCAAAGAGTGTGACTACTTATTTAAAAAGATTATATCATGTTCAGAATACTGTAAGTCACTCATCTTCTTCAGTGATATGAATCTTATGAAACACAGTGATAATATTTAACTTTATAAATTATTAAGCTTATTCAATGTGAGCTAGAGTTTTATTAATAAGAGATAAAGAATAACAGTTCTTCTTTATTAATCTGTTTAATTCTTAATAATTTACACAGAACTGAAGTTCTTCATCTGACTTCTTTTCAAACAGAATAGAGACTGTAGCAGAAGAGTTATTAATATATATAAATTCTTTATCTAACAGATCATTGAGTGTCTTTCAAAGAAGAAGAAGTTCATCTTAGAATATATTATAAAGAGAGTCTTACAATAATTCAGAGTTCTTATCATTTCTCTTTTTCAACTTGATACTGTGAATCACTTCTGAATCTTGTAAGAGAGATAGATTTGTAACATTATTATCTTATCAGAAGACATCTAGATATTCATAATATTATTAAGAGAGTTTCATACAAGAATCTGTTATTATAACACAGAATAACTTTTTCAGAGCCTTTTTAATATCAGTCAGACTGACAGAATAGATTATTATATAATTCTGCTATCAGTGATCTTATCAGTGACTCTATCAGTGATTTTGATAATAACTTCTTTTTTAAAGTATTTCATAAGTATTGACAGAGATCCGTGTAAGATTCATAGTCTTGTGAATATTATCTTCATAAATTCTATCATCATTAGAGAATATCAAGCTTCTGTTTCAAGTATTCAATAAGATTTCTTATTCAGATAGTCAGACAAGTTTCAATATAAAATTATAATCAAGATTATTAACTTCATATGAATAGATATCTTCATATTTATATTCTTTCACATCTATGTTTAGTTTCATTATATAATGAGTACAGGCATCTTTTGAATCATCAAATTCTGTGAGAAGTCAGAGTTTTAATAAGAGAATATACTGAAGATTATAATATCTTACAACTGAAGATTTTATCATTGTATAGTAACATTGATCACTGTCTATCATGACTTTCATATTATACATGTTATCAATCACAGTAGGTACAAGAATTATATTCATTGTTATTTTCTCTTCAAATTACTGTTATTCAATCTCTTCAAGCTTCTGTTTACAAATTTAAATAGAAGTTAATCTTTTCTCTGTTGTATTAAAGTATTCTTATAGTTATCTTTTAAATCTTTCTTCACTGCAATGTGCTTGATACAGACAGGCACTGATTCATTCTTTGAATAAGAAGACACTGATCTTTCTCTTGATTGAGAAGATGCCAGTCTTTCTCTTAAGTGTGAAGACACATAGATTAATTAGCAGTTGAAAGTGATATATTCTAATCCGTTATAGTTGATGCATACTTCATATTAACATTAATCAGCAACTTTCTCAGAAGTAATCTCAGAAACTCAGAAGCCTGTTCAAACAGCAGAAACTCTTGCTTATGTATAGACATTTGAATCTATTCAGTTCATGACATCTGTATCATTGCTGTTCTTCAGCATAAGTGTATAAGTGACTGAAGTATAACATCTTCTGTCACTGTTCTGTATACTCTTGAGCTTAGTAAGACAGTTATTCAATGTTTAGAGCTATGTGTAGAAGTCTTCATAAGTCTGATCTTTATCTACACTTATAAGAGTCTGTAAGAGTTCAAAAGTTAATGTCTTCTTAAGTATATTAATCTTTATTTAATTCTTTCAAGATTGATCATCTGCTTTTAGAATCTTAATATTGAAGTCAGAGATAAATGTTATAAGAGAAGTGTTTCTTTATTAAGCACTCTGTAATTAATCTAATACTTTCTGTTATATTACAGTGTCTCAGAACAGAATATCAAGATATTTAATAATATTATCAGATATTTACAACACTGATTCACATGCTTTATTATTATTATTATTCTTCTTCAATTATAGATGTATGCAGTCAGAGACTATGACATCTACCTGAGAGCTTTTAGTTCTCAGGGTTTTTCCTATGTCTGTAAAGTAAACTATTATACATTCATCAATTTCAGATATACAAAATCAGAAAATTCCAGCTCAGAATATAAAAACTGTTTATAGATTGCAGTGTTTTAACATCTTTTAATACTTTGAAATCATTTGACAATATCATGACAAAGGAAATGAGAAAAAGAATAAAGTCTCAAAGATAGACACATTAAATAGATAGATAGAAAGAAATTGAAAGAAAAAGATAAAGAAAAAGAAAAAGTAAAGAGAGACTATAATAAAACAAATTATTAAAAGAGAGTGTATAGCTGTTTCAACAGACTATATCTGATTGATTTCCTCCTCTTCATATTCAGATAATTCTGAATTTAGCTATTTTCTTGTAGCTGCTTGAGTTTCTGATAGAAAGTCTATTAAGTATTTAATTCCTGTCTCAGTTGAGAATAAGAATCTCATATTTAATTGATTTAGATCATACTTCTCTTTCAATCTGGCTCTGAGATTATTGTATAATGAACAGTGCATTATAATATGCTCAGAATTCTCATTTGTATTGCAGAATGAGCATTCTATTGAGTCAAATCTATCATCAAATCTTTGTATATAAGATTTGAAATAGCTATGTTCTAGTTTCAGCTGTATTATAGATGAGAATATTTTCTTTTTACATTTAATTGAACAAGATTTTCACTTGGGTTTTGTTTCATATCTTGAATAATGTACACTCTTCTTTTGTTTCTGCCAGCTTTCATTTCACTTGTCTAAACAAGATTCTTTTATTTTTCTCTTTATAAAAGATCAGGACATAATTTTTTGAATAGATCTGCTTAATTCTGCACCCTTTTTTGCAGCTGAATCAGCCAATTCATTATCATGAATATTCATATGAGCAGGAACTCAGTGTAGATGAATTCTCAGCTTTGATATTCTTCTCTTTTGAATTTTTAAAACAGAGTTTAAGATCAGTTCAAGATTCATTTGATCATTATGAATCTGACTATTTCTAAGTCTTTTTAAAGCAGCTTAACTATCAGAGAATATTTATATCTCTTTCAAACAATTTCCTCTTTTATGAGATTTTATTTCAATGAGTTTGAAAGCTTTCACTATTGCAAATAGTTCAGCATCAAAGACTTCACATTCAGAGCCTAGATTTCAGAAATCTGAGATAAAATTAATATTATCTTCAGTATAAGCAATGTCTGTGTCTAATCTATTCAAGTTCTCATTTTTTAAGTCATCTGAATAAATCAGAATAGAGTCTTTTATATTAATTGTAGAAATTCTTTTCAAATACTGTTCATATTCTTTCTCTTTTAATAGTTCACTTATTTGTAAGTCTATAAGAGATTCAAGCTTTTTTCTTCAGAGAGATAACTTCTTATGATCAACTTTTTCAACATTTAAAGAAGAAAATTGATTTTTAATCAGAGAGCATAGTCTGTACAGTTGAGAAGATATTTTCTTTAAAGAATTATTTTCATTTCTATCAAGAAATCTATTGCAATCCAGTTCATTTTCAGAGTTAATTAATGAAAATGAAGAAGAGACTCTTTCTCTGATTATATAATTTAAGCTCATCTTTACAACTCTCAGAGTATAGTTCATACAGGCCTTTTCAAATCTAATAGCAGAAGAAGGAATTGAAGCTTCAATTTTCATTACTTTAATAGAAGATGATTTAAATGCTCTCAGAATTCTTCTCAAGGCTTTGTTTTACAGACTTTGAAAGAGTTCAGTGAAATTCTCTTGATCATTTCATTAAACTTGAACTTCATAATCAGCTACTGATGTAATACAGGCTATATATAACTGTTTCATAGTCTGGAAGAATAGATCCCTCTCTGTATTTGATAGTCTGATTATGTTGTTCAATAGTCTTTCTGCCTTGACAGTTCTTTGTTGAATGTGATATTTAAAATTCAACTTGGAGTTTAACCATACTTCTAATCATTTGACATTTACACTGGGTTTAATCTCTCTATTTAAAAGAGTTAGAAATAGTTCTTTCTCATTAAATCTAGGAAAGAAATGAATTAACTCAGTTTGATTCATATTAAATTGAATTTGATTGATATCTGCTCTAACAAAGATTTTCTTTACAGCTTCTTCAATTACTTTCAAATTCTCTTTGATAGTCTTTGAGCTGTAGACTAGATCAATATTATTCACATAACTCAGAGATCACACTATTCTCATATTTCTATTTTTGAATAGATATGCAGTGTATATTGCAAATAAAATGAATGCAATTGAAGATCTCTGTGATACTTCTATTTTTATCTCAGTCTTGTCTTGTTTCATTTCATCAAAGAAGAGTTGTATAATTCTGTTAGACATAAAATAGTTAACTCATTTTATTAGAGAAAGTGACAGTTTTAATATCTTCAATGTCTGAATTAACTTTGACTTTGAAACATGATCAAATGCTTCTTTTATATCAATAAAAACTGCAGTTGAGACCAGACCCTCATACTTTGCTATTTGAATATCATGAACAACTGAGAGAACAGTGTCAATTGCAGAACACTGTTTTCTATCTCTTATTTATTCACTGAATAAAAGAGAATCATCTATAGAGCTTATAAAAGATAGTTGAGTAGCTATTATCTTTTCTAAAACCTTTTCTAGACAGTTCAATAGAGATATTACTCTATATGACTTAGGAATTGAAGTTTTTCTATTAGGTTTTGCAAGAATCACTTCAGTGACTTCTCTCCAGCATTCAGAATGATATTCATTTTTCAAGAGATTGAAAAAGAGCTCAAAATATTCAATCTTTAAGTAGAAATATGTATTTTAAATAATCAAGTGATTAATTGAATCAGGATCTGCAGCAGTCTTAACAGAACTTGAGAAGATAGCTGACTCTAATTCATCTTGTGTAAGATCAGATCATTCTCAGTCATTTTCATCAATGTAGTTGAGAAGTGATATATTCTCTTTCTCTGAATCTGAATCTGAATCTGGTGAGTTCTGAAAGAGAATTCTCATAAAAGCTTGACATTTTTTCTTAAAAGAGTTTGCTGTATATAATTCATTCTGAAACTCATATTCTAGAGCTGGAAGTTTTGCTACACTTCTTGTTTTAGTATAGTTAAAAGCTTTAAAAACTTTCTTTTCTTGTGCTTCTTAAAGAAATTTATTTCAGCAGTCTGTTTTAAACTCTTTATCAGATATTACATCATTCTTTTAATCTCTTCTAACAGTAGCTAATTCTTTTCTTTTAGATGAGATATTCTCATTTCATCAAGATTTTGAATACTCAGAAGATTTTCTTTTTGAAATATTATCTCTAACACTTATTAGAATAATAGATGTAATAAGCTTCACTCTATTCTTAAGCATTTCATTTGAGATATCATGACCAGAATTTCAATATAGCTCATTCTATCTTTCAGATTTTAACAGTTTTATACTCTCTTCAACTGCTTTTCAATCAGCTTTTTCAAAGTTATACTGATTAGAGAGAAGAGGATTTTCACTCATTTATTTTTCACTCAGTTCAATATCAAATTGAATAATCTCATGATCTGATTCTGATGTCTCATTTGAATTAATAAATCAGTTTACAAGTCTTCTTTTCATTAGATTTTGTGACATGAATATTAGATCTATAATAGACTTCTGTTTCATGCCTTTTCTAAAGAATGTTTATTGATCAGACTTATTAAGCAAATCTATTGAATGCTCAAAGATTTATTTAATCAGATTATCAGCTCTCACTGCTCTCTTGCATTCTGAATTTCATCAGAGATGATGTGCATTGAAATCTCCTGTAATTATAGAGTTTCTTGATGATGTTATGTTCAGAAATTCTCTATCAATTGTTCAGATATTGTTGTTTTTCTTCAATGACTTTTCATTATAGATATTTATAAGCTGTATAGTATTAAACTCATTCTCTTTATCTATAATATTACTCACCAGAATATCAGGGTCAGACATGATATTAAATCTTAGATTAAATTAATATCTTGATCTCTTTCTTTCATAGATCACTACTCTTGACTTTATCTCAGACTTTTGAGATAAAAAGCAGTAGTAGCTTGAATAAGAAATGATATATTTTTACTCAGCATCAAAATTCAGCTTCTGAAACAGTATAAAATCAACTTTTTATTCAAATGTAATTTAAAGATAAGAATAAATACAATTTGAGTTTCTATTCACATTATTTTGAATAAATGTGATTTTTGAAGAGTTTTTAAACTTTTTTTATTGTTTTTATTGTATATTTATACTAAAAGAGAGTAGAGTAGAATCTAATCACTATCATTAGATAGTAGATTATAACTATTCTGAAAAGTAGAAATCTCAACTGCTTGTATTATATCTAGTTTATCATCAGAGTCATTTCTCAATTCTCTAATCTTAACAGAAGTTTGAGAATTTAAATTCTGTTTACATTTCACTGAAGAATTGAAGTTTGAAGACTTAGATAATTGAGAGTTTCTTCTTTTTAAGCTTGCAGTTGTGAGTTTACTGGCTTGACTATTCTCTTCAGTTCTAGATTTACTCTGAGCTTCATCTTTTCTCCAGTTCTTTTGAGTTCTTGCAGTAAACATACATTCTTTTAAGCTAGATGCATGTTTTTCTTTACAATTAGAGCATTTAAGCAGAGTGTGTTGACATATTTCATCTTCTTTTAAGCATGTTTCACACTTATGCTCACTAGTTTTATGATCTCTGATACAGAATGCACATTTTGATTCTCTGAAACAGGAGATTGCAAAGTGTTCATATCTTTGACAGTTTGAACACTGTGTTTGAGCTTTGAGATTCATTCTTGAGTCTTTGTATTCATGAACTCTCATTTTCAAATCTGCTACTCTTACTTCAGAGATCTTTGACTCTTTCATTATCTTTGTATATACTAGAACAGAGACATTTCTTCTGCTTTATCTGAACTTAATTGAATTTAGTTATACAGGCTTCTTTCTCAGTTGAATAGAGTTGTATTCTTCTAATTCATTTTTGAGAAGTAGTATTTCTTCTTCACAGTCAAAAATTTCAACTGAAATATCATGAAGAATGAATTTGTCTCACTTTTCATCTCTCTTAGCTAGAATTATTGTGTTTAACAAAGATTCTACTGCTGATTTTCAGAGATTCTTATTCTGAATAAGGAATTCAGCACTGAATTCAGGCATTATAGTCAGAATAATGAAGTTTTCAAAGAAGAATGACTCAATTGAAGCTATAACTGATTTTTGAACTTCAATATCTATCATTAACTGAGAAAAGAACTGCTGATTGATTTCATTTCTAATTCTGAAAATAAGGTTTGAGTTTAGCTTATTTCTCTGCAATATATTCTGATTTGAGACTTTGAGAATAAGTCTTCTATCTCTGAAGATTTGAAGATTTTTCTCTTTTTACATTTTTTTCTTCACTCTTCTATCACTAGAAGTATGAGCAGTATTCTTCTCAGTTTTCTCAGAATTTTGAGCAGGTTTTGAGATAGCAGATTTAGAGATAGCAGGTTTAGAGACAGCAGATTCAGCTGCTTGAGCATATATTTTCTTCTGATTTAAAGAAGAAGATGAAGAAGAAGTAGAAAAGAAAGCAGAGTAAACTGAAGAGTCAGTGATTATATTAGAAATTTTCAAAGATTTTTGAACTGTGTTTGAAATTTCAAGTTTGAACTTGATCACTTTCTGTAGTTATCTAGTCTGAGTATGAAGAATTAACAGAACTTCTTCATTCATCTCACTCAGACACTGCTTTTTAAGAATTTTACTTGCTTTTTCAAGTTTCTGTATTTCAAGAACTTGTTGTTTCTCTATTTCTTCTTTCTTTCTTCACTTCAGAATTTCAATCTCAGAAATAGTATTTGAGAAAGCATCTTTTTCTACATCAACTGAGTGTACTTTTGAACTCATTGTTCTTACTCAATGAAAAGTTGATCAGACTAATTCAATTGAGATATTTATTAAACTCTTTTGAATTGAAAAGTTAGTCAGACTGTTTCAATTAAGAGATTTCTAAGTCTGTTTTCAATTGAAAAGTTGATCAGACTATTTCAAAAGAAGAATAGCAGACTTTTATATATAAAACACCTGATTTTTTTCACACTAGTTCAGTAACTAAATTAGATTTTTGAAGAGAATTTAATAAACTAAAATTGATTTTTAAGATAAATCAATAAAATCTTTACAATCTCTTTCTTGAGATACAGTGAGGAAAAGTATGATATCAATTGATAGTAAATCAGATAATATGACAGTTTTTGAGAGAAAAACTGACAAAAAATAAATTAATTTTTTGCAGAGAAATTGATTAAAACTATTTAATTTTATTCTAAATTATTCAAGTCTTCTCACATAACAAGTGTGCAACTCAAATCAGTTAATAAAGAGTATAAAAAAGAATTAAGTATTAATGAAAGCTCTTCAGTCACTGAAAAAGTAATTCTTACTTAAAAGAATATGAAATTATAACAGAAAATAACTCTGTTTTTAATTCTTTGTAAGAATATTGTGTAAAATTCAGAGAATAACATCTTACTTTTTCAAGAGAAGTAAAAAACTATTTCTAAGATCTTTTTTTTTTGTATTAACTGCTGCAGAATAATGAGATAGAAACTGCTAAAATATATACTACTATATATCTTCTATCAAGACTTTCTCTCTTGAGAGTCTTGATATTATAGAGAATATAAGTCTGTTTCTATATAATAATATAAATATTGTCAGCAGAATGTAGAGAAACTGGTTATTTATATCTCAAAATAGAAGACTTTGTCAATGATTATATCAATATAAAGTTAATTCTCAAATTCAATAGAAACCTAGTGTTGCTGTTCTCAATTTCTTTCAGAATCTATTGAATATTGAGATATTAAAACTAGATTTAATATATCTCACTTTACAGGGATCAAAGGCTCAGTCAGATCTTGAGATATACTGATTTTATAGTTGTTCTGTCTGCTGATTATGTATTGAGCACAGTTGCTGAGATATCTTTTTGTACTTTTCTGTCAGAAATAGGCCAGATTGAGAGGGGTAATATGAGAATGAGACTCAGTGTTGATATCTAGATACACTGAAGACAGATCACAGAAAGTTGCACTTCAGAAGTGACTGTTGATTATATGCTTGATATTATCATCAAGATATCTTTTTGTATTTTTCTGCTGAGGATGAGCCAGATTAGAAAGGGCGGTATGAGGGTGAGACTTAATGTTGATGTTTTGAAACATCAAAGATGGACAGGGTTTTTGTGAAGATCACTCCTCAGATATCTTCACAACTACAGATCAGAGATCTTTCAAAATCAAGAAGATTGGTGCATAGGGCTAGGTCTCTTCATCTTACAATTTGTATGACAATTTGACCTGGGGTTGTGGTGTGATAGGGGAGAATGAGGGATAATCTCACACAGGAGTTTTGAACAACATCTGGTTCACATTTAGCTGAATAACTCCACCATCACACGGGGTATGCAGTCAGCAATGAGATCAAAATGCTCATATAATTGAGGGCTTTTCAATGAATCTATCAGTGAGTTCTTATTCAAAAAATTGAGTGAGTTTATAATGAAGCAGTTCACAAAGTCTTCTGATTACTTAGAGTTAATATGATATCACTTCTATACTTGCATTTAAGAGTTCTCTTATATTATCATTAGATATGTCATTCATTGAGTGTATAATATCTGTGAAATCTTGAAGAAGTGTAATTATATAAATATCTTATATATCTAAGTATCAGAACTCTCAGATCTGTGATTCAAAGATTGCTTCAGTCAGTGTACAATTACAGATGTACATCAGCTTCTTATATATTATAATATCAAATACTAAATTAATTAGCAGCTGCTATGGCCTCTTTACACTCATATGTATACACTAGTAGTTCAGAAGTGACTGTGTTATTATTCAACAGTTATACATTGTTCTGAATCACATTCTTCTCTATCAGATTCAGTCACACTTATATAATTATATCATATACTCTAGCTTCATGCAGATTAGCTCATCACTAGTGTTTTATAATTATGTGATCTATCTCTGATTCAGCTAGCATTCTTTATACACTCTCACAAAGAAACTTCTACTATATTACATCACTTATTCACTAACTTTTTTCATTCTTCAATCATCTTCTTTATTTCATTATTATTGAATATTACTATCATTCAAGATTTCTATCTCTTCTTCTATTCAACTCTTTCTATCTGTTCATCTATTATATTATATATATTTCTGACAATGGCCTCTCATTCTCATAACAAGTATCATTATAGTGCTCATACTGAGCAGTTCATTAACAGTAAGTATAACACATTGTGAAATATAATCAGAACTTGTTTATCTTCTAACAATTGTCAGAACATACTACTATGAATAACACATCTTCTTCATCTTCTCATACACTCTCTTTATCTTCTCATATACTCTTAAATATTTCTTTTCTCAGTGGGTTTCTGATTGTGTTTTCTGACATAATTTTCCATGAATGCAGATGCTAATATATTATTTTTATTTATATAGAATCTTCATGCATTGACAGATCTGTGTTCACTGATGATAGTGAACTCAATGTTGAATCATTGATTGAGAATCTGAAGAATGTGATAATGAAGAAATTATCAGTGTTATGTATGACTGAGTCTTCTGTGTCTCTTTCTGCTTCTTCTGCTACTGTCTCTCAATCTTCTATATCTGTCTCTGTGTCTGGTTCTCCCGCTTCTGCTACCTCTGTTCCTGTGATTCTCACTTCTGCTACTTCTGGTTTTACTGTCTCTGCTTTCATTATCAGCTCTCCCTGTTTTAAGAAGATATTATGTAGACTTAATAAACTATCTCTCTCAGCATATATACTTCTGCTCTTCTTACTAACTCTCAGAATAATTTATTATATAAAGACTGTGTATGACATGACTATCTGAAGCTCAGTCACAGACACTGATTATTATATTCATTTTAAATATTTATGATAAGATAATTATTCATTTATATCAGAGAATTATCTTCTCTCTTAACAGTATTAAAATTATAAGTCTTTTTCTTTTTCATCTTTTCTTTCTGATACTGATTTTTCTATTCTTAGAGAAAATTGTTATGAGTTTTACTGTATATGAAGTCATGATATTCACAGACATTAAGAAGCTTTTCATAACTGTAAAGTTCAATATTATAAGAATATTCACTCTGATAAATTTCTTCAGAATGATAGATTCATATCAGTCTATTCTCTGATATCTGTTATTCAACTTTATAATGCAGATGAAAGATATCTGTGTTTTTAGAAATAGAAATATGAATGTTGTACTCTTTTACATCTGCAGGCATGAGGCTTGTACACCTTGTCTGTGATGTCATTGTGAGAATAAGTTATTCACACACTATATTTTGCTTTCTGCATTCTTCTATGTCTCTCTCTCTCTTTCTGAGAAGTCTCATACATGTTGTAATTATATGTACAATTCTAAGATCAGTGAGTATTTGTTCAGTAATTGATATCTCTGCTTTTACAGTTTTATATGCTAATAATAGTTCTTAGTTACTTCAGTATTAGAGATCATTTTAATCAAAGATGATAATACTGCTGAGACTACTCTCTCTCATTCTCAAGCTTCTCTTATCACTTCTTCTCTCTTTTCTGCAGAGAAGAATGTGTGTACATCAGATTGTAAGTGTTCAGCTCTGAGTGACTCTTATCATTTATTCAGTTCTGTATCTCTCTCTTCTATTTCTTCTGTCTCTGCTCTTTCTACTCTGACTTCTGATTCTGCAGATTCTGTACTCTTCTTCAATTTCTCTACATATATGTGTATGCATTTCTATATTGATATTTCAGTCAATTTTGTGATAAATAACATTAATGTTGTACACAGAGTGATAGAGAAATCAGAGACATATACAGCATTGTTGCAAGAGCAGCTTACAGCTCTCAAATTTCTTACAGATCTTGAGTTTTGAGATTTCCTTTATTTTTGACATTTTTCAGATGATGTGATGTTGAAAATAGATTAAATATGTGATGTATGAAAATGAATGAGATATATATGATAATATTTATCTTTTACAGCTGACTCTTATAATTGATAATTAATTCATTATTTCTTTTCTTATCCTTTTTCTTTATCTGCTAGTTACTACTCTTATATGATCTCTATATAATATAGTATTCAGTGACTAGATTCAGCAGCTTTCATCTTTTATAATTCTGTCTTATATATTATACTGTCTCTCTTCACCTGTTCAGATCACTACAGTAAACAGCTCATTAAAACTAATCTTATCTGATCTCTGAGTGTTCTCAGAGATTAAGATAACTTGATTTCATATGTCTGTGAATGTTTCAAATAGTTTATTCTCTGTGATCTCTGTAATTGAACTGATGTAAACAGTTAAATTTAACTCTGAATTTCTTTTTCTTCTGTAATCTGACTCATGTGTAAGTCTGCTGCTTTAAGACTGCTCTTTACTATGTTATACTCACTATCTGTGATATGTTATTGTAGAACTGGCTACAGTCTTATCACTTATTGAAGTGTGATATTTATCTGATTTCTTCATTACTTCTTATTCTTTTCTTATAATTATGAAAAGATCAGAATAAGTGAGATCATCTGATTTATAAGTATCTATAATTTCTCTTGTGATTCAAAGGTTGCTTAAGCCAGCGTACAATTACAGGCATACGCCGGCTTCTTATATATTGAATCTCATACGCTAAATTAATTAGCGGCCGCTATGACCCCTTTACATTTGTATGCGTATGCTAGTAGTTCAGAAGCAGCTGTGTTATTATCTGACAGTTGTACATTCTTCTGAACCACATCCTCTCTCACCAGATTCAGTCACGCTCATATGATCATATTGTACATCCTAGCTTCATGCAGATTAGCTCATCACTAGCATTTCACAATTGTGTGACTTATTCCTGATTCAGCTAGTGTTCTGTGTATACTCTTATAAAGAAACTTTCACTATATTATATCACTCATTCACTAACTTTTCTTATTCTTCAATCATCTTCTTCATTATCATCATCATTGAACACTACTATTTTATTCAAGATTCCTGCTTCTTCTTCTGTTCAACTCTTTTCATCTGTTCATCTATCACATTATACACATTTCTGACAATGACTCTTCATTTTCATAACAAGTGTCCTCACAGTGCTCATACTGAGCAGTTTGTTAGCAGTAAGTGTAATATGTTGTGAAACATGATCAGAACTTGTTTATCTTCTAACAATCATCAGAATGATGTATTATCATGAATAATGACACATCTTCTTCATCTTCTTATACACTCTTGACTGTTTCTTCTTCTCAGTGAGTTTCTGATTGTGTTTTCTGGCATGATTTTGTGTGAATGCAGATGCTGATATGTTTGTTTTTATTCATGTAGAATCTTCACACATTGACAGATCTGTATTCACTGATGATAGTGAATCTGATGTTAAATCATTGATTGAGAACCTGAAGAACATGATAATGAAGGAATTGTCTGTGCCATGTGTGGCCGGGTCTCCTGCGTCCTTCCCTGCCTTCTCTGTTTCTTCCTCTGCCGCTCCCCCTCAATCTCCTACACCTGCCCCTGTGTCTGGTTCTCCCGCTCCCGCTACCCCTGTTCCCGCGATCCCTGGTTTTACTGCCTCTGCTTTTGTTATCAGCTCTCCCTGTTTCAAGAAGATGTTGTGTAGACTTAATGAATCACATCTCTCAGTGTATATGCTCCCGCCCTTCTTACTGAGTTTCAGAATGATTTATTATACAAAAACTGTGTACAACATGACTATCTGAAGCTCAGTTATGAACACTGATTATTACATTCATTTTAAATATTTATGATGAGATAATCATCTGTTCATCTCAGAGAATCACTTTCTCTCTTAACAGTGTCAAGATTGTAAGTCTTTTTCTTTTTCATCTTTTCTTTCTGATGCTGATTTTTCTGTTCTTAGAAGAAATTGTTATGAGTTTTACTGTGTATGAAGTTGTGATATTCACAGATATCAAGGAACTTTTTACAACTGTAAAGTTCAACATTGCAGGGACATTTGCTCTGATAAATTCCTTTGAAATGATTGATCTGTATCAGCCTATTCTCTGATATCTGTCATTCAACTTCATGATGCAGGTGAAAGATATCTGTGTTTTTGAGAACAGGAACACAGATGTTGTACTCTTTTACACCCGCAGGTGTGAGGCTCATACATCTTGTCTGAGATGTTGTTGTGGGAATGAGCTGTTTGCATGCTGCATTCTGCTTCCTGCATTCTCTCATGTCTCTCTCTCTCTTTCTGAGAAGCCTTGTGCATGTTGTAATTGTGCATACAACTCTAAGACCAGTGAGTGTTTATTCAGTAACTGTTCTCATTCCTGATTTTATGATTTTTGTATGCTAACAATGATTCTTAGTTGCTTCAGCATCAGAGATCATTCTGATCAAAGAGAATAACATCACTGAGACTATTCTCTTCTGTCTCTAAGCTTCTTCTGTTGCTTTCTCTCCCTCCTCTGCAGGAAAGATTGTGCACACACTGAATTATAAGTGTTCAGCTCTGAGTGACTCTCATCATTTATTCAGTTCTGTGCCTTCTTCTTCTTCTGTTTCTTTCACCTTCATTCCCCCTGCTCTGACTCCTGATTCTGTGAGTTCTGTGCTCTTCTTCAATTTCTCTATGCATATGTGTGCACATTTCTATATTGGCATTTCAGCCAATCTTGTGATCAATGATATTAATGTCATATGCAGAGTGATAGATGAATCAGAGGTGTGTATAATGTTATTTTAAGAGCAGCTTGTGACTCTTGAATTCCTTGCAGATCTTGAGTTTTGAGATTTCCTTTATTTTTGATGTTTTTCAGATGGCATGGTGTTGAAAATAGATTAAATGTGTGATGTATGAAAATGAATGAGATGTGTATGATAACATTTGTTCTTTGCAGTTAACTCTTACAGTTGATGATTAATTCATTATCTCTTTTCTTTTCATATACTTTTTCTTTATCTGCTAGTCACTACTCTTATATAATCTCTATATAGTACAGTGTTTGATAACTAGGTTCAGCAGCTTTCAACTTTTTATGATTCTATCTCATGCATTATACTGTCTCTCTTCACTCACTCAGATCACTACAGTGAATGACTCATTGAAACTAACCTCACCCGATCTCTGAGTATTCTCAGGGGTTGAGATGACTTAGTCTCATGTGTTCATGAATGTTTCAGATAGTTCATTCTCTGTGATCTTCATAATTGAACTGGTATAAACAGTTGAATCTAACTCTGAATTCCTGTTTCTTATGTGATCTGACTTATGTGCAAGTCTGCTGCTCTGAGACTGCTCTTTACTGCATTGCACTCACTGTCTGCAGTGTGTTATTATATGACCAGCTACAGTCTCATCACTTATTGAAGTATAGTGTTTACCTGATTTCTTCATTGCTTTTCATTCTTTCCTTATAATTATGAAAAGATCAGAATAAGTGAGATTATCTGATTCATAAGTGTCTATGATTTCTCTTACTTCATAAGACTTTTCAATTGTAAGTTTCTTCTTTTTCAATGCTGATGATAGTGCTGTGAATAATCATAATCTGCTCAGATCTTGCATCTTTACTTTTACAAGTTATAAATCATTGATTAAGTTGTGTAAGATCTGTCCCTCTGATTCTTTCAATGCATACATTCTCAGAGAATGTGATTTGAGTATTTTATATAACTCAAATTATCTAGATTGAAACTTCTCAGAACTCTCATTGCATACAAGAACTCATGTTCTCACCTTGAGACTTGATTTCTTAACAAGTGAGTCTCATATTCTTTTCAATTGAATTACTTGATTCAGAAGTAACTCATTAGCTTTTGCATGTGTGTGACTGATCTCTTTCAATCTTGATTCTGTGTCTGCAACTGTTGTATCTGCAACTGCTGTTCCTGCTGCATCTGCAACTGCTGTTTCCTTTCTCACCTTTTTCAAAGCATTCTTCAGAATGCGCGGATGCAATGTATACAACAGATAGAATGATGAATGCTTGAAGACTGCATGCTGTTGAATCTGTGTGATCAATAGCGCCTGCCTGAGATATTCATCTCATAGTCTTATAGGCTTACTCACTAGATATTTCATCAGCATATTGCTCAAGATTTCATTCAAGTGTTTCATCTTCCCATTCATCCGCGGATGATATGGCATTATTCTACAATGTCTTGTCTGTAACTAGCTCATGAAATGCCTCATCACTTCTCTCATGAGATTCACACTGTTATCAGTTAGAATCTTGCATAGCATTTCATAGTTGACATAGATCTCATCATGTAGAAACTTCATCATCATCTTCTCTATTGTCTCTGAAACTGCTTTTGTGACTGGCCAGTCAGTAGCATAATCAATAGCAGTGATTATTCATCAATTTTCATTTGATATTTGTGATAATATGTCTATGAGATTCATCTCTCATTGTTCAAACAGTTGTATTGTACACTTCATCTGATATTATGCTTTCTCATGTTTCAATCCTTTCTTAGATTCTTTCATGACCTGACAATTCAGGCACTTGTGAGCATACATCTGAATGTTCTCAGCCATGCTTAGCTAGTATACTCTTGATTTGAGTACACTCATGAGTTCAGAGCTTTCTAAGTGACTGAATTCCTTGTGCATATAAGTCATCAAGTCACATCTAAATGAAGATTCTAGATAGAGAGCTTCTGTGTATTCTAGATTGCAGTAAAGCACAACATTGTTTTTCAATTTCCTCAGCTTGAAGTTTGAAAGCATCTCTTCTACTACTTTTGTAAGATGCTTGTCATCTAACATCTTGTTATTCTTCAAGTGAGAGATCATGATGTTCATTCATTCTGATTTCTTGCATCCTCTTAGCATGTTTAACATGAACATTTCTTGTGCCTGATTTACAGAATCTTCACTCATGAAATCAAGTCTGTGACTGATTGCATTCAGCATCACTGCATCTGATTCTTTTTGATATTTGATATGAAGATTGTACACTTGAAACTCTGAGATTCAATGTGCTAAGCATTTGAAAGGTTTTGTTGTTAATTATAGATAGATGAGGCTTTCATGATCTGTGATCATTGTTATTGTATGCCTGTTATTGATATATCTATCTCACAATGTCAGTGCATGCTTAATCACTAGCAATTCCTTTTCATGCACTGAATAATTGAGCTCAGCATCTGATAGTTTCCTATCATTGTACATCACTGAGTGCAGCTTGCTGTTCTTGCTCATCTGTAGAAGAGCATCTTCAATAGCTCATTTAAATGTGTCTGTCTTAATGTAGAAAGATTTTTCACAATCTGATTGAATAAGCACTGAGAATGTTGTTACACATTCTCTCAGTGTGAGAAAAGTCTCTTCATATGTAATATTTCAGATGATTGAATAAAACTTCTTCTTTCACAGATTTGCATTCATTTCTCTTAAGAGATCTGAGAGTGATGCAGATATTTATGTGAAATCCTTGATGAACCTGTAGTAGTATGAGACTAACTCAAGAAACTGTTATATATAATGTATATTTCTCAGCTGTGATCAATTCACTATGACATTCAATTTCTCTGAAATGAAGTGTATACAGTCATCACTCACTACATATTCTACAAACTCCAACTCTTTCATTTCAAACACACACTTGATTGATTTGATGTAGAGCTTATACTCTGTCAGAGTTGTAAGTACTTCATTGAGATGCTTCAGATGTTTATTGTATGAGTTTGAAAAGACTAGAATATCATCAAGATATATGAGGTATGAGATTTCATTCTGTTTATAAAGAATTGTATTCATCATTGTTTGAAAGATAACAGGTGCATTTGTCAGACTGAATAACATTGTCAGAAATTCAAACTTTTCTCATTGTATATTAAATGCAGTTCACAGGACTGACAGTTTATCTACACAGATCTGTCAGTATTCTGAGAGAAGATTGATCTTTGATAGATATCAGGTGTTTTCAACTGTATTCAACTGTTGTTGAATCTGTGACAGTGAATATTCATTCTTGATTGTAAGCTTGTTGAGTGCTCAGTAATCAATACACATCTGTCACTCTTCTCTCATCTTTTTCATGAATAGGACTGGAAAGTCCCACACACTTGATGAGAGTCATATGAGACCATGTTCTAGAAGGTCAGTGATCTGATGTTTCTGTTCTTTGAGGTGTGTTTGTGACAGAGAGTACACATTCTGATTGACTGCTTTGCATCTCCTGTGTCAATCTCATGTACAAATCCTTGTTCCAGCGGCAATTCCAGTGAAAGATCTGTTCAGAAGATCTTTCCATGCTTCTTCAGAAGCTTCTTCATACACTTGTTCTTCTGCATATTCTTTATCTTGATTTTCTCTGCTTCTGAGTCCTGTATGACATACAGAATGCTTTTGAATGAGGTCTTGTGAATCATTCTCTTTGCTTATTAATGCATAAGCAGATTTAACCCTTCTATATCAGAGGCATGGAATGTTCTTCTCATATCAGTTGATAGAATTGTATGAACCATTTTCTTTCTATCAGTCAACTGTATATGATATATACATCATTGAATCTGTGAATTGAATCTTTGAAATCAATTGAGTCTGAGAATAAGATCATATTTCACATTCTGCAGCTTTTACACTCAAATATAGCAAGATCATTCTCTGAAGTGCAGAAGAACTCTTACTTTTACAGATGATATCAGATATCAGTTATCAGATAATCTTATGCATCAGAGATTCTTCACTCAGTGAATCTCTTTCAATCTTCAGATTATATAATCATCAATATATTATATAGAAGCTTCTATATTCATTAACACTTTTACAGTCATCTCTCAATTCTTACTCAAGTGCTCTCTATACATTAACATTTCAGATCTCAAGACATTGAGATGAGTGTTTACTTCATCATTCTCACCTGTATTTCATTCAGAAGCCTGCTTCTTCTTTGCATTTGCAGAATTCAGAGAGTCATCTAACACAGACATCTCTTTCACTTTGAAGACTTTTCATAGAATATCAGTGAGTGTCTCTGAGCTCACTGATTCTGCTAGTTTTTTAACTGCACACACTGAGTGTAATCTTTTGCACTATGATTTTAGTGTTCACAGTTGAAGCAAGCTCAATGCTCATAACATCAAGGTTTTCACTCAGAGAATCTCTTTTTTGAGAAATTTGATGCTTTAGCAATGACATTCAGATCTAGATTCATCACATTCAGATGTATGACTTGTATTATAGAAGTCTGATTACTCATTCTTCACTGAGACATACTTGATTGCAGTATTTTCTGTTGCAATTGACTCACTTATTCTCATATAATGAGAATGTTGTATGCTTTCTTCACTGTGCCTGGCTGTGAGATTAAGCATTTTCATTTCACTCTCAACTTGAGTATAAGATCATGAATGAAGATCTGTAAACAGAAAGATGTTGAAAGCTCTTCATTCAATGTGAGATAGTATAAGCTGAAGTGTGTGAAGTATAATGTAAGATCACTCACTTATCTACACTCAGTGAAGTGTTCATAATGCTTGTCTTATACATTCACTTTCTCAAAGTTATGCAAGATTCATTTGAAAAACTCATTTCATGTTCATGAGAATGAATATCACTCTGAGTCTGCAAGATTCATCTTTTCATCAGTCATTTATAATGACTTCACTTTTCTGTGTAGAAACACAGCAGATCTTAAGACTTGTTGAAATTCTGTTAACTGTCTGTCTGTGAGTTTACATTCAATTCAATAATATGATCACATCTGACTTAGCCAGCTGATTGCAGCATCATTTTTTCATTTGTTATTAAAGCTTGATAACTTCAGCAGATCTTCTGACTTGATATATTTCATGCTCAGATTCTCATTCTGCACAGCAGTCTTCAATGATATATACACTTTTGAAGAGGTCATGAACAATTGTGATGAAATCTTCAGATTCAGTGTAGTTATCTATCTGTGTAAACATTTGATCTTCTGCTGCAGATCTAAGATCTGGTTTTCTCTATTCTTATTGATGATGATGATTGTGTCAGTGAAGCTCTTCATAGTGAATGCTTGATTCACAGCAAATGTCAATTGTTGTTTAGCTTCTATCTCAGCCTGTCACTATGTACACAAGGTCTCAATCTCATTTAGAATCCTTGTATACATACAGAGCTTCAATTCTGGTTCAGCAGTCTCAGCTACTTTTCTTACTGCTTTGAGTAAATTCTCTGAGAGGTTTTGCATATCTTTCAGTTCAGGTAGCAGAGAAGGATGTTGTTCATATCAGCTAGAGAAGGTATTCATTTCAGTGATTTCTGGTTGATTATATAATGTCTATTGTTATATCACTTGTATCATTATATCACTATATTGCTGTATCATTATATGATTTCTGTTATCATCATATGACTCTGGTGATGGCCACCTCTTCTTTTATCCTTCTTTTTGATAGGGAGTGAACTTCTTTGAATCTGGTTCATTACTCTTATCTTCTTTCTCATATCTCATCTGTTCACATCTCATACATAGCATTCGCCTGAGTGTGGAGTTTTTCCCTAACAAGTGAAGCAGCATCAATCAGATGCTCTTTCACTCATCACTCTTCATACACTATCTTTTGAGGTGTTCTAGGACCACACTGGCATGATAACTATGAATTGCTTTGTAGACAGAATTATCATGCCCTGGAGAAGCCTGCACTTCTCACCAGTTTTTAGACATGCTATCAGATGTGATTCAAAGGTTGCTTAAGCCAGTGTATGATTACAGGTGTACGCCGGCTTCTTATATATTGAATCTCATACACTAAATTAATTAGCGGCCGCTATGGCCCCTTTACATTCATACGCATACACTAGTAGTTCGGAAGCGGCCGCGTTATTATCCGACGATCGTACGTTCTTCCGAACCACACTCTTACTTTGTAAGACTTTTCAATTGTAAGTCTCTTCTTTTTCAATGCTGATAATAGTGCTGTGAATAATTATAATTCACTCAGATCTTGCATCTTTGCTTTCATAAGTTATGAACTATTAATTAAGTTGTATAAGACTTATTTCTCTGATTCTTTCAATGCATATGTTCTCAGAGAGTGTGATTTGAGTATTTTATATGACTCAAATCATCTAGATTGAAACTTCTCAGAACTCTTATTGTATATGAGAACTTATATTCTTATCTTAAGACTTGATTTCTTAACAAGTGAGTCTTATATTCTTTTTGATTGAATTGCTCAGTTCAGAAGTAACTTATTAGCTTTTGCATGTGTGTGACTGATCTCTTTCAATCTTGATTCTGTGTCTGTGACTGTTGTGTTCACAGCTGCTGTTTTCTCTCTCATCTTTTTCAAAGCATTCTTCAGAATGTGCAGATGCAATTCATACAATAGATAGAATGATGAATACTTGAAGACTGCATGCTTTTGAATCTGTGTGATTAATAGCATCTGTCTGAGATATTCATCTCATAGTCTTATAGACTTGCTCACTAGATATTTCATCAGCATGTTGCTCAAGATTTCATTCAAGTATTTCATCTTCTCATTTGTTTATGAATGATATAGCATTGTTCTATGATGTCTTGTCTGTAACTGACTCATGAAATGTCTTATCACTTCTTTTATGAGATTTGCACTGTTATCAGTTAGAATCTCACATGATATTTCATAGTTGACATAGATCTCATTATATAGAAACTTCACTATCATCTTCTCTATCATCTCTGAAACTGCTTTCACAACTGACCAGCTAGTAGTGCAATTAATAGCAGTGATTATTCATCAATTTTCATTTGATATCTGCAGTAATATGTCTATGAGAATCATCTCTCATTATTTGAATAATTGTATCATACACTTTATCTGATGTTATACTTTCTCACATTCTAATTCTTTCTTAGATTCTTTCACAATCTGATAATTCAGACACTCATGAGTATACATCTGAATGTTCTCAGCCATACTTGATCAGTATACTGTTGATTCAAGTACACTCATGAGTTCAGAACTTTCTAAGTGACTGAATTCCTTGTACATGTGAGTCATCAAGTTGCATTAAAATGAAGATTCTAGATAGAGAGCTTCTGTGTATTCTAGATCATGATAAAGCACAACATTGTTTTCATTTCTCAATTTCCTCAGCTTGAAGTTTGAAAGTATCTCTTCTACTACTCTTATAAGATGCTTGTTATCTGATATCTTGTCATTCTTCAAGTAAGAGATCATGATGTTCACTCATTCTGATTTCTTGCATTCTCTCAGTGTATTTAATACAAATGTCTCTTGTATCTGGTTTACAGAACTCTCACTCATGAAATTAAGTCTGTGACTGATTGTATCAGATATTACAGTGTTCAATTTCTTTCAGTATTTGATATGAAGATTATATGCTTAGAACTCTGAGATTCAATGTGCTAAGTGTTTGAAAGGTTTTATTATTGATTATAGATAGACAAGGCTTTCATGATCTGTGATCACTGTTGTTGTATACTCATTGTTGATATATCTGTCTTATAACATCAGTATATACTTGATTGCTAGCAATTTCTTTTCAAATACTGAGTAATTGAGCTCAGCATCTGATAGTTTTCTATCATTATATATTATCAGATGCAGCTTGCTGTTCTTACTCATCTGTAGAAGAGTGTCTCTGATAGCATATTCAAATATGTCTGTCTTGATATAGAAAGATTTATCATAATCTGATTGAATAAGCACTGAGAATGTTATTATATATTCTCTCAGTATGAGAAAAGTCTCTTCACACACAGTATTTCAGATAATTAAATAAAACTTCTTCTTTCACAAATTTGTATCTATTTCTCTTAAGAGATCTGAGAGTGATACAGATATTTGTATAAAATTCTTGATAAATCTGTGATAGTATGAGATTAACTCAAGAAACTGTTGTACATGATGTATATTTCTTAATCATAGTTAATTTACTATAACATTCAATTTCTTCAGAATAAGATATATACAGTCATCACTTACTACATATTCTATGAACTTTAACTCTTTCATTTCAAACACACACTTAATTGATTTAGTATAGAGCTTATACTCTGTCAGAGTTATAAGCACTTCATTGAGATGCTTCAGATATTCATTATATAAGTTTAAAAAGACTAGAATATTATTGAGATATACAAGATATAAGATTTCATTCTATTTATGAAGAATTGTATTTATCATCATTTGAAAGATGACAGACACATTTGTCAGACTGAATAGCATTACCAGGAATTTGAACTTCTCTCATTATATATTAAATACAGTTCACAGAACTGACAGTTTATCTACACAGATCTGCTAGTATTCTGAGAGAAGATTGATCTTTGATAGATATCAGATGTTTCTGACTATATTCAACTGTTATTGAATCTGTGATAGTGAATATTCATTCTTGATCATAAGCTTGTTAAGTGCTTGATAATTGATACATATCTGTCACTCCTTATCTGTCTTTTTCACAAATAGGACTAGAAAGTCTCATGTGCTTGATAAGAATTATATAAGATCATGTTCTAGAAGGTCTGTGATCTGATACTTCTGTTCTTCAAGATGTGTTTGTGACAGAGAATATGCATTCTGATTGACTGGTTTTGCATCTTCTATGTCAATCTCATGTATGAATTCTCATTTCAGTGACAATTGCAGTGAAAGATCTGTTCAGAAGATCTTTTCATACTTCTTCAGAAGCTTCTTCATATGCTTATTCTTCTGTATATCTTTTATCTTAATTTTCTCTACTTCTGAGTTCTGTATAACATACAGAATGCTTTTAAATGAGGTCTTATAAATCATTTTCTTTACTTATTAATGTATAAGCAGATTTAACTCTTCTATATCAGAGATGTGAAATGTTCTTCTCATATCAGTTGATAGAATCATATGAACTGTTTTCTTTCTATCAGTCAACTGTATATGACATGTATATCATTGAATCTGCAGATTAAATCTTTGAAATTAATTAAGTTCAAGAATAAGATTGTATTTCACATTCTGCAGCTCTCATGCTCAAATATAGCAAGATTATTCTTCAAAGTGTAAGAGAACTCTTACTTTTGCAGATAATATCAGATATCAGTTATCAGATAATTTTATATATCAGAGATTCTTCACTTGACAGACCTCTTTCAATCTTCAGATTATATAATTATCAATATATTATGTAGAAGCTTCTGTATCTGTTAACACTTTTACAGTCATCTCTTGATTCTTACTCAAGTGTCTCTTATATATTAATATTTCAGGTCTCAAGACATTGAGATAAGTGTTTACTTCATTCTCATCTGCATCTCAGTCAGAAGCCTGCTTTCTCTTAATATTTACAGAATTCAGAGAGTCATTTAACACAGACATCTCTTTCACTTTGAAGACTTTTTATAGAATATCAGTGAGTGTCTCTGAGCTTACTGATTCTACTAGTTTTTTAACTTTCTTACTTCTCTTAACTGTGTACACTGAGTGTAATCTTTTATATTATGATTTTGATATCTACAGTTGAAGTAAGCTTGATACTTATAATATTAATATTTTCACTCAGAGAATCTCTTTTTTAGAGAATTCAGTGCTTTAGTAATAGTATTCAGATTTAGATTCATTGCATCTGAGTGTATAACTTGTGTCATAGAAGTCTGATTATCTGTTCTCTGCTGAGACATACTTAATTACAGTATTTTTTATTATAATTAGCTTGCTTATTTCTGTACAATGAGAATATTATATGCTTTCTTCACTGTATCTGATTATAAGGTTAAGCATTTTCATTCTACTCTCAACTCAGATATAAGATCATGAATAAAGATCTGTAAATAAAAAGATATTGAAAGCTCTTCATTCAATATAAGATAGTATAAGCTGAAGTGTGTGAAGTATGATGTAAGATTACTCACTTATCTACACTCAGTGAAGTATTTGTAATACTTATCTTATATATTCACTTTCTCAAAGTTATGCAAGATTTATTTGAAAAACTCATTTCATATTTATAAGAATGAATATTACTCTGAGTCTGTGAGATTCATCTTTTTATCAGTTATTTATAATGACTTCACTTTTCTATGGAGAAATGCAGTAGATCTTAAGACTTGTTAAAATTCTGTTAACTGTCTGTCTGTGAGTTTATATTCAATCTGATAATATAATCATATCTGACTTAGTCAGCTGATTGCAGCATTATTTTTTTAATTATCATTGAAGCTTGATAACTTCAGCAGATCTCTCAGCTTAATATATTTTATACTTGAATTCTCATTCTGTATAGTGATCTCTGATAATATGTATTCTTCTGAAGAGATTGTGAATAATTATAATAAGATCTTCAGATTCAGTGTAGTTATCTATCTATATAAATGTTCAATCTTCTGCTGTAGATCTAAGATCTGATTTTCTCTATTCTTATTAATAATGATGATTGCATTGATAAAGCTCTTCATAGTGAATACTTGATTCACAGTGAATCTTAATTATTATTTGACTTCTGTCTCAGTCTGTCACTGTATACACAAGATCTCAATCTTGTTTAGAATTCTCATATATGTACAAAGCTTTGATTTCAGTTCAGTTATTTCAGCTGCTTTTCTTACTGCTTTAAGTAAACTCTCTGAGAGATTCTGTATATCTTTCAGTTCAGATAGCAGAGAAGAGTGTTATTTATATTAACTAGAGAAGATATTCATTTCAGTAGTTTCTTATTAATTATACAATGTCTATTATTATATTGCTATATCATTATTATTATATGATTTCTGTGATCATTGTATGACTTCAGTGATGATCACTCTTTTTCTTTTTATTCTTCTTTTGAGTAGAGAGCAGACTTCTTTGAATCTGGTTCATTACTTTCATTTCCTTTCTCACATCTCATTCATTTGTATATGTGGCATTCATCTGAGTGTGGAGTTTTTCCTTAATAAGTGAAGCAGTATTAATTAAATACTCTTTCACTCATCATTCTTTATACACTATCTTTTTGAGGTGTTCTAGAACCACACTGATATGATAACTATGAATCACTTTGTAGACAGAATTATCACACTCTGAAGAAGCCTGCACTTCTCACCAGTTTTTAGACATGCTATCAGATGTGATTCAAAGATTGCTTCAGTCAGTGTATAATTACAGGCATATGCCGGCTTCTTATATATTATAATATTGTACACTAAATTAATTAGTGGCTGCTATGGCCCCTTTACACTTGTATGTGTACACTAGTAGTTTGAAAGCAGCTGTGTTATTATCTGACAGTCATACATTCTTCTGAATCACAGATCTTTTACTAATATTCTCTTTATAAAATCTTATTACAGAGTCAGAGTAACTGATAAGTAAGCTTCTATCTGAGAACTCAGTATCTACTTTAACTGATTATTTCTCTTTCTTACATATTATTACATATTCAGATATCTCTCAATGAATAATCATTTCTAATGAGAAGATAATACATGAATAATTGTTTTTAATAAGAAGATAATGAACATTTTTCTAGTATAAAAGATCTATACTGAATAGATTAGTATGATATTAATAGGTCTTATATATTAAAGAGAAAAATATTAGAGAATAAAAAGAAAGAGAAAGTATAAGAATCAGTGATTAAAATGAATATTTATACATGTATGTAATAATGTACATAGTGAGACTTCAGAGTGAAAGAATCTATACATGTTTATAGCAGCTAAGAATCAGTAATCATGAATAACTGAGAATTAAAGTGTATATATTTGAGAATGAAGTGATTGAAATCTGTGAAGTGTAACAGAATAGTCTATATAATTAATCAGACACAGTCTGTCACATATATTTTTCACATTTTAAATAGATTAGAAAAGGAAAGTTTTTATAAGAAAGTGAAAAATAAATTTATATAAGAATATATTTAATTATTTCATAACTATTATTAATAATTATTATTAAATTCTGATTATATAAGTAATTTCTGAATAAACTGAATAAGACTGAATTTAATGTTCAGTCTCAGTTTTATTCTGATTTTTAAAAAATGATTATTTTTCACTATTTATTCTGAGAAATTACTCTTATTTCACTATTCTTGAATTAAATTCAGTCATTTTTCATATCATTTCTGAAAGAAATAATTCATTTTCAGATTTTTTTAATGCTCAGTCTGAGTGAGACTTATATCAAGAAATGTATGAGATCAGATTAAATGAGATTAAATGTGAAATTCATGATTTCACTGACCAGTCTACTTCAGTCTATATAGGTTGTGTGTAGCCAAGAGCTGTTAACTCTATTTATTACATGAGAGATAGAAATAGAGATAAAGAATCTGTGAGAAGTGAGATCTCTTACAATTCTGATTTTGATTGATTGAATTGCTGAGATTGTGAAGACTCAAGTTATAATATTTTACACTGTTTGAGAATCAACTGACTTCTTAATGAGAGAAAGATCTATAAAGATATCTGTGAGAAATACTATGAGAGTAATGTTGTCAATCACAGCTCAAGGATTTCTCTCAATTGATATGAATGATATATTGCCTCTATTGAATGAGCTCTGAGCTGACATGCTGCACAGAATCCCTCTGTCTCTGCTATCTCTGTTCACACTATTTCTATCTGCATTCTGAGTGTCTCATCTACTGTCTCTTTCATCTGAAGATGAGAGTGATTAACAATTGAAGAATCTTTGTGATTGATAATAATGATGATAATGATGATAATGATGAATTGTAATGTGAGATGATGAATGAGAGTTTCTCAGTCTCACAGCCATTAAATGATTCAATCAATCGTGAGTAGACTAGCCGGTGAGATCATGAATTTCACATTTGATTTCATTTGATCTGGTCTCATACATTTCTTGACATGAGTCTCACCAGAATCAAGCCTTAAAAAAATCTGAAAATGAATCATTTCTGAGAGAAATAATGTGAAAAATGACCAGATTTAATTCAAGAACAGTGAAATGAGAGTAATTTCTCAGAATAAACTGTGAAAGATAATCATTCTTTCAAAATCAGAATAAAACTGAGACTGAAGATTAAAATCAGTCTTATTTAATTCATTCAGTGATTACTTATATAATCAGAATTTAATAATAATTATTAATAATACTTATGAAATAACTAAATATATTCTTGTATAAGTTTATTCTTCACTTTCTTATGAAAACTACACTTCTCTGATGTACTGTGATCAGAGATATTAAACTATCTGATAATTTCATATTTTATAATTATAAGTTTCTTAATTATTTCTTCTTATAATTGTTCTCAGTAATAGTAATAAATATCTTAACTTAAGTTGAACTTTCACTTCATTCTCACTTCTATCAATGAAATTGTTAGAATATCATATATTATCAGTGTAATAGTTGAATATATACTCTTAACAATTTTTCATAACTCTAGAATTAATTTAATGTGTAAATTCATCAGATTATCTTGAAGATAGCAGTCAAATTCAGTTTTATAAGTATGTAGTTTTATCTGATTTTCAGTTGTAATCAATGTATACAAGTTCTGTTTCAAAGTTAGTATTATAGTTCTATGAGATATGAAGTATTACTAAAGATTATTACTTACTAGAGAATTGTATTTCACTGTCTTTATATCTTAAATATCTGCTGATTCAAATCTCTGATAGTTAACATTGTAGTAGTCTCAGACTAATTTAATATATAAGTCTCATTTCTTCTCTGTTCAATCTTGAGAAGTGTAGATATTAATTTAATAGAAGAAATCTAGTAGAGCTGCTATAGCATAGTACTCTGTAAAAGATTATTCAGTTTTACTATAGTAATATACTAGTTTATTTCTTACAGTAATAATAGTCTGTGCTATAGTATTATTTCAGACTGAATTTCTTTTTAAGTGATTCAACTGCTTCTTAAGATAAGTAAATAAACTGTTATACACTCATTAGACTGACTACAGTATTAGTGTAGAAGTGATTGAGACTGTCTTTATTATCTTATAAAACTGAAATAGTAAATCAATCATATATTTTAACTGAGTTCACTTTATATCAGAAAGTTTCAATATCTGAATCTTTTTCTAATTAGAGTATTGCACTCAGTGATTAATTATCTAATACAATTGAAGAGTCTGAATAGCTATCTTATATATTGAACTTCATTATATTCTAATATTCTGTATTATATTCAGTGATGTGACTGATTTATTTATTTATTAAATATTATGAAATTATTATTATTATTTAGAGAAGATATAAATCATATTAATAATATTTTAAATCTGTGATATTTAAATTATTAGTCAATCTATTCAAAATTAACAGTAGTATTATCAAAAAGCATTATCAAAAAGCAATATTAAAAAGTATTATTAAAAAACATTATCTTTTATAAAGTGAATATAAAAGTTACTTGAGTAATCACTTTCATCTCATTCTCATCTCAAGAATTAGTTATCTTATTATTCTTCATCTCAATATTAAGATTCTTTATCAGTGTTTATATCATAAGTTGTATTATTATTATTCTTAAATTATAGATGTATGCAGTCAGAGACTATGACATCTATCTGACAACTTTAGTTTTCAGGGTTTTTTCTATGTCTGTAAAGTTAACTATTGTACATTCATCAATTTCAGATATGCAAAATCAGAAAATTCCAGCTCAGAATATAAAAACTGTTTACAAGTTGCAGTGTTTTAACATCTTTTGATACTTTAAAATCATTTGACAATATCATGTCAAAAGAAAAGAGAGAAAGAACACAGTCTCAAAGATAGACACATTAAATAGATAGATAGAAAGAAATTGAAAGAAAAAGATACAGAAAAAAATAAAGTAAAGAGAGACTATAACAAAATAAATTATTAAAAGAGAGTGTATAGCTGTTTTAACAGACTATATCTGATTGATTTTCTTCTCTTCATATTCAGATAATTCTGAATTTAGTCATTTTCTTGTAGCTGCTTGAGTTTCTGATAGAAAGTCTATTAAGTATTTAATTCCTGTCTCAGTTGAGAATAAGAATCTCATATTTAATTGATTTAGATCATACTTCTCTTTCAATCTGGCTCTGAGATTATTATATAATGCACAGTGCATTATAATATACTCAGAATTCTCATTTGTATTACAGAATGAGCATTCTATTGAGTCAAATCTATCATTAAATCTTTGTATATAAGATTTGAAATAGCCATGTCCTAGTTTCAGCTGTATTATAGATGAGAATATTTTCTTTTTACATTTAATTGAACAAGATTTCCACTTGGGTTTTATTTCAAATCTTGAATAATGTACACTCTTCTTTTGTTTCTACCAGCTTTTATTTCACTTATCTAAACAAGATTCTTTTATTTTTCTCTTTATAAAAGATCAGGATATAATTTTTCAATAGATCTGCTTAATTCTGCACTCTTTTTTACAGCTGAATCAGTCAATTCATTGTCATGAATATTCATATGAGCAGGAACTTAGTGCAGATGAATTCTCAGCTTTGATATTCTTCTCTTTTGAATTTTTAAAACAGAGTTTAAGATCAGTTCAAGATTCATTTGATCATTATGAATCTGACTATTTCTAAGTCTTTTTAAAGCAGCTTGACTATCAGAGAATATTCATATCTCTTTCAAACAATTTTCTCTTTTATAAGATTTTATTTCAATGAGTTTGAAAGCTTTCACTATTACAAATAGTTCAGCATCAAAGACTTCACATTCAGAGCCTAGATTTCAGAAATCTGAGATAAAATTAATATTATCTTCAGTATAAGCAATGTCTGTGTCTAATCTATTCAAGTTCTCATTTTTTGAGTCATCTGAATAAATCAGAACAGAGTCTTGTATATTGATTGTAGAAATTCTTTTCAAATGCTGTTCATATTCTTTTGTGAAATAGTTGAAGGTGTGAAATAGTTGAAGGTTGTATTAATATCTATCTACAAGAACATAATATAGTGGTGGGTCATGTAATCTAGTGGGATCACTAACCGCAATGGCTGTAAGAGCCAACACCCTCTCTTGAGATAACAAGAATCACATACAAAAACACTCAAACCATCAAGATAGTCTGTCAAAACCAAATACAAATGTAAAATTAAACATTCTCAACTTTTATGCCTGTAAGACCTAGCAAAACCATGAATTGCGCAAATGTCACATTGTCTAGAGGTTTAGTGAGTTCATCTGCTGTCATCTGAGTGATGAGAACATATTCTAAATCAATGACCCTCTGATTCAACTGTCAATGTGAAAAATGAAAATGTGTGTCAATGTGCTTACTTCAAGCTGTAATGACTGCCATTTTTGTGAGATCTATGGCACTCTTATTATCAGTGAGAATCTGTATCAGAGATGTAATGATGAAGCTGAGCTCAATCATGAGGTTCTGAATCCATGTTGCCTCACGGACTGCCTCACTAAGAGCCACATATTCAGCCTCATTGAAACTTAGAGATACATAAGATTGCTTCACTGAACACCATGAAATCAGGCCATCTGTGAGCTTAAAAACATAGCTGAATGTTGATTTCCTATCATCATTCAAGAGGCCGGCTCAATCAGAATCCGAGTAGCTGAAGAGTAGATAGGAATCATCAGGGAAATCAGGGATAATGAAAGGATTGATAGAAATGAAAAAAACAGAAGAAATGATAGAAATGAAAGAAACAGTAGAAATGAAAGAAATGGTAGAAACAGACCCCTCATACAGGCTGCATCTGTAGAAAATACTCAGATTCATAGTCTCTTTCAAATAACATATAACATGTAATAGAGCTTTTCAATATTAAGGTGTTGAATCAATGTTCTGTTGAGTGAGTAGTGAGACAGTGTGAGTGATATCAGAATATGTTTTGACTGTGAGATATTGCAAGCAACTCACATCATGTTAATATCACTGAATTGTGAAATCAGTCTCTTTCTCAGATATAGAAGAATCATTAATGTAAAATCCATTCTTCATAGATGTTCTGATGACAGCTGTATCATCAAGGTAGAAATCTTTAATAAGACATTTAATATATTAACAATGTATTAAATCAATTCTCTTGTCTAAACAATTGATCTTCATACTCAAATACTTGGTTGACTGATGTAGATTCTTGACTTTCAATTTCTCACTGAGTATACTCACTAGTCAATCAGCATTCTCAGAAGCTTCAGATATGATGTTGAGATCATTAATGTAGATTATCATATAGAGATGATATCTGAATGTATGATATCAGAGTGCTGAATCATGAGTGCTGACTGTAAATTCAAGATCACTCAACAGAGCTGTTAAGTAATCATACCAGATCTTCACTGCAGGATTCAGACTGTATAAACTACTCTTAACTGTGCAGACAAGTGTTTTCAGCAAACCTGTCTTAAATTCAGTGAGTTATCTCATATAGACCTTCTTAGTGAGGTGCTCATGAAGATATGTCATCACTATATTCACCTGATGAAGTGTTCAACCGCGTAGTGCTGCTATTGTAAAAAGAATACAATTGACAGTATCAGTGATGACAGAAGTGTAGATCTCTTCTCTAGAATCCTTCTTAAGTCAGTTATCACAAATCACTCAACACAATTTTCTAAGAATATCATCAGAATCAGCATTCGGGTCCGCAGGCCTATCTTTCTCAAGGAACACTCAATGACCTGGAGCAATCAGTTCACCCCTCAGGACATCAGATCTAGGGATCAAACTCCATGTATTACATCTCTTCAGGTTGGTAATCTCGCGTTGCATGGACTTCTTCCAATAATCTCCTACTCCTGGCCGAGATGTGGCATCCTTGTAGGACTTCGGGAGGTTGCCTGTAATGAGGCTTGAAGTGTAAGTGGCCAGCGATTTCGCGGGCCGCAATCATGTGAAATTCAGATCATCAATATCAGGAGCATCTTCATCATCAACTAGATGAATATCAGGTTTCAGTACACTGGCATTATTAGTGAGTATCACAGATGTAACAATCAGTTCAACAATATGATTAATGAGTTCCACAGATGTAATGACTGGTTTTTCAGTGATCAGAAATCTCACATCACTACTGGCAATAATCTTGTCAGATTCAGGATGCCATAGGTGATATATCAATGTGCCACTGAATTCAATGATATGATAGGAATTGACATGTGAAGAGAGCTTATCCGCGGGCCACTGAGATTCATGTAAGTGAATAAAAACCTCTGCACTCAATCAGTGAAAATGCCTTACATTCAGCAGAATATTTGTAAGTGCACATTAAGAAATCTTATATGAACTTGGAATCACAGGGATCTCTGCAGTAGAGGATCAAAATTTCAAGTTATAAAGAACTGTAGATGTGAGAGTATTATTGATTATTGCAATCACTGTCTCTAGAATATCTGTCCAGAACTTCTTAGAGAGATTTCCTTTTAAAAGAGCAGCTCTAACCTGTCTCATGATAGTATGAATCTCATGTTTGAAAATGCTATTCTGGTGTGGTGAATGTGATGCTGTTGATTTTCATTTGATATCATATGAATTTATAACTGTGTGCATATGTGTGAATCAGAAAACATTATCAATATCAGTTCATAGAAAAGCAGGGACTGTATATCTGAGATTATTCATGAATCTGAGCCACAACTCAAAGTATTGAACAGTCTCATCCTTGAACTTTAAAAAATATACTCAATGATAGTGAGTTGTGTCACAGATAATAAGCATTCAGTATCTGATTTCCTAGTGAGACTCTAAGAGGTGATCAGAGAGGTCTTTCAATGTATATTCATCATCTGCAAGATCAATATGAACCTTCTCAATAAGTTGAATAGATCTAGACATCAGTGTTTTTGAATAATCTTATATCATATCAGTCTTGACACATTTCTTGCAAAAGAACTTAGTCTTAGAATCTTTAATTATGACTTCAGTATGAGAATTCTTGGTCATAGCAATTATAGCCTCAGCATGAATGTGACTGAGGTTGTAATGTCAATTCAAAAGAGTCTTTGATATCTTTGATATCTGTGTTCTTGTGTCTGCAGAATTGATATTATTAACAGTAGTAGCAGCAGTCACAGAAAGATCAACTTTTCAGTCAAAATTGTACTCATGTGGCATCACAATATACTTGACTGTCTTGTTTGAATGATTAAGATTCTCATTGAACTTCTGTTTGTTAATCTTATATATGTTGTTCTGAACAGTCTGAACTGTATGAAAAATAACACTGTTCAGGGCTCTGCAAATGAAAAATGAGAGAATAGTGGAGAACAATGTAAATCAGAATCCCTGATCTTCAAGCTTTGTAAATGAGAGCAGATTAACTGTAATATTAGAAATATAGTGAACATTCTGCAAGTTAACATCATCACTCTCAATCTTCAAGGTGACAGTCTCAATCTTCTTGATAAACTCAGTTCCCTCAGTCACAGAATCAACAGAGATATTATCATTAAAAGGTTTGATATTTGAAAAAGAATGAAGCTCATCTGTCATATTTAGGCTTACACATGTGTTCAAATATCAAGATCTAGAGAATGATTTTTCAGTGACTGTGAAAGAGAAGTAGAACTCAATCTTTGTAATTACTGCATTTGCTGCTGATTGAGAACTTATTAAGTCATTCTTCTTCTCTTTCTTCTTATCATTCTTCTTGTCATTCTTCTTTTTCTTTTTATCAGAGTGTAAGATGAAACACCTGTCAACAGTATGATCATATCTTCTGCAGTGAGTGCACTTTCATACAGATGTGCTTTTATTCTCATCTTTGTTCTTGTTCTTTTTCACAGTCACAGAATCAGTCTGAGACTGCTTTTTTCACTCAATAGTGATCTTCTTGAATGTATGATTGATCAGTTGCTTCATCAAATCATTGATATCAATGTTGACAATGAGTCTCTGATCAGTGGAGAAAAACTTATTCAAACATGTCTTGACAAACAGTCTTTGATAATCCTGCAGATTGTTGAGGAAAAGATCATGATATATATTCTCAGTGCTCTGACAGAGCTTCTTGTGACAGGCAATAAGATAGTGAAAACATCTCTGAAAAGTAAGATAATCATTCTCCTTGACTTGTAATTTTGTCAATTTCTTGAAGACATTAACTCATTTCTCTGTCAGTGATATTGCATATTTCACATTGATCTTGTCTCACAGGGCCGCAGCATTGTCAGCTTTCAAGGTTTCAATAGTGGTTTGAATGTTTTCAACAAGACTCAATAGCATACATCTATATAGAGACTTGGAACGGATTCTTCACTTCTTGAAGTCAATATGATGTGTAAAAGAGAATTCTTGTTGAGTTCTCAATAGAATGTTGATTTCATCAATAACTTCTGCATCAGTCAACATATCAACACATCAGGCATCATAATTAGAGTCATTAAATGTGATCACTGATTTGATGTCTAGTGCATATTTGACTTCCTTCTGGTATTTCTGTAACTCATTCCTTGTAGTGTCTCTTTGTGCAGAGACAGATGTAGTGAGATGTTGAGTGATTTCAGCTGCAGCCATCTGGTTCTGTAGCATCATCTGCATAAGATTCATAAGATTGCCTGCGGTGCAGTAGATAGGTTGATTCAGATCATCATTAAAAGTCGGCATTCTGAGGGTGAGAAATAGTGAAGGATTTGAAGAGTTGAAATGAACAGATTCTGCAGATGAATGTTGATGTTGACTCTGCTTTTCTTTGTTCTGAAGTTCCTCTGTTATCTCATCATCAAATTCCATACTCTGGCGAAAACTGACCTCAGCCTCATCTTGCAAGTCAGGAGCTTCCTCATAATGAGTGGTCATTCTATCAATGAGTTGTCTAGTGGAGCATGTGGTTCTGAGCCTTGAGCTGAACTCTGAAGTAACAGGTGTATCACTTATATCAAGGTGGCTCTGCTTCTCCTAGGTGTGTAAAAAGTAAAAAAAAAAAATAAAAAGTGATATTCTCCACAATGAAGAATGCGCTTTCTCAAAAATATAAAGTATATGAATCCGCTGACTGGCAGATTCAGGGAAAATGGAATATCTCTAATAAAGAGTAAGAGTCTTTTCAAAAAAGATGAACTATCTGTGTCAAAAATGTTGGTGTAATGTTCTAAAAAGAAAACATGTCATCCGGGCTATAACCTGTGAGATAGTTGAAGGTTGTATTGATATCTATCTACAAGAACATAATATAGTGATGAGTCACATGATCTAGTGGGATCGCTAACCGCAACGGCCGTAAGGGCCAACATCTTTCTCTTTTGATAGTTCACTTATTTGTAAGTCTATAAGAGATTCAAGCTTTTTTCTTCAGAGAGATAAGTTCTCATGATCAACTTTTTCAATATTTAAAGAAGAAAATTGATTTTTAATCAGAGAGCATAGTCTGTACAGTTGAGAAGACATTTTCTTTGAAGAATTATTTTTATTTCAATCAAGAAATCTATTTCAATCCAGTTCATTTTCAGAGTTAATTGATAGAAATGAAGAAGAGACTCTTTCTCTGATTATATGATTTGAGCTCATCTTTACAACTCTCAGAGCATAGTTCATACAGGCGTTTTTCAAATCTAATAGCAGGAGAAGGAATTGAAGCTTCAATTTCCATTGCTTTAATAGAAGATGATTTGAATGCTCTCAGAATTCTTCTCAAGACTCTGTTTTACAGACTTTGAAAGAGTTCAGTGAAATTCTCTTGATTATTTCATCAAACTTGAACTTCATAATCAGCTACTGATGTAATACAGGCTATATATAACTGTCTCATAGCCTGGAAGAATAGACCTCTCTCTGTATTTGATAGTCTGATTATGTTATTCAATAGTCTTTCTGTCTTGACAGTTCTTTGTTGAATGTGATATTTAAAATTCAACTTGAAGTTTAATCATACTTCTAATTATTTGATATTTACACTGGGTTTAATCTCTCTATTTAAAAGAGTTAGAGATAGTTCTTTCTTATTGAATCTAGAAAAGAAATGAATTAACTCAGTTTTATTCATATCAAATTGAATTTGATTGATATCTGCTCTAACAAAGATTTTCTTTGCAGCTTCTTCAATCACTTTTAAATTCTCTTTGATAGTCTTTAAGCTGTAGACTAGATCAATATCATTCATATAACTCAGAGATCATACTATTCTCATATTTCTATTTTTGAATAGATATACAGTGTATATTACAAATAAAATGAGTGAGATTGAAGACTTCTGTGATACTTCTATTTTTATCTCAGTCTTGTCTTATTTCATTTCATCAAAGAAGAGTTGTATAATTCTTTTAGATATAAAACAGTTAACTCATTTTATTAGAGAAAGTGACAGTTTTAATATCTTCAATATCTGAATTAACTTTGACTTTGAAACATGATCAAATGCTTCTTTTATATCAATAAAAACTGCAGTTGAGACCAGACTCTCATACTTTGCTATTTGAATATCATGAATAACTGAGAGAACAGTATCAATTGCAGAACACTGTTTTTTATCTCTCATTTATTCACTGAATAAAAGAGAATCATCTATAGAGCTTATAAAAGATAGTTGAGTAGCTATTATCTTTTCTAAAACCTTTTCTAGACAGTTCAATAGAGATATTACTCTATATAACTTAGAAATTAAAGTTTTTCTATTAGATTTTACAAGAATCACTTCAGTGACTTCTCTCCAGCATTCAGAATGATATTCATTTTTCAAGAGATTGAAAAGAAGCTCAAAATATTCATTCTTTAAGTAGAAATATATATTTTGAATAATCAAGTGATTAATTGAATCAGGACCTGCAGCAGTCTTAACAGAACTTGAGAAGATAGCTGACTCTAATTCATCTTGTGTAAGATCAGACCATTCTCAGTTATTTTCATCAATGTAGTTAAGAAGTGATATATTCTCTTTCTCTGAATCTGAATCTGAATCTGATAAGTTTTGAAAGAGAATTCTCATGAAAGCTTGACATTTTTTCTCAAAAGAGTTTGCTGTATATGATTCATTCTGAAACTTATATTCTAGAGCTGGAAGTTTTGCTACACTTCTTGTTTTAGTATAGTTAAAAGCTTTAAAAACTTCCTTTTCTTATGCTTCTTCAAGAAATTTATTTCAGCAGTCTGTTTTAGCTCTTTTAATATCTGAAAAATATTTATTTCTGACAGCTTTGAACTCTTCATCAGATATTACATCATTCTTTCAATCTCTTCTAGCAGTAGCTAATTCTTTTCTTTTAGATGAGATATTCTCATTTCATCAAGATTTTGAATACTCAGAAGATTTTCTTTTTGAAATATTATCTCTAACACTTGTTAGAATAATAGATGTAATAAGCTTCACTCTATTCTCAAGCATTTCATTTGAGATATCTTGACCAGAATTTCAATATAGCTCATTCTGTCTTGCAGATTTTAACAGTTTTATACTCTCTTTAACTGCTTTTCAATCAGCTTTTTCAAAGTTATACTGATTAGAGAGAAGAGGATTTTCACTCATTTGTTTTTCACTCAGTTCAATATCAAATTAAATAACCTCATAACCTGATCCTGATGTCTCATTTGAATTAATAAATCAGTTTACAAGTCTTCTTTTCATTAGATTTTGTGATATGAATGTTAGATCTATAATAGACTTCTGTTTCATGTCTTTTCTAAAGAATGTTTATTAATCAGACTTATTAATCAAATCTATTAAATGCTCAAAGATTCATTCAATCAGATTATCAGCTCTCACTGCTCTCTTGTATTCTGAATTTCATCAGAGATGATGTGCATTGAAATCTTCTACAATTATAGAGTTTCTTGATGAAGTTATGTTCAGAAATTCTCTATCAATTGTTCAGATATTGTTGTTTTTCTTCAATGACTTTTTATTATAGATATTTATGAGCTGTATAGTATCAAACTCATTTTCTTTATCTATAATATCACTTATCAGAATATCAGAGTCAGACATGATATCAAATCTTAGATTAAATTGATATCTTGATCTCTTTCTTTCATAGATTACTACTCTTGACTTTATCTCAGACTTTTGAGGTAAAAAGCAGTAGTAGCTTGAATGAGAAATGACATATTTTTACTCAGTCTCAAAATTCAGCTTCTGAAGCAGTATAAAATCAACTTTTTATTCAAATACAATTTGAAGATAAGAATAAATGCAATTTGAGTTTTTATTCACATTATTTTGAATAAATGTGATTTTTGAAGAGTTTTTAAACTTTTTTTGATGTTTTTGTTGTATATTCATACTAAAAGAGAGTAGAGTAGAATCTAATTACTATTATTAGATAGTAGATTATAACTGTTCTGAAAAGTAGAAATCTCAACTACTTGCATTATATCTAGTTTATCATCAGAGTCATTTCTCAATTCTCTAATCTTAACAGAAGTTTGAGAATTCAAATTCTATTTACATTTCACTGAAGAATTGAAGTTTGAAGACTTAGATAATTAAGAGTTTCTTCTTTTTAAGCTTGCAGTTGTGAGTTTACTGACTTGACTATTCTCTTCAGTTCTAGATTTACTCTGAGCTTCATCTTCTCTTCAGTTCTTTTGAGTTCTTGAAGTAAATATACATTCTTTTGAGCTAGATGCATGTTTTTCTTTGCAATTAGAGTATTTAAGCAGAGTGTGTTAACATATTTCATCTCCTTTTGAGTATGTTTCACACTTATACTCACTAGTTTTGTGATCTCTGATACAGAATGTATATTTTGAGTCTCTGAAACAGAAGATTGTAAAGTATTCATATCTTTGACAGTTTAAACACTGTGTTTGAGCTTTGAGATTCATTCTTGAGTCTTTGTATTCATGAACTCTCATTTTCAAATCTGCTACTTTTACCTCAGAGATCTTTGACTGTTTCATTATCTTTATATATACTAGAACAGAGACATTTCTTCTGTTTTATCTGAACTCAATTGAATTTAGTCATACAGGCTTCTTTCTCAGTTGAATAGAGTTGTATTCTTCTAATTCATTTTTGAGAAGTAGCATTTCTTCTTCACAGTCAAAAATTTCAACTGAAATATTATAAAGAATGAATTTATCTCACTTTTCATCTCTCTCAGATAGAATTATTGTGTTTAACAAAGATTCTACTACTGATTTTCAGAGATTCTCATTCTGAATAAGGAATTCAGCACTGAATTCAGGCATTGTAGTCAGAATAATAGAGTTTTCAAAGAAGAATGACTCAATTGAAGCTATAACTGATTTTTGAACTTCAATATCTGTTATTAACTGAGAAAAGAACTGCTGATTGATTTCATTTCTAATTCTGAAAATGAGATTTGAGTTTAGCTTATTTCTCTGCAATATATCCTGATTTGAGACTTTGAGAATAAGTCTTCTATCTCTGAAGATTTGAAGATTTTTCTCTTTTTACATTTTTTTCTTTACTCTTCTATTACTAGAAGTATGAGCAGTATTCTTCTCAGTTTTCTCAGAATTTTGAGCAGATTTTGAGATAGCAGATTTAGAGATAGTAGATTTAGAGACAGCAGATTCAGCTGCTTGAGCATATATTTTCTTCTGATTTAAAGAAGAAGAAGAAGAAGAAGTAGAAAAGAAAGCAGAGTAAACTGAAGAGTCAGTGATTATATTAGAAATTTTCAAAGTTTTTTGAACTGTGTTTGAAATTCTAAGTTTGAACTTGATCACTTTCTGTAGTTATCTAGTCTGAGTATGAAGAACTAACAGAACTTCTTCATTCATCTTACTCAGATACTGCTTTTCAAGAATTTTACTTACTTTTTTAAGTTTCTGTATTTCAAGAACTTGTTGTTTCTCTATTTCTTCTTTCTTTCTTCACTTCAGAATTTCAATCTCAGGAATAGTATTTGAGAAAGCATCTTTTTTCACATTAACTGAGTGTACTTTTGAACTCATTGTTCTTACTCAATAAAAAGTTGATCAGACTAATTTAATTGAGATATTTATTAAACTCTTTTGAATTGAAAAGTTGATCAGACTGTTTCAATTAAGAGATTTCTAAGTCTGTTTTCAATTGAAAAGTTGATCAGACTATTTCAAAAGAAGAATAGCAGACTTTTATATATAAAATACCTGATTTTTTTCACACTAGTTCAGTAACTAGATTAGATTTTTAAAGAGAATCTAATAAACTAAAATTGATTTTTAAGATAAATCAATAAAATCTTTACAATCTCTTTCTTGAGATACAGTGAGAAAAAGTATGATATCAATTGATAGTAAATTAAATGATATCACAGTTTTTGAGAGAAAAACTGACAAAAAATAAATCAATTTTTTGCAGAGAAATTGATTAAAACTATTCAATTTTATTCTAAATTATTCAATTCTTCTCACACAATAAGTGTACAACTTAAATCAGTTAATAAAAAGTATAAAAAAGAATTAAGTATTAATAAAAGCTCTTCAGTCACTGAAAAAGTAATTCTTACTTAAAAGAATATGAAATTATGATAGAAAATAACTCTGTTTTTAATTCTTTGTAAGAATATTGTATAAAACTCAGAGAAAAACATCTTACTTTTTCAAGAGAAGTAAAAAACTATTTCTAAGATCTTTTTTTTTTTGCATTAACTGTTGTAGAAGAATGAGATAGAAACTGCTAAGATATACACTACTATATACTCTCTATCAAGACTTTTTCTCTTCAAAGTTATGATATTATAGAGAATATAAGTCTGTTTCTATATAATAATGTAAATATTATCAGTGAGATGTAGAGAAACTGATTATTTATATCTCAAAATAGAAGACTTTGTCAATGATTATATTAATATAGAGTTAATTCTCAAATTTAATAGAAATCTAGTATTACTGTTCTCAATCTCTTGCAGAATCTATTGAATATTGAGATATTAAAACTAGATTTAATATATCTCACTGTGCAGGGATCAAAGGCTCAGTCAGATCTTGAAGTATACTGATTTTATAGTTATTATGTCTGTCAATTATGTATTGAGCACAGTTACTGAGATATCTTTTTGTACTTTTCTGTCAGAGATGAGCTAGATTGAGAGAAATGATACAAGAGTGAGACTCAGTGTTGATGTCTAGATACACTGAAGACAGACTGCAGAGATTGCACTTCAGAAGTAACTGTTGATTATATACTTGATATTATCACTGAGATATCTTTTTATATTTTTCTGCTGAGAATGGGTCAGATTAGAAAGAGCGGTATGAGAATGAGACTTAGTATTGATGTTTTGAAACATCAAAGATGGACAGAGTTTTCACAGAGATCACTTCTCAGATATCTTCACAACTACAAATCAGGGATCTTCCAAAATCAAGAAGATTGATGCATATGACTAGGTCTCTTCACCTTACAATTTGTATGGCAATTTGGCCCGGGGTTGTGGTGTGGTAGGGGAGAATGAGGGATAATCCCACGCAGGAGTTTCGAATGATGTCTGGTTCACATTTGGCTGGATAACTCCACCACTCCACGGGGTATGCAGTCGGTGATGGGGTCAAAATGCTTGTATGATCGAGGGCTTTTTGATGGATCTATCGGCGGGTTCTTATTCGAAAAATCGAGCGAGTTCGTGGTATATCATAAGTTGAATCATATAAGTAATATAGAAGATATGACCTTATTTATCATTTCAGAAATACAAAGTCAATTTTTGCTTCAAGCTCTTTATCATAGTATAGTTATTCACAGCATTATCAGTTATAATTGTAAGAAGACTGAAACTAATATCTCAATAGTTATTTTTAATCACAGTTATTAATATCTCTATTATATAATTCTCAGTATAACTACTGATTAATAATTCAAATTCAATTAATATCTCTTAATAAGTTCAGTTCTCATTAATGTAATAACATGTAACTTTCATAAATATAAGATTATTTATACTAGTTTATACATTCACTGTAAGAGATACTCTTTGATAATTCTTCAACTCTGATTCTAGATATTATATATTAACTTTGTAGTGTATCTCAAGATTGAACTGAAGACAGAATTGATATAAAATATGAAGATTTAAATTAAGTATTTAAAGAAGTGTTTAGAATTCAGAATTTTCAATTAATCAAAGAAAAAGATTCAGAGATATACACATACAAAGTAATTATTCACAGAAGTTATCAGATCAGAGTTATGAAATCAGAGTACTAATACATGATTATTTTCACATAATTTTCTTCAAATTAGAAAGTTAGTGTAATCAAAAATTATTATCTAATAGAGTAACTTATCAGCTCAATAGTTATATTCTATTTATTTTTCTTTTATTGTCTGCATTCTGATGACTTCAGATATCAGAAAATTTCTTCAGAGTTATAATCAGTTTATGATGAATATTTCTAAATAAAGTTGCAGTAATTATAGTAGAGAGATGACTCTTCAGTAATCTGTAATATAATCTATTAATAATTATTTCATAGTTTATCTTGATATTTGTGTTGAGTTTTTCATAAATTTTATGACCTGAAATCAGATATGAAGAATGAAGTAATTATTTATTATAATTAAAAGAGAGTATTCTGTATTGAATTATAAACAATGTAGACTTTGTAATTTATAATAATTTCTTAAAGAGTTTGTGAATCTTCAATAGAAGTAAAAGAAATGAAAGAAGTGAATTCAGAAGATATAATAATAATTTAAGAAAGATAATAATTTATTTTCAATAACTGATCACTGATATGTGTAAGAAGAATTAATATAAGAGAAAATAATCTTATTTCTTAGCTTAGTTATAATTTTAGTACTAACTCAGATTGAATATTATAAATATATAAAAGTAAATAAATAATCTTAATTAATCTCTATCATATTTCTTAAAATATATTAATATTATGTAAGAGAGTGTTATCAAATTATATTATCAGATAATATCATTAAAAATATATTAATATTATAAATATTAATATTGAAAAAATGTTGATACTTATACATTATAGTGATTTGTGAATCATAATAGTTAAATATATATATATATATATATTATTTCTGACTTGATTACAACTTGTACAATAATTTTTGAAAACTCAAAATTAATTTTAATTATTAATAATTAAAAACTTAAACTTATAACTAACTAATATAAAAAGAAAAAAATCTACTTCTTCTCTTTCTTATTCTTCTTATTATTCTTTATAATTCACTTCTTATTCTTCTTCTTCTTCTTCTTCTTCTTCTTCTTCTCATCTGAGATGATAATCATCTCAAAATCTCTCTTCACTGTCTTCTCAGAGAAGAGTTTTCACTGCTTTTCTTCAGTGAGATCAATCTGTATCTCAAAATCTCACATTTTCTAGTCTACTGTCTCAGATTTCATCTCAGTAGTAAGCAGATTGATATACTCAGAGAGTAGAGCTATCTTCTTAATATTCTGAATCATAAAGCATATTCAAGACCTGAATAAGATCTCAATTCTCTTCTTCTCTATCAGCTTCTGCTAATCAATTATAGTACAGAAGTATTATTAAAAATCATTATCTTTTAATAAATAAAAAACTTATCAGTTTTAACTTCTTTATCTTCTACTTTAATATCTTCTTAATCTTCTTCTATCACTGCTTATTTACAGTAATACTCTTCTTCTCTCTTTCTCTCTTTATCTTGAACTTAAATTATTCTCAGAACTTCTTCTGATCTTATTACTACTATATAAGACTCTTTACTGTCTTTTTCTTTAATCTTTTATAGACAGTATCATCTGTATTATTTCTATACTTAGTTCAGTCTAAATCTATCAGAAGTGTTACTTAAAATTGTTATTATTTTACTTTCTTACAAAGTCTCTTCAAGGTATTATAATATGTATTATAATCTGTCTTCTCTCACTTAAATACCTTCTTCTTCTCTTTCTTCAATCTGTGACAGTGCTCACATGCCTTGATGATCCGCAGAACTACAGAATGTTTAAAGAAAGATAATATAATGAATTTCAGTGAGTGTTGAAGAGAGATAAAGATAGAAGAGATAGTCAGAAATAATATAATAATAATAATAATGATACTAATAATAATGATAATAATAATAATAATAATAGTAATGATGTTAATAATAATAATAATAATAATAATAATGATAATAATGATAATGATAATAATAATAATAATGAAAGAGAGAGTGCATTGAAATATATTACTAACTTATTAAATATAAAGAGATAAAGAAAATATTAACAGCTTTCAGAAATATATAAAAACAGCTACAGTATTATATAGTAATATCATCTTCATTTAATACATGCAGTGTTGATATTCTTTATATACAGTTATTATATACTCTATATCAGAGATATATACAGAAAACAGATCTTTATTACTAGAAAGAATGATTACAGTAATTCTCTGTTTTTATATTATAAAGATAAGTTATTCTTATTTCTTTCTTCTCTCTTTTCTCTTCTTCTTCAATTCATTACTAAGTTCAAGCTGATATGAAAACTATTAAAACACTTTTAGAGACTCTTAAATTAAAGAGTATAGACTAATCAAATTTTAAATACAGAAGAATTAAATTATATTTAATATTATTAATTATTTATTTCTTTTTAATAAAATCACAGTCATGTCTTTTCTTCTCTCTCTCTTAAATGAAATATAACTTATGAAAAGTAAGTATCATATCAGACTATAATAATCAATATGATCATAGTATACAGAGCTGTATACACACAGTGTATACTGAACTGAGAGACTGTATAAGTTACAAATCAGTATCAGCATCTTAGAGAGAGCTGTGTGATATGAGAAAGCTATAACTCTTAGTTATATACACAGAGAATGAATTATTGCAGTAAATATATATATATTATATAAAAGTAACACTTTTTAATAACACTCAGTTTCTGATATTATGAAAATAGAGTCTCTCTGTGAGATTCATTTTTATCAGAAGTTAAAGAATTTTATATTCTTTAAAATCATCTTTATCTATCTTATCTGTGAAATTAATGAGAAGAATTATTAATTTCAGTATTTTACTCTTAATATTATTCAAGTGATAGCAGAGTTCACTCTGATCACACTTTTTAAGTATATATTTTCTAAATATTCATATTTATATAGATATATACTAATTATTTATTAAATAATATTAAGATAATAACTTATTACAGCTGTGTTACTCTTACTATAAGAAATACATAGTTAATAATAAACATTGTAAAGACTCTGAGAAGTGAGTATTTTAGAGATACTATAGCTCTGTAATCTTGATTTTTTTTATTTTTATTTTTTATTTTTTTATTTTTATTTTATTTTATTTTTCTTTCTCTTTTTTTATTTTTTTATTTATTCTGATTTTTTCTTATTTTTATTTTATTTTTTGTTTTTTATTTTTATTTTTTTTTTGTATTTTATATTTTTTTTATAATTAAAATTATATGAATTATAATCTGTATTTAAAAAAGTAATAATATTTGATAACACTCTCTATTGAATTTTTAACAAATGAGCACTATGTTATGATATTATGTAAGTGAGAAGTGATTTTATAATCTCATTTAATACTATTCTCAATAATGTGATCAGAATGAAAATATAACTAAGAATTCAAACATATTCTTTATCTAAGACTAGATTTTTATTTGAAAAGTGAATCTGAGATCTTTAATATTTGAAATAACATGATTTGAGATTAATGTGATGAACATAAATCATGATCAGGAGTAATGCTTTTAGGCAATGTGACAACTGTAAAGTTTGGTCCTGGTCCCAGACACGGTCACACGGTCAGTCTAATCATGAGCACCCATGTTAGCCACAACTTCCGCAATTACCACCACTCTTACAAAAGGTATTAATGAGGCTGTCTGCTACAGATATAAACAATATGATGGAAGGCAATTCCTTGTCAATCTGCACAGTGTTTGTCAGGAGACCTTCAAATCTGTCACTGTTAGAGCTGGCTTTGTGAACTGTGAAATCTACTCTATTAATTGCACAGTAATACTCTAAATATACGTATAGCGAAGTAAAAGATTAAAAAAAAGGAAGGGAAGGGAAGTATCAATTTGGAGATCCGCAACCCAAAAAGGGAGGCAGGAGAAAGTGGAAGACAATGGAATACATTAAAAAAAAACCTTTAGAAAGAAGAATGAAATGAGAAGGAAAAATAAAAATAAAAATCGGTATTGCTGCAAATTTTTCTTGGGTTTCTGATGTGTGTGCGCGTATGTATAGAATACAAAAACAGTAGTTTCAGGATTTTCTCTCTTGCTTTATTTCTTTAGTTCACATTTATCACTTTGTCTCTTTCGTTATTTTATCACTTGCTATTTCTCTATCCTTCAAACGTGAAGCTGGCTCCGACCTTGTGCGCGGCCTGGTTCAACTTCTGGGTGTCGAAGGAGGCACCAAGACCGAGGGTCACACCAGGGCGGAGGAGAACGTTGTAAGCCAATGCAGCGATACCGCGGTCATTAATCTTGGCCTATATCAAAAGAAATTGAGATTGATTAGCGGGAACTTGCACAGACAAAAAGGCTAGCAAATATTTGTAGAACATGCGTGGAAAATTAAGCGGGGAAAGAAAAGCAAAAGCTCACTCACCTTGGCGAAGGAAGAGGGGTCAAGTCTGTACTTGCTGGCAACTTCCAAGCCAACAGTGTTGCCGACCTTGGAATCCCATGTGGCCTTGGCACCAGCCTCGACCTGCGCGTTGACGCGATGGTAGTAGCTGGCGGAGAAGAGGGAAAGGTTGTTGGAGGCAGTGATGGCAGCAGAGTATTCGGGGAGACTGTAGGCGACGGCAGCAGAGTACTTGGTGATAGCAGCCTTCTGCACATCATAACCACCCTCAGCACCGACGAGGAAGCCTTCATGGCCAAGGACAGCGTCGAAGTTGGCAGTGGGGCCCTTGAGGAGATCGAAGAAGGCGCGGGCGTGGATGTTGGGCTGCTTGAAATGGAGGTTCAACTTTGCGCCCTTGGATTGGGAGCTGGGCAGATACTGGGTAAGAATCTCAGCCTTGAGGCCCTTGGCGATGTTGTTGTCCAGCTCGAGCTTGGTGTCGAGGGAGTTGGAGGTAGTCCATGTCTGGGTCAGGGTGAGGCCTGAACATGGGTGAAACATTAGCCTTATTGATGAATGATCCGCGAGTCCAGAAAGGGAAATAACGAAATTGAGGAGATTGGAAGGGTGATAGCGCATAAAAGCCAAATTAATCTTCATATTCCGGAGAGGTTTCGGCCCTTCCTTAAAGGGGGACAATGGCTTTCGCCGGGTATCAGGGAGGAGGAGAGCTTTACCAGTTGGCGCATCAACGTATTTGGCTTCAAGCTGCCGTTGAACCGAAGTATCAGTACCCCCCAAATATATGAGACCTCCAACGACTCCCAAACATGAGAAAATCGGTTCGCTAAAGACATGGCATCGAACTTACGGAGCCATTGATGGGACCCTCGTGGGCGGATTTTCCCTTGACGTTGAATGTAACGCCATTGGGGGCCTTGGATTTGACCTCAATGTTGGCTAGGGAGAAGGTCAAGACATCTGTCAGCACGGGATTCTAAGACATCATTGAAGAACAGGAAACGGGTAACAGTACCGGCGCTGGCGTGGTAGAAATCCTTGTTCAGGAGCTATATATAAATAATCTCAATGGTTAGTGAGGAATTGCGACGCTGGTTTGGTGGTCAAACTTTTAAAAGGGGTGGTGGGTGGGTGTGAGGAGTGATGTTGTTTGTTTTTGCATACATCATTTGCGGCCTTGGCAATGTCACTGAAAGCAGCTGGGGCAGGCATGGTGGGCTAGAGAGAGGAGGAGAAAGAAGAGGTATCAGGCACAGATATAAAAAGAAGCAGAAGATGCAAGCAAAGACAACTTGAGATATGTATCCAGAAGGTGTTGAAGGTGTGATTGAGCGAGGGTCAGTCAGTGGTTGGGGATAAATCAGCTTCTGTTTCTGGCAAAGTTTGGCAACGGAACAGACAAAGCGCCGGAGCAGTGTTTATCCGGCGCAGTGTCGGGAAATTCAGGACCATGGTTGACCGCGGCTGCTGATTGGTTGGACGACTTGTCAGGTACGGATGGGAGAAGTAGTTAGACTCAAGGTTGGTAAGTTTAGTACGTGAGCATTGGTGACTTGAAAAAAATCAAAACGCTTTCTTCTAGAGTTATCTATTTAATAACCACAAAAGAAATGACATATGTATATGCATTGATGAAAACGAAATGGTACCCCCAATGATCTATGCGAAAAGGAAGCGTAGTACCAAAACAACATGTAAACAGTAATCCATGCCAAGCCGAAACCAAAAACCATTGGAAGGAAGACAAGGAAAAGGGAAAGGGGGAAAAGGTATTTATATAAGGCGTAGAGAGGGCTAGGCAGAAGGAGAAGCAGAAACGGCGGCCAGAAAAACAACCACATAAAAAGAACCGAAAAGATAACACGGGTTGTTCCACGAGAGTAACTATGTATGCCATGTTGCATAAATGTTCTCTGCCTATCATAACTTGGTAGACCAGGTGCATCATCTACCTATCCTCTATCCAAAAACATAGGCTCCGTGGTTCTGCCGGGTAGCATTTTATGATCCGCTCTCATACTTGGCAATATGGGTGGAAATCGCACTGCAGACGGGACGATTATTAGCACATATGTATAGAAAAGTTAAAGGGGGCAGAGGGGAAAAGAACAAATGAGATTTTACGTACCGTCCACTAGGGTCCGTCTGCTTGGACCATTTTGGTTTCCACCGCATCACTGTCGATGCGCAGCATGGCGGGAAAAGCTCGTCGAACATCATACGATACCAGTATCTAGAAGTCAGGCACTCCCAGTTAGCATATTCGAAAAAAAATTATTTCCATTCCCACCAATACGCCATGATGCAATTTGCCTGGCTAGGTAATAAGGTTGTTGAACATACCCTTCCTTCGTATCTGGAACATCATCAGCCCACTCCGGTTTGGGGTTCTTCATCATCTCATCCGTAACATGCAACTCCGCATTATCCTTCAACGCATCAATCCAGCCATACCCGACACCGTCGCTAAACTGCTCCTTCTGGCGCCACAGAATGCTATCGGGGAGGTATGGTTGTGCATCCGGGTCGTCGGAGGTATCAAACGCCTTGCGCAGGATATACTTCTCGATCCGGTCCTTAGTGATCATCTTCTCCTGCGGGTCGACGCCCATGGATACCTCGAGGAACTGCTTGTCCAAGAACGGCACGCGCGCCTCCACGCCCCATGCCGACGTGGACTTGTTGGCCCGCAGGCAATCAGCGAGATGGAGGTTTTTCACTCGGGACACGGTCTCGTCGTGGAAGGCTTCCTTGCTCGGGGCGGCGTGGAAGTAGAGGTAGCCTCCGAAGATCTCGTCACTGCCCTCACCGCTAAGCACCATCTTGACGCCCATGCCTTTGATCTTTCTGCTCAGCAGGTACATAGGTGTAGATGCGCGGATGGTGGTGACATCGTAGGTCTCCAAGTGGTAGATGACGTCAGAGAGGGCGTTGAGGCCATCTTCAAGAGTAAACGTGAAAGCATGATGCTTTGTTCCGAGGAATTTGGCCACTTCGAGAGCGGCCTTGGTGTCCGGGGCGTCGGGAAGGCCGATAGAGAATGAATGGAGCTGTGGCAGGGTAGTCACGGTGCATAACTCGTTGGAATCGTCAATGCCGACCAGTCCCGAGCTTGAAGACGCTCCGTTAACCCCGTTAGTCGCTGCGGCGCTAGACAGAGCTTGTTGTCGTAGCGTCTCCCGCTGCGCGATGGAGGCCACTAAACTCGAATCCAACCCTCCAGAAAGGAGGACACCATATGGAACCTCCGCCATCAATCGTTTCCGCACCGACTTTTCCAGAGCCTCACGGATAAGTTTGTAGTCAACGGGAGTAGACGGGACGTTGGTGGGGTCCCACCATTTGGGGTCGAAATATCTGGTCATAGTGTTGCTCTTGGAATCGTATACATGGCCTGGAGGAAAACTAATAATCTTGTCGCATACGGGGTGTAAGCTCTTCAGCTCTGAGGCGAAATACACCGCACCGGGAGTTTGCGATGACCAGCCCTGGTAGAAACTAGTGATGCCAATGGGGTCTCGCGCAGCGACGACTCTGTCTTCCTTCTTGTCAAGTAGGACCCACGAGAACATGCCGTCGAGGAATTTAGGGGCGTCGATGCCATGTTCCATGTACTAACATCGGTGGTAAAAGGAAGTTAGCGCAAACCCGCAACATCAGTTGAAAAAGGAGAGGGGGATTGCAGGAATTAGGACTCACCAGTGGGATAATAACTTCGCAATCTGAATGTGTCTTGAATTTGTATGGAGTTTTCAGACCCTTTCGTAGGATTCTGTGGTTATAAATTTCGCCATTGACGGCGAGGGCAAGGGTGCCATCGTCGTTAACCAGAGGCTGGGCGCCAGAATCAACGCCAACAATGCTCAACCGCTCATGCGCAAGGACTAGAGAGTAAGATAGGATGCCAGGTCAGCCAAACTCGCTATGGTCGGTGGAACGGGAGCTTGTCCCTGTCTGTGCGCGGAATACTGACTTGTGTTGTTTGCAACGAAGTTTCCACCTATAGTACAGAAGGGTAGATATATGTCAGTCACCATGCACAGCAGTAAAAGTTGATAATAGATACTAGGGTCTTTCCTCCTCCTCCTCGTCCCTTCCTCCGCCACTGTGAGAACACTGAACACGGGATGGATGTGTGCGTGGGGTGACTCACTCCAATCGGGACCACGATGGCGTACGCTGTAGATTTCAAATAACAAGCAGAATTTTTAGCAACACGGTCCATTTCCTCTTTATACTGAAATATCCAAACTAAAGAACCACTAAGCCAGGAGGTTGTGGTGGCAGGGGGAGGTTGAAACCACTCACGCTTTCGCCATGCGCAAAGCCGTAGGCTTGAACTTTTGCACATCTGGGTGACTGCATTTGTAGAAGATCACATCAGTATGAAGCTATCCTTTTCTTATTTTTCATTTTCCAGCACTTTGATTGTAGAGATTCCTCAAATGGAGGGATATGTGCTTTCATAAATCCCTTTTCACTGAGCGGCAAATGGTCGGGCTGTAGTGTACATACCAGTGACAAGCAAAAATCCCACACATGACTTGACTGGTCCGTCGTGCTGCTTCTTCTGTACCGGAGAGGGGATGGAGAAAGGTTACGACACTCAAAGAAGAGAGCGAAATTCACGGGCCTGAGGAAATTTTTTTTAAGGCGAAGAAAGAGAGAATGAATTGGCCGGATGGTATTAAGTAAAAGAGGAAAACAAGAGAACAGAGAGCAGAGAGATTTTATTTTATTTTATTTTTTGCGCGGGGTGATGGACAGAAAAGAAGCACGGGAGTCACATAGCACGCGAAGTCGGAGGCGGGGTTGTTCAACGTGGCCGCCCTCCTCCCTCTTTTTGCTTCTTTTTTCTTTTTTCTTTTGTGTTTCTCTTTTTTTTTTTTTTTTTTTCTGATTTAGCCTTTTGTACGGCAGTCTATGGTGACAAAAGTGTCAAATGGCTGTTTTTTCAGCGTAAAGGCTTAATTCCACATAATACTGATTTTATAGTCATGCACCAATTACACTAGTCTTAATGTAGTTAGTATATTCCTGCATATGGTTTAGTCAGACTTGGCGTTCAGACTGAGCTCCACCCCACAGATCTCTTACCCTGTAACCTCCCACCCAATGAAAGCCCTCAGGGATATAGATATAGAGTTACCCTTGTGTATAGAGCGGGTATAGAGAGACCCTCTGGGTAGAGGACCCCTGTGTATAGAGCCCCCGGGTATAGAGACCCCTGAGCATAGAGACCACTGGATATAGATTCCTCTGAAGACTCTGAGTACTGTCTTAGGTCAAGAGCCCTCCACTGATGTGGGTCATTATTTCATACAACCTCCAATGAGGAGACCTTGATTGCTAATACAATCAGTATCATTAATGTGTGCTCATTGTAACACTAGTATAAAATACCCATTTGTCACATTTGTCACTTATAGACTGCCGTATTTTGCCCCCCTAAAACGTTTGAGTCATATGGCGGGGCTAGGGAAGTTCGCTTTTAGGTTTCGTTCTCCTAACTAGCTGATAAGATATGCTTTTTTTCCCGCTTTTTTGCCTCTCTCTCCTTCAGGCACGACGCCAGTTGTTCTGCTCTCTTCCAAAAAATCCAAAATCAATATATTTCTTATCTTTACCCTTGCAATCTCAGCCCATGTTGCCCCTGGGATTAACCCATGTCGCAAATGCAGTCTACGGCTTGCCAACTCAATTATCCCTACCTACCCACCGTCAAAGCTCAACCATTAGCAGCTGTAAGCGCCGATTTTCGGCCTCGCATTCTAAAGAAGAATGTACAGGCAAGTTTTAAAGAGTAGTAAAATGAAATGGTTAGTTAGCTACAACGCGCGCTCGTTGTGTGTAGTCAGACTACTTGGTGTAAAATATGAAGTACTTGAAGCACGTACTCTATACCTCACCAGTTCACCTTTGTAAGGCTAGGATATCTTTGATTTTCCTCCAAAAGGCTACCCAAGAGAACAGAACTTATTACTACGTCGAATGCTTTCTCGTGAAATCTGGAGTAGCTAATCCAGCGAACGTAACAAAAGAGAAGGAAATAGGAGAAATGCAGAGAGAAGCGCATTGTGGGGTGGATTTCAAAACAATAAATCATGGAAGAAGACAAAAAAAGCTCAACACACACGGAGAGCGGCAACGCAAAATAAATAACAACCAAGACGCCCTGCTATAAACTAAGAAAAGCACACTTCACCCAACACCCCAGGCACTACCGTCGGGAGATCGTTGCAGCCGATTTACAATGCTACAAACCCGGATTCTCCCTGACAACTTGTCTCACTTTCTTCTCGTACGCAGCGCGGTCCTTCTTGAATAGGGTATATGCTTCAGCCTGGGCGGGCGACTCAGGGTTAGGGTCGTCTAGAAGATCCTGGATCCCGAGAAGGATCTGTGGGATGGTGATCGCTGGTCTCCAGCCTTCCTCTTCGTTTAGGATGGACAGGCAGACGGTGCCGGAGGGGTAGACGTTTGGGTGGAAGAGTGGTGGAACGAATTTGCCTGTGGCCGAGTTAGTTCCCAAAAAAAAAAAAAAAAAAAAAAAAAAAAATCCCATTTATCATCACTCAGCAAGACGAGAAGTTATATTGTTGAAAGAAGGACATACACTTTGGGGGTTTCGTAGGATACTCTGTAGGGTGTATAACCAACAGCAGTTAGAAATCGCTTTCTTTATATTTGATTTCATGCAGAAATATAAAAGGCAAGCGAGCGATGCTGATGGAACACATTACCTTCTGGAAAGATAACTTCCAACTTAAACAAGCCCCCCGCCCATATGGTCTTCTCTTTACCGGGAATACCACACTCCCAGTACTTCATGTCCTGCGCACCGGCCGCATTTCTACGTGGCTTCGCATAGAAACCGTAGGGATGGTTTTTTCTCCATTGTTTCCTGAAGCGCAAAAGAAGCAGGGACATATTCGTCAGTAAGAGAGAATCTTACAAAAGACCCTTACAATATAAAAATGGTAGTCATGGACTACGCCGGACTGACCGTTCCTCTGTTAGTCGATTTATACAAAGAGACATGGCTACAAATGTCCTGCGTTATGAAAGACCAGACTTAGGCCGGAAATGACTTTCCACAAGGCTGTCAATTGGGTTCGCAGACTGAGGACGAAGTAAGTAGAAATAATATGGGTTGGATTTGGAGATGGAGGTGCCGCTTTTGTCTATCGTGCACGGGGTGGCCTGTGAGGAGGTTAGGCGGAAGGGGAGAACCAAGACAACTTGCAAAGAAGAAGAAGAAACACAGAGAGAAGAAGAAGAAAAAGAAAGACAAAGAGAAGAAGAAGAACTGGAATAAGAAGTGAGGGTTTTGTTGAAGAGTGAAGGTTGCAGGCCCAGAACGTGACGTCATGTGACACAGGTTAATGTTGGTGATTACTCCTTACCGGAAGAACGTAGGGTTAATTTATGGTGATTACACCGTGGATCCACCATTCCACCCGTGTCACGTGTCACTGATTGTAACACATGTTCCATCATTATATTCAGTAACATATCACTGAATATTAAATATCAAGATGATGTTGAGATGATGCAGAACTTTCTAACATCATCATAACACTACTCAGTAACTGTGCCATGCTTACTCACTCTCTGTAGTGAGTGCGCCACAGTGTACAGAAAACCACACTATAAAGAAAATATTTTGAATATAGTAATCTTCAAAAATTAATTAATAATCACCATCACATCTATCTATAACATAAAGATTATCTATATACTCATTAGAAGGTGTAGAATCCACTGTAAGTTGAGATTCTATAGAATTATCTTGTTGTGATTAGACTGGCCAGCGGGACCATGAATTTCACATTTAGTTTCATTTGATCTGGTCTCATACATTTCTTGATGTGAGTCTCATCAGAACCAAGCCTCAAAAAAATCTGAAAATAGACCATTTCTGAGAGAAATGATGTGAAAAATGACCAGATTTAATTCAAGAATAGTGAAATGAAAGTAATTTCTCAGAATAAACTGTGAAAGATGATTATTCTTTCAAAATCAGAATAAAACTGAGACTGAAGATTAAAATCAGTCTCATTCAGTTCATTCAGTAATTACTTATATAATCAGAATTTAATAATAATTATTAATAATACTCATGAAATAACTAAATACATTCTTATATAAGTTTATTCTTTACTTTCTCATGAAAACTACACTTCTCTGATATACTGTGATCAGAGATATTAAACTATCTGATAATTTCATGTTTTATAATCATGAGTTTCTTGATTATTTCTTCTTATAATTGTTCTCAGTAATAGTGATAAATATCTTAATTTAAGTTAAACTTTCACTTTATTCTTATCTCTATTAATAGAATTATTAGAATATCACACATTATCAGTGTAATAGTTAAATATATACTCTTAATAATTTTTCATAACTTTAGAATTAATTTAATGTGTAAATTTGTCAGATTATCTTGAAGATAACTAGACTGGCTGCTGGGACCATGAATTTCACATTTGATTTCATTTGATCTGGTCTCATACATTTCTTGGCGTGAATCCCGCTGGGACTGGCTATTAAAAAAATATGCAAAGTGACTATATATCAGATTTTAAAATGGAATCATGACTTGAAAAAAATGAGAAAGTGGTCTCATTTGATTCCATTTAGTCTCATTCTTGGCATAAAGTTACTATTTTTAGACATTTTAAGGTTTTTTTTAGACTATTTTTAATTTTTTAAAAAGTAACACTTTTTGGTAATGCTTAAATGAGATTTAAAGTCATTTAAAGCAATAAAAATAATTTAAATTGAGAAGTGAAAATCATGATCTCATTTGAAAAATGTGACAAGAGTAGACAGTAAGTCTCACTGAGACAGTATGAAACTACTATCTAATGTTGAAACCGTGTAATGAGATCAGTTGAATTGATAATGAGACTATCAAAAAATCTGGTCCTGGTCTCAGACACGGTCACACGGTCAGTCTAAAGATAACAGTCAAATTCAGTTTTATAAGTATATAGTTTTATCTGATTTTCAGTTGTAATCAATGTATATAAGTTCTGTTTCAAAGTTAGTATTATAGTTCTATGAAATATAAAGTATTATCAAAGATTGTTACTTACTAGAGAATTGTATTTCACTGTCTTCATATCTTAAATATCTGTTTATTCAAATCTCTGATAGTTAGTATTATAGTAGTCTCAGACTAATTTAATATATGAGTCTTATTTCTTCTCTGTTCAATCTTGAGAAGTGTAGATATTAACTTAATAGAAGAGATCTAGTAGAGCTGCTACAGTATAGTACTCTGTAAAAGATTGTTCAGTTTTACTGTAGTAATATATCAGTTTATTTCTTACAGTAATAATAGTCTGCACTATAATATTATTTCAGACTGAATTTCTTTTTAAGTGATTCAACTGCTTCTTAAGATGAGTAAATAAACTGTTATACACTCATCAGACTGACTGCAGTATTGATGTATAAGTGATTGAGACTGTCTTTATTATCTTATAAAACTGAAATAGTAAATCAATCATATATTTCAACTAAGTTCACTTCATATCAGAAAGTTTTAATATCTGAATCTTTTTCTGATTAAAGTATTGCATTCAATAATTAATTATCTGATATAATTAAAGAGCTTAAACAGTTATCTTATATATTAAACTTCACTGTATTCTAACATTCTGTATCATATTCAGTGATATGACTGATTTATTTATTTATTGAATATCATGAAATTATTGTTATTATTTAGAAGAGATATAAATTATATTAGCAATATTTTAAATCTATAATATTTAAATTATTAGTCAATCTATTCAAAATTAACAGTAGTATTATTAAAAAGTATTATTAAAAAGTAATATTAAAAAGTGTTATCAAAAAATATTATCTTTTACAAAGTGAATATAAAAGTTACTTGAGTAATCACTTTCATCTCATTCTTATCTCAAGAATCAGCTATCTTATTATTCTTTATCTTAATATTAAGATTCTTTATCAGTGTTTATATCACAAGTTAAATCACATGAGTAATACAGAGAATATAATCTTATTTATCATTTCAGAAATACAAAGTCAATTTTTACTTTAAGCTCTTTATTATAGTGTAGTTATTCACAGTATTATCAGTTATAATTATAAGAAGACTGAGACTAATATTTTAATAGTCATTTTTAATCACAGTCATTAATATCTCTGCTATATAATTCTCAGTATAACTACTGATCAATAATTCAAATTCAATTAATGTCTCTTAATAAGTTCAGTTCTCATCAATATAATAACATGTAACTCTCATAAATGTAAGATTATTTATACTAGTTCATACATTCACAGTGAGAGACACTCTTCAATAATTCTTCAACTCTGATTCTAGATATTATATATTAACTTTGTAGTATATCTCAAGATTGAACTGAAGACAGAATTGATGTGAAATATGAAGATTTGAATTAAGTATTTGAAGAAGTGTTCAGAATTCAGAGTTTTCAATTGATTGAAGAGAAAGATTCAGAGATATATATATATAAAATAATTATTCATGAAAGTTATCAGATGAGAGTTATAGAATCAGAGTACTGATATATGATTATTTTCACATGATTTTCTTCAAATTAAAAAGTTAGTGTTATCAAAAATTATTATCTGATAGAGTAACTTATCAGCTCAGTAGTAATTTTCTGATTATTTTTCTTTTATTATCTGCATTCTGATGACTTCAGATGTTAGAAAATTTCTTCAGAGTTATAATCAGTTTATAATGAATATTTCTGAATGAAGTTACAGTAATTGTAGTAGAGAGATGACTCTTCAGTAATCTATAATACAATCTATTGATAATTATTTCATAGTTCATCTCAATATTTGTGTTAAGTTTTTCATAAATTTCATGACCTGAAATCAGATGTGAAGAATGAAGTAATTATTTATTATAATTAAAAGAGAGTATTCTGTGTTGAATTGTAAATAATATAGACTTTGTAATTTACAGTGATTTCTTAAAGAGTTTGTGAATCTTCAGTAGAAGTAAAAGAAGTAAAAGAAGTGAATTCAGAAGATATAATAATAATTTAAGAAAGATAATAATTTATTTTCAATAACTGATCACTGATGTATGTAAGAAGAATTAATATAAGAGAAAATAATCTTATTTCTTAGCTTAGTTATAATTTTAGTACTAACTCAGATTGAATATCATTGATGTATAAAAGTAAATAAATAATCTTGATTAATCTCTATTATATTTCTTGAAATATATTAATATTGTAAAAGAGAGTGTTATCAAATTATATTATCAGATAATATTATTAAAAATATATTAATATTATGAATATCAATGTTAAAAAAATATTGATACTTATACATTATAGTGATTTGTGAATCATGATAGTTAAATATATATATATATATATATCATTTCTGACTTGATTACAACTTGTACAATAATTTTTGAAAACTTAAAATCAATTTTAATTATTAATAATTAAAAACTTAAACTTATAACTAACTAATATAAAAAGAAAAAAATCTACTTCTTCTGTTTCTCATTCTTCTTATCATTCTTTATAATTCACTTTTTATTCTTCTTCTTCTTCTTCTTCTTCTCATCTGAGATGATAATCATCTCAAAATCTCTCTTCACTATCTTCTCAGAGAAGAGTTCTCACTGCTTTCTCTCAGTCAGGTCAATCTGTGTTTCAAAATCCTGCATTTTCTGATCTGCTGTCTCGGGTTCCATCTCAGCAGTAAGCAGATTGACATGCTCAGAGAGCAGAACTGTCTTCTCAATATTCTGAATCATGAAGTATATTTAAGATCTGAATAAGACCTTAATTCTCTTCTTCTCTGCTAGCTTCTGCTAATCAATTAGAGAACAGAAGTGTTATCAAAAATTGTTATCTCTTAATAAGTAAAAAACTTATCAGTTTTGACTTCTTTATCTCTCACTTTAATATTCTCTTAATCTTCTTCTACTGCTGCTTATTTACAGTAATACTCTTCTTCTCTCTCTCTCTCTTTATCTTGAACTTAAATCATTCTCAGAACTTCTTCTGATCTTACTACTACTGTATGAGACTCTTCACTATCTTCTTCTTCAATCTCTCACAGACAGTGTTATTCATATTATTTCTATACTTAGTTCAGTCTAAATCTATCAGAAGTGTTACTTAAAATCATTATTATTCTACTCTCTTATAAAGCCTCTTCAAGACATTATAATGTATCTTATAATCTGTCTTCTCTTACTTGAATGTCTTCTTCTTCTCTCTCTTCAATCTGTGACAGTGCTCACGCGCCTTGATAGTTCACAGAACTGCAGAATATTTGAAGAAGAATGATATGATTAGTTTTAATAAGTGTTAAAGAGAGATGAAGGCAGAAGAGATGATCAGAAATAATATAATAATAATGATAATAGTGATGATAGTAATAATGATGATGATGATAATAATGATGATGATAGTGATAATATTGATAATAATAATAATAATGATGATGATGATGATGAAAGAAGAAGTGCATTGAAATATATTACTGACTTATCAAATATAAAGAGATAAAGAAAATATTAACAGTTTTCAGAGATATACAGAAATAGCTACAGTGTTGCATAGCAATATCATCTTCATTCAATACATGCAGTGTTGATATTCTTTGTATACAGTTATCATATAATCTATATCAGAGATACATGCAGAAAACAGATCTTTATTACTAGAAAGAATGATTGCAGCAATTCTCTGTTTTCATATTATAAAGATAAGTTATTCTCATTTCTTTCTTCTCTCTTTTCTCTTCTTCTTCAACTCATCACTAAGTTCAAGCTGATATAAAAACTATTAAAACACTCTTAGAAACTCTCAAATTGAAGAGTATAGACTAATCAAATTTTAAATACAGAAGAATCAAATTATATTTAATATTACTAATTATTCATCTCTCTTCAATAAAATCACAGTTGTGTCTTCTCTCTCTTCTCAAATGAAACATGGCCTGTGAAAAGTGAGTATCATACCAGATTATAATGACTAACACAGTCTCAGTATGCAGGGCTGTATACATGCAGTGCATGCTGAACTGAAAGACTGTGTGAATTACAAACTGATATCAGCATCTCAGAAAGAGTCATACAGTGTGAAAAAGCTGCAATTCTCAGTCATATATACAGAGAGTGAATTATTGCAGTAAGTGTATGTGCATTGTATGAAAGTAATACTTTTTGATAATACTCAGTCTCTGATATTATGAAAATAGAGTCTCTCTGTGAGATCTGTTTTTATTAGAAGTCAGAGAATCTTATATTTTTCAAGATTATCTTCACTCATCTTATCTGTGAAATTGATGAGAAGAATCATTGATTTCAGTATTCTGTTCTTGATATCATTCAAGTGATAGCAGAGTTCACTCTGATCATACTTTTTAAGTGTATGTTTTCTAAATATTCACATTTATACAGATATATACTGATTATTTATTAGATAATGTTAAGATAATGACTCATCACAGTCATGTTACTCTCACTGTGAGAGATATACAGTTAATAATAAACATTGTAAAGACTCTGAAGAGTGAGTATTTTAAGAGTACTGCAGCTCTGTGATCTTGATTTTTTTTTTTTATTTTTTGTTTTTTTCTTTTTCTTTTCTTTTTTTTTTTTCTTGTTTTTATTTTATTTTTTGTTTTTTATTTTTTTTTTTTATATTTTATATTTTTTTCATAATTAAAATTATATAAATTATGATCTGTGTTCAGAAAAGTAATGATATTTAATAATACTCTCTGTTAAATTTTTAACAAATGAGTACTATGTTATGATATTATGTAAGTAAGAAGTGATTTCATGATTTCATTTGATATCATTCTTAATAATAAGATCAGAATAAAAATGTGACTAAGAATTCAAATATATTCTTTATTCAGAACTAGATTTTTATTTAAAAAGTGAATCTGAGATCTTTAATATTTGAAATAACATGATTTGAAATCAATGTAATAAACACAAATCATGATCAGAAGTAATGCTTTTAGACAACATGACAACTGTAAAGTTTGATCCTGGTCTCAGACACGGTCACACGGTCAGTCTAGACATGTGCCTGAGTGTGAAGTTTTCCCTCAACAAGTAAAGCAGTATCAATTGAATGCTCTTTCACTCACTGCTCTTCATACACTATCTTTTTGAGATGTTCTAGAACCACACTGACATAATAACTATGAATCACTTCATAGACAGAATTATCATGCTCTGGAGGAGCCTGCGCTTCTCACCAGTTTTTAGACATACTATCAGATGTGATTTAAAGGTTGCTTAAGCCAGTGTATGATTACAGGCGTACGCCGGCTTCTTATATATTGAATCTCATATGCTAAATTAATTAGCGGCTGCTATGGCCTCTTTACATTCATACGTGTATGCTAGTAGTTCAGAAGCGGCCGCGTTATTATCCAACGGTCATACGTTCTTCCGAACCACAACAGAATTGAAATCAATTCATCTTATTTTTCACATTTTCTATTTGAAGCTCTATAAGTAATACTTCAGAGCAGAGCTGCCTCAGCTGAATAGTATCAAGATTGAGAATGATACTGAATATCTTATGAAGAAAATATTGAACAAGTGAATATATTATGATAAGCTTCAATATCTCATTAAATGAAAAGATTATTCATTATCAGAGAATTCATGAGAACTGCTTGAGTATTTGAAAAATGCTGAGAAAGAGATTGTAAGCTATAAGACAGCTAGTAGAGATCATCTTATTACACATCAGAGATATTGAGTAAGAAATACTACTTAAGACTTCTCATTTTTCTTAAAGAGTTTTTTAGAGATGATCTTACAGTGATGAGCTGATATCTTGTAGACTCTGTAGCACTCTTCTTCTATTTTCTTTCAAAGGGTTTTTTAGAAGTTTAATGAGACTATACAAGTATAAAATTCCTGAAGCAGTTAATAAGAAAAGAAAGAGATATTTGAAATTAATAAAAAGATTAATATTATTGACCTGCAGACTGCTGCTATTCTAATGAGATCACAGCCTACTGAAAAAGTAAAAAGAGAGATCAGAGTCTACTCATCAATAATCACATTCTTATCAAACTTATTCTTCATCATTGAAGTCTTCAGCACTAACATCTTTATCTACTGAGAAGTTAGTACTGCAGCACTGCAGAAGAGCAGAAGAAATATATAAAATATTAACTTATCAACTTACAAAGCATCTCAGTTATCTGCTTCAATTGAAGTGAGATTCTATTCAATTAGTAATTAATCTTTATAGCACTTTCAATGATAATACTGACTAATCTCTTCTTAAGATCAGTCATTCTGAGGTGTTTTTTCATCTCAGAGATTCACACTTTCATCTTCTTTTACAGATGAGCAAGAGGAATCTTTTCAGTCTTGATAGAATTCATCAATACTTGAAGCTCTGAGACTCTCACTCTGTACTGCTTGAGTATCTAGACTTCTTATCAGAACTGATATGATATCTTTCTGTAAGATAATACTTATAGAGAGATAGAAGTCATTGTTACAGATATAATGAAAATAACAGAAGTAAGAGAAGAAGCAGGTGTATAAAATCCTTCTCTTCTTCAGCTGCTTGACACAGTGTAGACAAGTAGCAGTGTCAGTCAGAGACTGCACTGAAGTCTTCTCACAGAGAGAAGATGAAGAAACTACAGAATTCTGCAGACTCAACTCAGCAGCATCTCAAGCAGGGCTCAAGCATGCTGCAGAAGAGAAACTACAGATTGAGCTTCTCAGAGTCACTGTTCTCAGAATCAAGCTCTTCTCAGATTTCTCTTCAAATGATTACACAGGGTCATACATCACTGTATTGACTGAGAGAGAGAGCAGTGTTACAACAGCAGTGAAGAGAGCAGAGAACAGACTGAACATAAATAAACTAATCAGTAGAAGAGACAACATCTCACTACAAGGCACAGTGACTATCACCGCGACTGTAAAAGAAGCAGAAGAAGAAGAAGATATAACAATAAGAGTGATACTCTCACAGCTCATTGACACTGCTATCTCCATCTTCAACCTGGCTTTCTTAATAGTCACAGAGACTGTCATCACATCACAAAGACATTTACTTACTAGAAAACATCAGAATAAGTTCTCTACTATTCTTCAAGAATGATACTCTCATACACTCACTATTACAGATGAGAGAGAGAGAAAGAAAAATATATCATGAAGAGAGAGATCTTTTCAAAAAAATTCTATCACTACTGTTAGTTTTGTCTCTAAAATACATCACTTTTACAGAGAATTTCATATATAGAATGAAATATATTGAAAGATCTGCAAGTCACTTGTTAACTATGTTTTTTCACATTTTAAATTAATATATAAGAAACTCACTTATCATGCATTCAATTTGAATGAAGATGAGAAAAGAAAGATCTACACAGTCAGTAGAAAAACTCATCTATTTCTTTATATCACACACAGTATATACACTGTTAATTAGTTAGTAATCATTACTATATAATAAAGATAATTTCTAATTCAGTAATCTTGAGAGTATAGAGACTATGCTCTTAAAGAGAAGAACATTGTCACACTCTCAGCTGTATCAAGACTCTGCTGCAGTTTCACATAACTCATTACTTTTATACAGATAATTTTATTCATTCTGTAGATTATTTAAACTGGTTTTCAATCACTCTATAATATTATTCAGATATATCATAGAAAGATCTGATTAATAGATATAAGAACCTTACTTCTATACAAGATCAGCAGATTACTTTTTCTTGATAGTGAGACACTGCTGAGATATCACTCTGACTATTCTCACTCATGGAATAAGAGAAGGTATTCACTCATTGTCTATATAGAATAGCTAGATACTGGCTTCTCATGAAAGAAGTCAGTGATTTGTTTCTTTTACTACAACTGGAATATATATAAGAGTTACTGTGTGTCTCATATAATCTTCTTAGTATACTAAGTATCATATCTGTGATATTCTTGCAATAACTCTGTAGCATATGAGCTCACTATTCAAGCAAGATAGTCAAGCTCACTTATACAGCTTCTCAAACAACTACCTCTACATGTCACCGCCAACTAGTCACTGCTTCGGTTCCGTCACGTTACATCTATCAACTATCTATCATCTCAAGATTGATGATACATCAGAATGAATAATTCAGACTGTAAAGAATTATCTTTATAAGTTCTGTAATCACTTATAAGATAATTGACATGATCTTCTTCTACATACAGAGATTGCTATCAACAGTTAAGATGCTGTTTTAACAGATGTAAGCCTGTTCTTTCTTACATACAGATATTATATGAAAGTTTTGAATCTTCTAGAGATTACACAGTTCACACTAAATCTCTGCAGTTCAATTCAGATCACTAACAATATAGTAACAAAGCTCTGAGATGTCTGTAATTGAGTAGAGATCTTCATGATAACTGTAAAATAAGATTAAGAGAATTAAATTAATGTTCACTGAGATCTCACTGAATAATATAAGATAGAAGATCTGATATAATTGAAGCTTAAGAATATATGAATCACATGTTCATTCTATATACTAGATTATCATTATATCAGGTATAAAGTAATAGAAGTTCTAGATAGTTATAACTACTGTCTTAACACATCATCAGAAATTTATAATGTATTTCATATAAACTTACTCTTCTATACTGTCATTGATTCATTCTCTTCTCAACTGACTTCTGACTGACAATCACCAGAAATCATAGAAGAAGATAATGAACTTAAGTGAGAGATTGAAGAAATTCTTAATAAGAGATCACACAGCTGCAGTTAATAATATCTTGTAAAATGAGTCAGTTATAATTAACTGATCTGAACTCTGAGTTCTGTATTATCTGAAACAGCAGCTCTTGACTGATAGAAACTGCTTCTGAAAAGAGAGAACTAATGTGACAGGCTGTGCTCAATTAATTATATAGACTATTCTGTTACACTTCACAGATTTCATATACACTCTGATTCTCAGTCATTCTCAATTGCTGATTCTCGGCTGCTGTGATTCGGAAGAACGTACAACCGTCGGATAATAACGCGGCCGCTTCCGAACTACTAGCGTACGCATACACTTCCGAACTACTAGCGTACACGTACAAATGTAAAGGGGGCCCTAGCAGCCACTAATTAATTTAGCATATGAGATTCAATATATAAGAAGCCAGTGTACGCCTGTAATTGTACACTGGCTTAAGCAACCTTTGAATTACATCTGATAGCATGTCTAAAAACCAGTGAGAAGTGCAGGCTTCTTCAGAGTGTGATAATTTCACCTATGAAGTGATTCATAGTTATCATGCCAGTGTGATTCTAGAACATCTCAAAAGATAGTGTACAAAGAGCAGTGAGTGAAAGAGTATTCAATTGATACTGCTGCTTCACTTGTTGAGGGAAAACTCCATGCCCAGGCAAATGCCATGTATGTGAACAGATGAGATGTGAGAAAAGAGATGAAAGTGATGAACCAGATTTAAAGAAGACTGCTCTTCACTCAAAGAGATAAAAGAAAGGAGTGGCCATCACTGGAGTTGTACAATGATAACAGAAATCATAGAATGATATATTAATATAACAACACAGTGATATAACAATAGATATTGTACAATCAATGAGAAAATCACTGAAATGAATACCTTCTCTAGCTGATACAAATAACACTCTTCTCTACTACCTGAACTGAAAGATATGCAGAACCTCTCAGAGGGTTTACTCAAAGCAGTAAGAAAAGCAGCTGAAACTGCTGAATCAGAATCAAAGCTTCATACATGTACAAGAATTCTAAATGAAATCAAGGCCTTGTATATGCAGTGACAGGCTGAGGCAGAAGTCAAACAACAATTAATATTCACTGCAAATCAAGCATTCACTATGAAGAGCTTCACTGATGCAATTATCATCATCAATAAGAATAGAGAAAACCAGATCTTAGATCTGCAGTGAGAGATCAAACATTTACACAGATAGATAACTACACTGAATCTGAAGATCTTATCACAATCATTCACAATCTCTTCAGAAGTATACACATCATCAGAGACTGCTGCACAGAATAAGAATCCAAGTATAGAATATATCAAGCTGAGAGATCTGTCAGAGTCATCAAGCTTCAATGATGACTGAAAAAATAATGCTGTAATTAGCTGGCTAAGTCAGATGCAATCATATTATCAGATTGAACATGAACTCACAGACAGACAGTCAACAGAATTTCAACAAGTCTTAAGATCTGCTGCATTTCTACACAGAAAAGCAAAGTTATTATGAATAACTGATGAAAAGATAAATCTCACAGACTCAGAGTAATATTCATTCTCACAAACATGAAATGAGTTTTTCAAATGAATCTTGCACAACTTTGAGAAAGTGAATATATGAGATAAGCATTATAAACACTTCACTGAGTGTAGACAAGTGAGTAATCTTATATTGTACTTCACATACTTCAGTTTACACTATCTTATGTTGAATAAAGAGCTTTTAACATCTTTCTGTTTACAGATCTTCATTCATGATCTTACATCTGAGTTGAGAGTGAAATGAAAATGCTTAATCTCACAGTCAGATACAGTGGAGAAAGCATACAATATTCTCATTATACAGAAATAAGTAAGTCAATTGTGATAGAAAATACTACAATCAAGTATATTCTAACAGAGAACAGATAATCAGACTTCTATAACATAAGTCACATACTCAGATACAATGAATCTAGATCTGAATGCTATTGCTAAAGCACTGAATCCTCTGAAAAAGAGATTCTCTGAGTGAAAACCTTGATATTATAAGTATCAAGCTTACTTCAACTGCAGACACTAAAATCATGATGCAAAAGATTGCACTTAGTGTGCACAGTCAAGAGAAGTAAGAGAGTCAAAAAACTAGCAGAATCAGTGAGCTCAGAGACACTCACTGATATTCTATGAAAAGTCTTTAAAGTGAAAGAGATGCCCGCATTGAATGATTCTCTGAATTCTGTGAATACAAAGAAGAAGCAGGCTTCTGAATGAGATGCAGGTGAGGATGATGAAGTGAATACTCATCTCAATGCCTTGAGACCTGAAATGTTAATGTATAGAAGACACTTGAATAAGAATTAAGAGATGGCTGCAAAAGTGTTAGCAGACACAGAAGCTTCTACACAATATATTGATAATTATATAATCTGAAGATTGAAAAAAGTCTGTCAAGTGAAGAATTCTCAATACATAAGATTATCTGATAACTGATATTTGATATCATCTGCAAAAGTAAGAGTTTTCTTGCACTTCAGAGAATGATCTTGCTATATTTAAGTGTGAGAGCTGCAGAATGTGAAATACAATCTTATTCTCAGACTCAATTGATTTCAAAGGTTCAATTCACAGATTCAATGACATACATATCATATACAGTTGACTGATAGAAAGAAAATGATTCATACAATTCTATCAACTGATATGAGAAGGACATTTCACATCTCTGATATAGAAGAGTTAAATCTGCTTACACACTAACAAGCAAAGAGAATGATTCACAAGATCTCATTCAAAAGCATTCTGTATGACAAGATAAAAGATATACAGAAGAATAAGCATATGAAGAAGCTTCTGAAGAAGCATGAAAAGATCTTCTGAACAGATCTTTCACTGGAATTACCGCTGAAACAAGGATTCATACATGAGATTGACACAGAGGATGCAAAACCAGTCAATCAGAATATATATTCTCTGTCACAAATGCATCTCAAAGAACAGAAGTGTCAGATCACAGACCTTCTAGAACATAGTCTCATACAATTCTTATCAAGTATGTGAGGCTTTCCAGTTCTATTCATGAAAAAGGCAGGTGAAGAGTGACAGATGTGTATTAATTATTAAGCACTTAACAAGCTTATAATCAAGAATGAATATTCACTGTCACAGATTCAACAACAGTTGAATACAGTTGAAAACACCTGATATCTATCAAAGATCAATCTTCTCTCAGAATACTGACAGATCTGTGTAGATGAACTGTCAGTTCTGTGAACTGTATTTAATACACAATGAGAAAAGTTCAAATTCCTAGTAATGTCATTCAGTCTGACAAATGCATCTGTCATCTTTCAAACAATGATGAATACAATTCTTCATAAACAGAATGAAATCTCATATCTTGTATATCTCAATGACATTCTAGTCTTTTCAAACTCATACAATAAATATCTGAAGCATCTCAATGAAGTGCTTATAACTCTGGCAGAGTATAAGCTCTATATCAAATCAATCAAGTGTGTATTTGAAATGAAAGAGTTGAAGTTCATAGAATATGTAGTGAGTGATGACTGTATACATCTCATTCTGAAGAAATTGAATGTCATAGTGAATTAACCACAGCTGAGAAATGTACATCATGTACAACAGTTTCTTGAGTTGATCTCATACTACTGCAGGTTCATCAAGAATTTCACATGAATATCTGCATCACTCTCAGATCTCTTAAGAGAAACAGATGCAAATCTGTGAAAGAAGAAGTTTCATTCAATCATCTGAAATATCATGTGCAAAGAGGCTTTTCTCACACTGAGAGAATACATAACAACATTCTCAGTGCTTATTCAATCAGATCATGATAAATCTTTCTACATTGAGACAGACACATCTGAATGAGCTATCAGAGATGCTCTTCTACAGATGAACAAGAACAGCAAGCTACACTCAGTGACATACAATGGTAGAAAACCATCAGATGCTGAGCTTAATTACTCAGTGCATGAAAAGAAATTGCTAGCAATTAAGCACACACTGACATTGTGAGATAGATATATTGATAACAGATATACAATAACAGTGATCACAGATCATGAAAGCCTTGTCTACTTACAATCAACAACAAAACCTTTCAAACACTTAGTATATTGAATCTTGAAGTTTCAAGTGTATAATCTTTATATTAAATACTGAAAGAAATCAGATACAGTGATACTGAATATAATCAGTTACAGACTCAATTTCATGAGTGAGAGTTCTGCAAACCAGGCACAAGAAATGTTTGTGTTAAACACACTAAGAGAATGCAAGAAATCAGAATAAGTGAACATCATGATCTCTCACTTGAAGAATGATAAGATGTTGAATGACAAGTGTCTTACAAAAGTAGTAGAAGAGATACTTCTGAACTTCAAGCTGAGAAAATTAAAAAACAACATTATGCTTTACTGTGATCTAGAATACACAGAAGCTCTCTATCTAGAATCTTCATTTAGATATGACTTAATGACTTATATACACAAGGAATTCAGTTACTTAGAAAGCTCTGAACTCATGAGTGTACTCAAATCAAGAGTATACTGACTAAGCATAATCAAGAATATTCAGATATATACTCACAAGTGCTTGAATTACCAGGTTACAAAAGAATCTAAGAAAGGGTTGAAATGTGAGAAAGCACAATATCAGATGAAATGTACAATACAATTATTCAAACAATGAGAAGTGAATCTCATAGATATATTACTGTAAACATCAAATGAAAATCAATGAATAATCACTGCTATTAATTACACTACTGACTGACCAGTCATAAAAGCAGTTTCAGAGACAACAGAGAAGATGATGATGAAGTTTCTATATGATAAGATCTATATCAACTATGAAATGCTACATGAGATTCTAACTGATAACAGTGTGAATCTCATAGAAGAAGCAGTGAGGCATTTCATGAGCCAGTTACAGACAAGATATCATAGAACAACACTATATCATCTGCAGATGAATAAAAAGATGAAACACTTGAATGAAATCTTGAGCAACATGCTGACAAAATATCTAGTGAGCAAGTCTATGAGATTATGAGATGAATATCTTGAGCAGGCGCTATTAGCCACATGAATTCAACAGCATGCAGTCTTCAAGTGTTCACCATTCTACCTGTTGTATGAATTGCATCCGCGCATCTCAGAGAATGCTTCAGAAAAGGTGGGGGAGAGAACAGCAGTTGCAGACGCAGCAGAAACAGCAGTTACAGACACAGCAGAAATAGCAGTTGCAGATGCAGCAGGAACAGCAGTTGCGGATGCAGCAGGAACAGCAGTTGCAGATGCAGCAGTCATGAATGCAGAATCAAGATTGAAAGAGATCAGCCACACACACACAAAAGCTAACAAGTTACTCCTGAACTGAGCAATTCAATTAAAAAGAATACAAGACTCACTTGTTAAGAAATCAAGTCTCAAGATAAGAACATAAGTTCTCATACACAATGAGAGTTCTGAGAAGTTTCAACCTAGGTGATTTAAGTCATATAAAATACTCAAATCACATTCTCTGAGAATGTACACATTAAAAGAATCAGAGAGATGAATCTTATGCAACTTAATCAATGATTCACAACTTGTGAAAGCAAAGATGCAAGATCTGAGTGAATTATAATCATTCACAGCACTATCATCAGTATTGAAAAAGAAGAGACTTATAATTGAAAAGTCTCATGAAGTAAGAGAAATCATAGACACTTATAAATCAGATGATCTCACTTATTCTGATCTTTTCACAATTATAAGAAAAGAATGAAAAGAAATGAAGAAATCAGATGAACATCACACTTCAATAAGTGATGAGACTGTAGTCAGTCATACAATAACACACTGCAGACAGCAGGCATAACATAGTAAAGAGCAGTCTCAAAGCAGCAGACTTGCACATGAGTCAGATCACAGAAGAAAAAGAAATTCAGAGTTGAATTCAACTGTTTACATCAGTTCAATTGTGAAGATCACAGAGAACAAACTATCTGAAACATTCACAGACATATGAAATCAAGTCATCTCAATCTCTGAGAACACTCAGAGGTCAGACAAGATTAGTTTTAATAAGTCATTCACTGTAGTGATCTGAGCGGGTGAAGAGAGACAGTATAATACATGAGACAGAATTATAAAAAGTTGAAAGCTGCTGAACCTAGTCATTAAATGCTGTATCATATAGAGATCACATAAGAGTAGTGACTAGCAGATAGAGAAAAAGCATAAGAAAAGAGATAATGAATTAATCATCAATCATAAGAGTCAGCTGCAAAAGATAAATGTTATCATACACATTTCATTCATTTTCATACATCACACATTTAATCTATTTCCAACACCACATCACCTGAAAAATGTCAAAAATAAAGAAAATCTCAAAACTTGAGATCTGCAAGAGATTCAAGAATCACAAGCCACTCTCACAATAACATTATACACATCTTCAATTCCTCTATCACTCTGCATATGACATTAATGTCATTGATTGCAAGATTGACTGGAATGCCAATATAGAAATGCACACATGTACATGTAGAGAAATTGAAGAAGAGTGCAGAACCTGCAGAATCAGGAGTCAGAACAGAGAAGACAGAGACAGAAGAAACAGAAGAAGAAGAAGACACAGAATCAGATGAATAATAAGAGTCACTCAGAATTAAATACTTATAACTCAGTGTGTGCACAATCTTCTCTGCAGAGAAGAGAGAGAAAGTGACAGAAGAAGCTTGAGAGTAGAAGAGAGTAGTCTCAATGATATTATCATCTTCAATCAGAATGGCCTCTGACATCAGAGCAACTAAGAACCATTGTTAGCATATAAAAATCATAAAATCAGAAGTGAGAACAGTTACTGAACAAACATTCACTGATCTTAGAGTTGTACATGTAATTACAACATGCACAAGGCTCCTCAGAAAGAGAGAGAGAGACATGAGAAAATGCAGAAAGCAGAACACAGCATATGAACAGCTCATTTCCATGATAACATCTCAGACAAGACATATGAGCCTCACACTCATGAGTGTAAAAGAGTACAACATCTGCATTCTTATTTCTGAAAACACAGATATCTTTTGCCTGTATCACAAAGTCAGACAACAGATATCAGAGAATAGGCTGATACAGATCTATCATTCTGAAGAAATTTGTCAGAGCAGATATCTCAGTAATATTGAACTTTATAGTTGTGAAAAGTTTCTTGATATCTGTGAACATCATGACTTTGTGCACAGTAAAACTCATAACAATTTTCTTTAAGAACAGAAAAATCAGCATCAGATTGAAAAGATGAAAAGAAAAAGACTTACAATCTCAACACTGTTGAGAAGAGGGATGATTCTCTGATATAAATGAACAATTGTCTCATCACAAATATTTAAAATGAATGTAATAATCAGCATCTGTGACTGAGCTTCAGATAGTTGTGTCATACACAGTCTTTATACAATAAATTGTTCTGAGAGTTGATAAGAAGAGTGAGAGTGTACATGCTGAGAGATATAATTCATTAAGTCTATACAACATCTTCTTGAAACAGGGAGAGCTGGTAATGAAGGCAGAGATGACAAAACCAGGGGTAGCGGGAGTGGGAGAACCAGACATAGAGACAGGTGTAGAAGATTGAGAGAAAGCAGTAGAGAAAGAAACAGAGAGAGCAGGGAGAAATGCAGAAGATCTGATCATACATGACATGAATAATTTCTTCATTATCATATTCTTCAAGTTCTCAATCAATGATTTAACATTGAGTTCACTATTATCAGCAGATACAGATCTGTCAACATGTGAAGATTCTATATAAATAAAAACAAATATATCAGCATCTGCATTCATGCAAAATCATGTCAGAAAACACAATCAGAAACTCACTGAGAAGAGAAACAGTTGAGAATGTATAAGAAAGTGAAGAGAGTATATAAGAAGATGAAGAAGATGTGTCATTCATGATAGTATATTCTGGTGATTGTTAAAAGATAAACAAGTTCTGATCACATTTCACAATGTGTTACACTTACTGCTAATGAACTGCCTAATATGAGCACTATAATAATACTTGTTGTAAGAATGAGAGGTCATTGTCAGAAATGCATACAATATGATAGATGAACAGATGAAAAGAGTTGAACAGAAGAAGAGATAGAAATCTTGAATGAGATAGTAATGTTTGATAATGATGATGATAGAGAAGATGATTGAAGAATGAAAAAAGTTAGTGAATGAGAGATGTAATATAGTGAAAGTTTCTTTGTGAGAGTGTATACAGAATGCTAGTCAAATCAGAGATAGGTCACACAATTGTGAAATACTAGTGATGAGCTAATCTGCATGAAGCTAGGGTGTATGACATGGTCACATGGGTGTGACTGAATCTGGTGAGGGAGGATGTGGTTCGGAAGAATGTACAACTGTCAGATAATAACACAGCCGCTTCCGAACTACTAGTATACATGTACGCTTCTGAACTACTAGTGTACATGTACAAATGTAAAGGGGGCTCTAGCGGCCACTAATTAATTTAGCATATGAGATTCAATATATAAGAAGCCGGCGTACGCCTGTAATTGTACGCTGGCTTAAGCAACCTTTGAATCACACTGCTATGAACACATATACTCTGATTCTCAGTCATTCTCAATCGCCGATTCTCAGCTGCTATGAACATGTGTATATTCTTTCACCCTGAAGCTTCACCGCGTACATCATCACATACACATAGACTGGCCGCCGGGACCATGAATTTCACATTTGGTCCCATTTGGTCTGGTCTCATACATTTCTTGGCGTGAATCCCGCTGGGACTGGCTATCAAAAAAACAGGTAAAGTGACTATATATCAGATCTTAAAATGGAATCATGACTTGAAAAAAATGAGAAAGTGGTTTCATTTGATTTCATTTAGTCTCATTCTTGGCATAAAGTTACTATTTTTAGACATTTTAAGGTTTTTTTTAGACTATTTTTAATTTTTTAAAAAGTAAGACTTTTTGATAATGCTCAAATGAGATTTAAAGTCATTTAAAGCAATAAAAATAATTTAAATTGAGAAGTGAAAATCATAATTCTATTTGAAAAATGTGACAAGAGTAGACAGTAAGTCTCACTGAAACAGTATGAAACTACTATCTAATGTTAGAACTGTGTAATGGGATCTGTCGAATTGGCAATGAGACTATCAAAAATTCTGATCCTGGTCCCAGACACGGTCACACGGTCAGTCTACATACATATATAAATATTCATCTCACTTGCTGATTCTTGCACTTTCTCTTTCTTTTCTTCTTTAACATTTTTATCTTTGTTATATAAGACCTATCAATATAATACTGATCTATTCAGCGTAGGCCTCTTACAATTTAAGGCTTTCAATTTGATAGTTATACTCTCTATTTTTTGATTTTCTGCTTTCTACTGATGTGTCTTTGCTTTCTTGATTTGCTTGAATAAATTCTTCACTCTCTTCAGCATGACTGACTAGACTGATTTTCTCATAACTGTTGAGATGATAAGATAAAACTCATAAGTTTGAACCAGATTTTCAATTTCATCATTGAATTCATTAGAATATATTATACAATCTTTCTTTTCATGATTGCAGTTTGAACATGACTTTATACTTTCTTCAACTTTGTTATAAACAGATTCAATATGATGAGAGAAAATATATAAGACATAGTGGTTACACATCATTGACTTACTAGATTTGATAAGAGTATTCAGCCTGCTTACTGCCTCTTTCTCTTATACTTTTGCTGCTGCTGCATGTGTACACTTGAGAGTATCTTTAGTCATTTTAATGTTGTTGCTGCTGCTGTTGTTGCTGCTGTTATTACTGCTACTGCTGCTGCTGTTACTGCTGCTGCTGTTACTGCTGCTGCTGTGTCTGTTGCTGCTGTTGCTGCTACTGCTGTTGCTGCTGCTGTTGTTGATAATACTGTTATTGCTGTTGTTACTGTTGCTGTTATTACTGTTGCTGTTGTTACTGTTACTGCTGCTATTGAATAAAACAATAGATCACTGACATTCTTGATATACTATGCACATTAGATATCTTAATATTAGAATTTTTAATATTTAAAACATTCTATTACAACTGGCAGAATACTAATCTTGCTGAAGATGAGAAGAGCTGAGTGAACTGAAAAAATCAATATTTGCATTGTGATATGATTGTAAGAAGAAGAAAGAAAGAAAGAAAGAAAAAGAAGATGATAAGTTATTCTTCTTATATATGTTATTGATTCATCTTTGCAGGTTATTATACAATGAATGCAAATACTTTTATATTTCATCTCTGAGTGTAATCAGCACATCTGACAGATTTTATTCATATCTTAATACTTTCTGTGCAGGCTATCACTGAATGAATTACAGCTATTTTGAATATAAAATCATTTCTATTAACTAGAAACAAGTGTTCAATGCACTGTCAGAAATATATCTACAGAATTCAAGATTTTCTGATGCAGTAAAATCAGTGAATTCTCTGCAGTCATAACTATACAAATTATAAGATAGAGAATATGACAACTTTCTTCAGTGAATATCAAGACAGGTATATTCTAATTATATATATTAAAGTATATATTAACTAATTTATAAAACTCATAGAAAACTAAATATATTGAAATATAAATAGATTGTGTTGAAAATCTCTACATCACTGATCTGTCTTTTGCTGAAAGTATCTCTGAAAATTTGATCTTTTTTCACATCTTCTCTCATATATCTTTTATTAGATGTCTCTTTTTTGCTGTTGAGATATTCTGAATCATCTCAGCAAAGTCATCTCTGATAATTTGCTGATATTCAGAAATATCACTTATCAGATCTTAGAATATCAGAATATTTTATCATTACAGTATACCTGCAGTGGAATTTTCATTTGTATCAGTATTATCAAATATTTTAACCTGAGTGATAAGTAGACTGGCCGCCGGGACCATGAATTTCACATTTAATCTCATTTGATCTGGTCCTATACATTTCTTAGCATGAATCCCGCTGGGACTGACTATCAAAAAAACATGTAAAGTGACTATATATCAGATCTTAAAATGAAATCATGACTTGAAAAAAATGAGAAAGTGATCTCATTTGATTTCATTTAGTTCCATTCTTGACATAAAGTTACTATTTTTAGATATTTTAAGGTTTTTTTAGACTATTTTTAATTTTTTAAAAAGTAACACTTTTTGATAACACTCAAATGAGATTTAAAGTCATTTAAAGCAATAAAAATAATTTAAATTGAGAAGTGAAAATCATGATATCATTTGAAAAATGTGATAAGAGTAGACAGTAAGTTCTACTAAGACAGTATGAAACTACTATCTAATGTTAAAACGGTGTAATGAGATCAGTCAAATTGATAATGAGACTATTCAAAAATCTGATCCTGATCTCAGACACGGTCACACGGTCAGTCTAGTTGTACGATTAATATATATCTCTATTTTTCAGAATCAGTTTCTAGTTTTTCAATCTGAAGTTTTCAATTCAATATCTTTAACTAATGAATATTCAACTTATGTTTCATATATCATGATTCTCACTCAGAGAATTGATCAAAGTCAATGATTTGTCACACTCAGTAAAAAACCAGAAAGAACTTTTCAGCAGTAAATGAATTACAGAAGTATTCAAAGATGATTGATTCTTTATAGCAGTTATATAATCTAATTACTGCTGAAGCTTTCTCTGCTCTTTATCTTCTTGTATTGAATATAATTCTATATTAATAAATGATTAGCTAAGTTGATCAAAAAAATTTTAATATCTCACTGAAAAGTTTCAAATTCTTCTAAGATATCTCACTGAAAAGTTGATATATTTGCTAAAATCTAATACTACTTATCTTCATTTCTTTGAGAGTTCAGAACTTTCATGTTTTAATCACATTTAACATCATTATTCTGCTGAATGAAAAGATGTATGATATTTTATTCTTTATTTTTATCACACTTGTAACTGTTCAATTCAAATTATCTTTATTAAAAGAAAGAAAATATATTCATTTTATCTTCAGATGCAGACACTGCTCTGTCAGCTGAATTTCCTTCTTATACATTTCTGCATCTGAATGCTGAGTTCAGTGACATCTTTTTGATAAACTACTTAATATCAGTGATGAGTTTGACTTCTTCTCATCTGACTGATGTTCACTATTACTGCTACTATATTCATTCTATGTTCAGATATATTAATATCAGATTTCTTTTGAAATCAGTGATTTGTCTTATTAAATCTATCAGATGAGAGAGTTTAAAGAGATCTAGTAGAGCAGAATTCATGACAATATTCATGTTCAGAATCTTAATAGAGCTCTGATAAATTTGTGATATGAATAGAAATATAGTGATTTAATTCTTCATATTAAATTAATATAGATTGTCACTGATTATAACTCTTATTAATATATTTCTTTTCAGTAATTCAATCTCATCTCTTTATTTTATTAAGATCACTCATTCACTTCATTTATATCTTTTCAACTACACAACTTTTTTCTACAAATTATATCAGAAAGTAAAATATTGTGTCTATTTAATTAAAATCTGAAACACTATCTGTTATCTGTCTCTAGATAAGAATCTGAAGATGATTAATATCTCTCTTTTCTGAAAACTGTAAATGAAGATTTTATTAACAGTGATTCAGATATTGATGCTTCTGATGAAGAAGTATTACTATTCTCAGTAAGTTTATCACTTTTAATATCTCTATTAATATAAAAACTAATATTTTCTAAAGAGAGAGTCATATAATGAGAATGCTGCTGATAATATTGAGTATATTAAATAACTTTTGAAAGCAGCTGCTGAGAAGAATATTTTTGAAAATAATGATTAAGAGAATTCTGATAAGTCAGTTACTGATAATATTAAAATATCAGCTGCTAATACAATTACTGTTACTATTACTAATTAATTTATTAATTCTGATTCAGCAATTAATATATCTTACAAAAACAGTAATTTTGAAATGAATTCATTTATTCTGATAATAAGACTCTGAGCTGAAGAGTCAGATATTTCCTGAAAAAACTATAAATTACTACTATAAATTCTGTGTGTATTAAAGAATATATCACTGATAAGTCTGCTCTCTGAAGATCTATTAACTCTGAAAAAGTAATACAGCACACAATTTCTCATTTTATCAGTCAAGAAAATCTCAATTTTAATAGTATTATTAATATAAATGTCAACTCTGTGTTCTGCTCAGAAAAATCTTGCTAAATTCTTCCTAAGATTACTATACTATTAAAATCTGATTCTCTTGATATCTGCTTCTCTTAAATTCTCAACTTTTCAGTGATAAATGTATATAGAAATGATAGAAATTATCAACAATCTTACAGAGTTATAACAATCTCACAGTTGAAAGAGCTCTGTTAAATATTATTCTGGTAAATTTATCTAATATTTATTAATAAATAAATATATTTTTTCTTCTGATTTTATTCAGTATCAGTGTGAGAATCTTGAATACTACTGTAAATCAGAGTTGAATAATATATCTTATATTAAAAGAGTGTATTTTATCAGATATAATCACTGATATTCAGATATGAGATCTTATATAATAGTTCTGAAAGTTCAAGAATGTGGCGGGCTGCGCCCGATCAATTATATAGACTATTCCATTACACTTCATAGATTCTTCCATTCCCGATCGCCGGTCCGCGGCCGCTACGAACGGGCGTAGCGTACACTTCAATTCTCGGCCATTCCTGATCACTGATCCGCGGCTGCTATGAACGCGCGTAGCATACACTCTGATTCTCTGTCATTCCTGATCACCAATCCTCAGCTGCTACAAAACATGTGTAGCATACACTCTGATTCTCAGTTATTCCTGATCACTAATCCTCAGTTACTATGAATATGTGTATATTCTTCCACCCCGAAGCACCATCACATAGATGTATAAATATCCACCTCAATTGCTGATTCTCACACTTTCTCTTTCTTTCCTTCTCTAACATTTTTATCTTTGTTATATAAGACCTATAATATTATACTGATCTATTCAGCGTAGGCCTCTTACACTATAAAAATGTTCATTGTCTTCTTATTAGGAAACAATTATTCACACATCATTAGACTGGCTGCTGAGACTATGAATTTCACATTTGATCTCATTTGATCTGATCTCATACAATTCTTGGCGTGAATCCCGCTGGGACTGACTATCAAAAAAACATGTAAAGTGACTATATATCAGATCTTAAAATGAAACCATAACTTGAAAAAAATGAGAAAGTGATTTCATTTGATCTCATTTAGTTTCATTCTTGGCATAAAGTTACTATTTTTAGACATTTTAAGGTTTTTTTTAGACTATTTTTAATTTTTTAAAAAGTAACACTTTTTGGTAATGCTCAAATGAGATTTAAAGTCATTTAAAGCTATAAAAATAATTTAAATTGAGAAGTGAAAATCATGGTTTCATTTGAAAAATGTGATAAGAGTAGACACTAAGTCTCACTGAGATAGTATGAAACTACTATCTAATGTTAAAACTGTGTAATGAGATCAGTCAAATTGATAATGAGACTATCAAAAAATCTGATCCTGATCCCGGACACAGTCACACGGTCAGTCTACACAAAATCTTCTTATCAGAAATGATTATTCATTGAGAGATATCTGAATGTGTAACAATGTATAAGAAATAGAGAAACAGTTAAACAGTTAAGTGAACACTGAGTTCTCAGATAGTTCTCAGATAGAAGCTTGCTCATCAGTCACTCTAACTCTGTAACAAGATCTTATGAAGAGAGTAAGATTTTACAAGAGAATGATAATGAAAGACCTAAGAGTTCTGACACTCAGATGTATGAGAATACAATTACACTTCTTCAGATTTCATGAATATCATACATCTGATGATTGATATAATCATGTCTAATGATAATATGAAACCCTTGAACATGAGCATAGATGCAGTGTCACAGTGACTTCAAGCAATGTTGAAACTACAATAATAATAAATAGCTGATATGCATGCAACTCAACAACATCAATATGAAGAGATTCAATAATTATCACAACAAGAAACTTATGCAATTTCAACATCTACAGAATTGAATATAAAAGTACTGAAAGAATGCTTAGATGCTTCTACATATTTTAATACTTCTGATCTCACTCTCTACTTATTATGAAGAATGAAAATGCTCATGAAACTGAGTGTAGATGAAGATTTCATCAGTTCATTAATCAATCAAGATTAGTATATCAATGAATGATTGAAGAATTGCATGAAACACAAGTTTCATTCATGAATGAAAGCATGCAAATCAGCATTGCAAACACCTGACAATATTATGAAACATCTTGATATTCTGTTTCAAGACACTGCCATGCAATAGAAAGCATTAGATTGATTACAGAGTGTCTGACAGAGAAACACTTCTCTTACAACATTCATCTCTGACTTCAACATCAATATTCTAGAAGTGGATGATCAGTCTTGAGAGAATTGAATGAAGATTAGCATGCTCAAGAAGACATTGACTTTTGAACTCTTACAGACTCTTGTAAGCACAGATGAAGACTCAACTTATGAAGACTTCTACACACAGCTTCAGACATTGAATGACTGTCTTACCAAGCTCAAGAGTATACAGAACAGTGATAGAAGACATTACATCTCAGTCACTTATACATCTGCACTGAAGAACAATGATGCAGAGGCCATGAACTGAATAGATTTAAATGTCTATGTATAAGCAAGAGTTTCTGCTGTTTGAACAGGTCTCTGAGTCTCTGAGATCACTCCTGAAGAAGTCACTGATTGATGTCAATGTGAAGTGTGTATTAACTGTAACTGATCAGAACACATTGCTTTCAACTGCTGATTGATCTATGTGTCTTCATACTTGAGAGAAAGATCAGTGTCTTCTCATTCAAAGAATGAATCAGTATCTGTCTGCATCAACCATGTTACATTAGAGAAAGATTTGAAGAATAACTATGAGAATGTCTTAGTGAAACAGAGAAAAGATTAGCTTCTATTCAAATTCACAAACAGAAGCTTGAAGAGATCAGATGATAGCAATTTGAAGAGAAAATAATAAGGAATATAATTCTTGTATCTACTTTGATTGATAACATGTATAATATGAAAGTCATAATAGACAGCAGTCCATGCCACTATGCAATGATAAAATCTTCAGTTGTAAGATGTCATAATCTTCAGTATATTTCTTTATCAAAACTCTGACTTCTTGCAGAATTTGATGATTCAAAAGATATTTGTACTTATTACATAGTGAAGCTGATCATAGATGTGAGAGAACATCAATATGAGAATGTCTATATATATGAAGTTGATAATCTTGATTATAATCTTATATTAGAACTTGTCTGACTATCTGAACAAGGCATCTTATTGAATACTTGAAACAGAAGCGTGATATTCTCTAATAATGATAGAATTCACAAAGATGATATTCACAAGATCATGAATCTAACACAGATCTCTGTCAATGCATATGAAATACTCTGAAAAAGAAGTCATTATCAAAATCACTGACAGAGTCACTGATAAGTTCACTGACAGCAGAATCATGTATTAATCTATTCTGTCAGTCTGGCTAATATTAAAAAGACTCTAGAAAAGTTATTCTGTATTATAATAACAGATTCTTATACAAAACTCTCTTAATAATATCATGAATATCTAGATGTCTTCTGACAAGATAATATTATGAATATACCTCTCTTATAAGATTCTGAAGTGAATCACAGTATTAAGTTAGAAAAAAAGAATAATAAGAACTCTGAACTGCTATGAGATTCTCTTTATAACATGTTCTGAGATGAACTTCTTCTTCTTCAAAAGACACTCAATGATGTATTGAATAAAGAATTCATACATATTAGCAACTCTTTCACTGCAGTCTCTATTCTCTTTGTAAAGAAATCAGATGAAGAACTTCAATTCTGTGTAAACTACTGAGATCTGAACAGATTGACAAAGAAAGATTGATATCTCTTATCTCTTATCAATGAAACTCTAGCACAGATCAGATGAGCTCAATAGTTTATAAAACTAAATGTTATTACTGTGTTTCATAAGATTTGTATTACTGAAGAAGATGAATAACTTACAGCATTTTAAACATATTATAATCTCTTTGAATGAATAGTCACATTCTTTGAATTAGCTAATATCTTCAGTATATTTCAGAAGTATATTAACTAAGCACTCTGAGATTTTCTTAATAAGTTTGTATCTGCTTATCTAGATAACATTCTCATCTTCATTGATGAATTCAGAAAAGAATATCAAGAATATATGTGAAAGATATTATAACAGCTATAAGAAGTAGAACTACTGATAGATATTGATAAGTATGATTTTAAAGTCAAGAGTATCAAGTATCTGAGTTTTATTATAGAAGCTGATAAGAGAATTTGAATGAACTCTGAGAAAGTCTCTGTCATTCTTGAATGAGAAGCTTTATATACTGTGAAAGATATATAAAGCTTCATTGAATTTGTTAACTTCTATTGATGATTTATATGAAACTTCTCAGATATCATAAGATCACTTACAGATATTACTAAGAAAGACTCAGTATTTCAATAATCAGTGAATATCAAAGCTGTATTTACACAGATAAAAAAGATGTTCATTAATATCTCTCTACTGATAATATTTAATTCTAATCATAAGACAGTTGTTGAAGCTGATTTCTCTGACTATGTGACAGAAGAAGTAATATTGTAATATAATAATAAAGATATTCTACAATTATATGTCTTCATGTCTAAGAAACTGAGTCTCACTGAATACAATTATAAGATCTATGATAAGAAACTTCTTATGATTATACACTATTTAGAAGAATGAAACTCTGAACTCTGAAGTATCTCTGAATTTGAGATAGTTATAAATTATAAGAACTTCAAATACTTTATAACTATCTATAAACTTACTGAATAATAAATGTGATAATCTGAGTTTCTAAGCTGCTTTCATTTTATAATATACTACTGTTCTGACAGTCAGAACTCAATGACAGATACTCTCTTATAATAAGAGTAAGATATATTATCTGATGTAACAGATACTCACTGAATAAACTGAGAGCATCAGCTCTTACATCTGAAGATATTAATTAATTAAGATAGAATAGCTCACAGTATTATATATACTTCTCTGATTAGAACTGATATTAATATCTTCAGTTCTTCTACACTGAATGAACTATAGTATACAGCAGCTCAGACTGATGAACTTCTTCAGATTCTCACTGAAGCAGTATATTAAGAAGTACTCTGATTTTCTTCAGAACTATGTATAAGAACTGATATCTTAGAATACTTAATTAATGATAATAATACTCTACAATTCTGTAAATAATGCTGAGTCTCTCACTCTGAACTCTTACACACTCAGATAATGTAAGAGATACATGATTTATATATAATCAGTCATCTGAGCTGTGAATAACTGTATAAAATAATCTTTTAAGAATTCTACTGATCTGAGATATTAAATAGTATCAGATGCTTTATCTGAAACTGCAATCACTGTTCTTTTATTATCTTATGAAAGAATCATAGAAAAGATCTACTGAAATCACTTAATATCTCTGATAGAATCTGATAAGATGTAGTAATTAACTTCACTATTAATCTATCTAAGAGTAAGAGCTGCAGAAATATTCTGATTATTATTAACTGACTAAGTAAGAGTGTAATATTAAAATCTTATAATAAGATAAACACTGAACAAGTCACTGAAGTCTTCTTACAGAGTTTATTCTATCAGATGTATACATTATTGAGATTGATAGTATTAAATTAAAGCTGTTAATTTATAAGTACTCTCTGAACAAGAATCTGTCAAGTTCTTAAGATTATATACTATCTATTAACTATCTATCACTCTGAGACTGATGATGCATCAGAACAGACAATTCAGACTGTAAAGAATTATCTTTATAAGTTCTGTAATTATTTATAAGATAATTGATATAATCTTCTTCTACATGCAGAGATTGCTATTAACAGTCAAGATATTATTTCAACAGATATAAGTCTGTTCTTTCTGATACACAGATATCATATGAAAGTGTCAAATCTTCTAGAGATTACACAGTTCACACTGAATCTCTGCAGTCTGATTCAGATTGCTGATAATATAGTAATAAAGCTCTGAGATATCTGTGACTGAGCAGAGATCTTTATAACAACTGTGAAATAAGATTAAAAAGATTAAATTAATATCTGACAAGATTCTGCAGAGCAGTATAAGATAGAAGATCTTGTATAATTGAATCTCAAGAATATATGAATTACATGTTCATCTTGTTCACTAGACTACTATCATATCAGATATAAAGTGATAGAAGTTCTAGATAGTCACAACTACTGTCTTGACACATTATCAGAGATTCATAATATATTTCATATGAGCTTGCTCTGTCACACTGTCACTGATCTATTCTCTTCTCAGCTGACTTTCAACTGACAGTCACCAGACATCATAGAAGAAGATAATGAGCTTGAGTGAGAGATTGAAGATATTCTTGATGAGAGATTTCACAGTCACAGCTGACAATATCTTGTGAAATGAGTTGGCTATGATTAATTGACCTGGACTCTGAGTTTCATGTTATCTGAAACAGCAGCTCTTGACTGATGAGAACTGCTTCTGAAAAGAAGGGGCTAATGTGGCAGGCTGCGCCCGATCAATCATATAGACTATTTCATTACACTTCATAGATTCTTTCATTCCCAATCGCTGATCCGCGGCCGCTATGAACACGCGTAGCATATGCTCTGATTCTTGGCCATTTCTGATCGCTGATCCGCGGCTGCTATGAACGCGCATAGTATACACTCTGATTCTCAGTCATTTCTGATCACTGATTCTCAGCTGCTACAAAACATGCATAGCATACACTCTGATTCTCAGTCATTTTCAATCACTGATTCTCAGCTGCTATGAACATGTGTATATTCTTCCACTTCAAAGCACTACCACATACATGTATAAATATCCATCTCAATTGCTGATTCTTGTACTTTCTCTTTCTTTCCTTCTCTAACATTTTTATCTTTGTTATATAAGACCTATAATATTATATCAATCTATTCAGTGTAGACCTCTTACAAAGAAGCTGTTCACTATACTCTGCAGACTATACAAAGATTACTGTTCTTGAAATCATTATTTAGTCTCTTTGAAATAATTATAATAAAGAATGAGATGAAATATATTTTAATTATTCAAGTTCTTAATTAATTTAATATTTATATAAATATAATATTTAAATTAAGTTCTGATCTGTTAATATATAAGAGTTAAGATTAGTATTTTCTTCACTGAGTTATAAGAACTAAAACTGAGATAATTGAGATATAATCATATTATAAATCTTCACTGATTTGAACTGAGTTGAAAATTACAGTATATGAATGAGATCTTTTGAAAAGTATATTTTACTCTGATGTACAAGTTATTTTCCTATCATATCAATTGTTTATTAATGAATTTGATTTATATCAGCGAGTTCGTGGTGGAGCGCTTTTGCTTAAAAGACTCAAGAGAAGAAAGTAAACAGCTGTCTAAATACTCTGATAAAGCAGCCTAGTAAACTGAACAATGTATGAGCACTGCATTAAGTATATTTTTCTCTGTTATTTAAATACTGCTTATAATAAGATAAAGAGAAGCTTAAAGTCCTATATAAATTACACCTATAAGAAAAAGAGATGTATAATTATCTCTGAAAAATTAAAAGAATAAGTTAATAATCTGATCTGAATTCGTGAATTTTATCATTCTTCATCAGATTAATTTAAGACAATAATAAAGAAGACTATATTAAAATCAGTAAAGAATATCTTAAAATAAATTAAGAAAGTCAAGACTCAGTAACAGAAAGCAGAAACTTAATATATGAAAAGTATTAATATTACTCTAAAAGCTCTGAATATTATAATCAGTACTGTTAAAAAGATAAAAATTGAGATTGAAAAGACAAAGTTAAATATTGAAAAGATAAAGCTTAAGCTTAAAAAGAAGAAAGTTACTGTTAAGAAGATGAAAGTCATTATTAAGAAGATTAAATTAAAAATTAAGAGAAGCAGGCTTACAGTATAGCATGAGATTTTAATGATAGTAAATCACTATATTAAAGCTTAAAAATAAGTAATGATTAATCTTATAAATGTCATGAATAATAAATATCAATGAGAATGTATTAAATATTACTATCAAAATATGTGAAATATTGAAGTAATTTAAAAGATTCACTAAGCACTGATAGAAGTGTAATAATAAATCTGATAATAGTAATAATTCTCTTTCTATCTCTACTACTGATGCTGATGCTGATGCTGATACTGATATTAATACTGATATTTCTACTACTACTGCTGATTTTTCTCTCTCTCTCTTCTCTAATATTCTAACTCTGATTAATTCTCTGACTATAAGCAGCTTCAGAAATCTGAACATTCTCAGAGAAAAAGTAAGTTAGAATTAGTAAAATAATTCCCAGATTTATATAGAAGGTGATAATGATATAAGATGAATAAATATATTATTTTCAATTCTCTCTCTGAAACTTTCTCTCTTAAACAGTAAATAATTATTAATACTGACTCTTTAAAAACTCTAATATTAATTCACAAGTTTACAGAAATGAATACTACTGATGTGAATATGACAGAAAATGATAATAATAAGAGATAGATAATTCAGAGAATTTAGAAGAAATTAAATAGAGATATGACAGATTTTCAATAGAGAATAATTTCAGTAAATAAGATGTTTTTTAGAATTAGTAATTATATAGATAGAAATCAGTGATATTATTAATACAATAATAATTTTTTCCTGTTCATAACTTGTTTATGATTTCACAGCTTATTCATTATTATATTAAGATTTACAGTTTGATGACAGTGTCAGTGACTGGCACAGCGGAACAATCATAACCTGGTTGTATAATAAGCCTACGTTTTTCTGGTATAGGTGTTATGATCAGCGACACGTGACACGGGTGAAATGTGTGAAATGATTAATCTGTTATATTCATGTAGAAAGAGCTAGCTATATATATTACATATAAGATCACGTGTAGGCGGAGCGGTCGCTACGGCAATGTTACTAGAGTGAATGCTACACCTCTTCTCACATTGCTATGTAAGATTATAAACACTATAATAAAGAATCAATCTTCTCTTGCAGATCTAGCTATGTTATTCTCAAATTCATTCAAATCATACTACCTGCATTGAGTTTGTGTATTCTGTTCCTCTTCATCTGTAAAACCTAGTAAATCAAGAAATCAATGAAATGCAATTATGTTCAAAAGTTTAGTTAATTCATCTGCTGTCATTTCTTCAGTTGAGATATAATCAATTAAGATTATGTTATTATTCAACTGACTACAGATGTAATGAAATCAGATATCAATATACTTGCTTCTTATAGTGATTGTAGTTACTGTGATAAGATCAATCACCTTCTTATTATTCATCTTAATTGACAGAAGATCTTCTGTTTCAATAAAGCTCAGATTCATTATCATACTTCTCAATCATATTGCTTCACATACAGCTTTGCTCAACATCATGTATTTGACCTTATTAGAGCTTAAGAATACACAGAGTTGCTTACTCAATTATCATGAAATTGATATATTTCTCAATTTGAAGATGTAACTGAATGTAGATTTATAATTATCATTCAATGAGCTGACTCAATCAGAATCTGTATATCTGACTGACATGTATATCATGTTCAGAAATTCATTCTCAGATTTCTCATCATCATTCTTTGTATAGAATATATCAATCTCACATATTTCTTTCAAATATTGAATGATGTGTAATAGAGTCTTTCACATCTTAGAGATGAAAGCAGTGTTCTTCTATATCAGTAGAGATGCTGTGCAGGTGATATTTAGTTACAGCTTGACAGCTAAGTATTGCAGATATCTGATATTATGCTGAAATTATTGCTTTGTAAAATCACTTTCTTTTTCAGAGATGAGAAAGTTATCTAGATGTAGATTCTCATTCATAAGTGTATAAACAGCAGTTATATTATCTAGATGAAAATCTTCTATTAATTCATTGATATAATATCAGAGTGTTAATTTAATTTCACTCTTTATATATTTCACTTTCATTTCTAGATATTTTGTGAATTTCTTTAAGTCTTTGATCTCTAGTTTTTACTGTAAAATGTTGATAAGTTAATCAGCATTCTTCAGAACATCTGCAAAGATATGAAGATTATCAAGATATATAATTATATACAGGTGTTTTTGAGCTGAATGCTTTTAAAGAGCAGGGTTATAAGAACTCAGACTGAAGTCATTTTCTCACAGTATAGCTGTTAAGTAGTCATATCATATTTTAGCAGCTGAATTCAATTTATATAGAGATTCTTCAACTGCACAGATAAGTATACACTGAGTTTCTTATTTAAAGTCTGTGAATTGTCTTATATAGACTGTTTTCTCTAATCTATCATACAGATATGTCATTACTATATTCACTTATTATAGAGTTTAATCACACTTTGCAGCAATTATAAATGTCATTTAATTTATTATATCTGTAATCACAGAGATGTAAGTCTTCTGATGAGTATCTCTCTTCAATCAGTTATTATATACAACTCATTGAGATTTTCACAATATATCATTCTCATCAGCATTGAAATCATCAGAGTGATTCTTTTCAATGAATACTTAGTGATCAGATGTCACTGATTCATTATATGAAATATCAGAATGTGAAATAAGTGTTCAGATCTTGCACCTCTCAAGGTCAGATATTTCATATTGTATTGATTGCTTTCAATAATCTCTTATCATCTCTGATCTACTCATAGCATTCTTATGTGATTTTAGAAGAAAATTAGTAATGAGAGTGAGAGTGTAAGCTGTAAATGCCTTCATCAGCTGCATTCAATCTGTACTCATCAATTCAGAAATGTCAGAATTCTTCATTAAATAAGTGATAGAAACAGTGTCAGTTGCTGTAGTTGTAGTTATAGTAATCTTCAGCATTTCTTACACTTTTGCAGGAAAAATCACATCACTTGTGTCAATAATTTTATCTGTTGTAGAGCTTCACAAGTGATAGATTGAATATTCATGAAATCTAATAAGCTTATATGAATTAGCTCATGCAGACAACTTATTTAACAGCTTCTATAATTTATGAAGATGAGTAAAAACATCAGTTTCAAGCTCATGAAAATGTGTGATCTGCAGCAGAATGTTCATCAATGCTGAAAAGAGAATTGTATAAAAGCTATGAACAGCTTCTTTACTATTGTCATCTGCAACTGCAGATCAATACTTTTCATTATATAGAATTATAAACATGAGTGTATTATTTATGATTGAAACAACTGTTTTCAGAATGTTCATTCAGAATTTCTTCAGAATCTTCTTACTGATAAGAACTGCTCTGACACAGATTATAATCATATGTATTCTGCGCTCAGACACATTATCTTGATGTAGTGATTGAGAAGTAGTTGATTTTCATACTGTGTTATAATTGATAAATAATGCTGTAATCTTCATGAATCTGAATACATCATTAATATTGATTCTGACATATACTGATGCAGTAAAACCTAGGTGCTTCATGAATTGAACTCAGTATGTATAGTAATTGTAAGCTTGATTCTTGATATGTAAGAAATAGATTCATCTATATCTGATTATATCATCTGTGATTAATATATAATATTTATTACTCTGCTGCAATTTAACAGAGTGATCTGTAGACTTGCTCAATATTCATCTACTATCTGTAAGATTGATATGAATCTGCTTCATTGAGTGTACAGCCTGTGATATGAAGATAATTGAGTATTTATATATTATACTCACTTTAACACAGGTGTTGCAAAAGAAATTGATCTTGATGTCTTTGATACAGATGTCAGATAACAGATTCTTTGTCAATACTATAATAGCTCTCACATGTATATATCTCAGATTAACATGTCACTCTGTAAGTATTTTCATGATTGTAGATGATTCTTGATATTGAGGTTGATCATCAGTGAGATCATTGTTATCAATAGCAGTTATGACTTTAGTATAGTCATTATTATATATATATAATATCACTGTGAAGTAGACTGCTTTAGACTCATGATATATATTAACTTCTGATATTCTTTCAACTATTTTATAAATTGAGTTTTAAGATATACAGATTGCAGTGAAAATCACTTCACTTAATACTTTAATAATGAAATAGAACAGAGTGTTCAAGCTTGAAAGCTTATATTGAAAACTCTGATTCTTCAACCTGATAAATGACAATAGATTGACTGTGAAGTTAAGAATATAATAAATATCACAGACAGTGATATTCTCTTCTTCAGATTCTAGAAGAAGATTGCTGATCTCTTTGATATGACTGTAATCTCTGTTCACTGTATGAATCTTCATATTATTATTGTACATCTTCTGCTGAATGAGAGACTGCTTTTCATCTGTTATATGAAAACTCACACATGTGTCAAGAAATCAAGGTTTGTTTATTGTATCAATAGTTGCTGAAAAAGCAATTGTCATATTGACAGCTGCAGATTATGAGATCATAAGATCAGAGAATTTCTTCTTCTTATTATCTTTATTCTTCTTTTTATCCTTCTGCTTGCTGCATCTGCTGATACTGATATTATTACTATTATTCTTCTCAGATGTAATAATATATTTCTTGTTTAACTTATATCACTGTTCAGTAGCAAGTTCTGAATACAGATATTAAGAGATGTTTTTTCAGTGTCATTTTAAACTGTATATCTCACATTTGAAACTGCATGTGAATAATGTAGAGAGAGTTATAATAGTTGTATTAACTCACTAAGACTTAGAATGTTCATTCTTGAACTTATTTATATAATTTATCAACTGTTTCATAAGATTATTAATATTGATATTATGTATAGAGTTCTCATCAAATGTGTAGAAATTATCTAAATGTGTCTTAAGAAAAGACTTTTGATGCTTCTTCAGATCAATAAGAAAGAGATTATAATAGAAGTCTTTCAAGTTATTTATTAATTTCTTATAATATGTAACTAGATAATGAAATCTTCTCTGAAATATCAGATAATTATTATCTCTGATATGTAAGATAATGAATTTCTTCATAATATTTATATATTTCTCTGCAAGTGAGATAGTATATTCAATCTTAATTCTTTCTCATAGTATGACTGTATTATCTGACTTAAGAGTTTCAATAATTATATGTACAGATTCTAATAAGAACTACAACATACATTGATATAATACTTTGATATGAATACTTCATTTTTCAGTACTTAATATGTCTTGACTGATGTCTTCTGAACAGATATATTGATTCTTTATAAGAATATCAGATTCATTAATAACTTCAGTATCTGTAAGAATTTCTGTATATCAGATCTTATAATTATTATCATTAAATGTAATTACAGCTTTAATATTTATGGCTTTTTAAACATTCTTTTAATATTTATAAATCTCAGATTTGAAATCATCTGCTGCAGAGATGACTACTCAACACATACTCATTCTATCACAGAATACTATTAGATTATTAAATATTATTAATATCATATCATCTGAACTCATTCTAGACATAGTACTTGTGTGTTATACTTCTGTATATGTTGCTTATGAGCTTGAGATGTTATCATTCAATTCATGATTTACTCTGTTATTTCTAGATGACTTTATAATCTCTTCTATAACTTCTGTGTATTATATAGTATCTATTTTCTCTGATTCTTCATTAATAAATGCCTGAGTGTGAGAATATAAATGTAAAGTTCTTCTTCTATCACTCTGTGATATAGACATATCACTCATCAGTCAAAGAAGAATTGAATGAAGGAATTGAAAAAAAAAAACATGTTATATTATACTGTAGAGTTTTGCTATTTCAATTATCAGTCAAGCAGATACACTTGAAACATGCAATGTAAACATGATAAAAGGATTCTTCTATTCAGGATGAACACATTCAATGCTTATGCAGGTGTTTTTAAACAAAAGTAAAAAAATGTAATTCTTTGTAAAAATGTGCTATCCGGGCTATAACCTGTGGGATGGTTAATCTGTTGTATTCGTGTAGGAAGAGCTAGCTATATATATTACATATGAGATCACGTGTAGGCGGAGCGGTCGCTACGGCAACGCCACTAGAGCGGATGCTACAAAATGGTGGATCCACAGTGTAATCACCGTAAATTAACCCTACATTCTTCCCGTATGGCAACGCCACTCGGGCGGGCGCCCCTACACTTCCGAAGGTCAGGGCGGGAAGCGGGATCACGTGGAGATAAGAACAGAACCGGATCAGATAAGATAACCTTAAAAGCCTTGAAAGGGGTTCCGCCATGTCGTTATATGTATGGATTAACTCCGTACCTCGAGCGCAATCTTCACCGCCTCGGGCAACTATGTGAATTAGATAAAATGCAGTGTGCTTCCTTAGCCATTCATTTTTATTAATTCTCTCCTACTTCCCTCCTAGACCCACCCAGTAACTACAAAAATTTCGGTTCGGCACGAAGGTGGATAAAAAGAGGACAGAAATAAGGCATTATTCTATTTCCATCTTGCTGCTATACTGTCATAAAACTAGGCACATTCGGGAAAAGCATCAACGTAGATATATAACAAAGAAGAACCAGAAACTCTAGTAATCATACCCCCGGCTGATGACCTCTTTGATGTTCGGTCGAAGTAAGATAGTCTGGCGTATACTGGTTAGTAAAATGCAATAGGCATATAATATATGCAGTGCTCATATTGTAATCGAGAATGGGATGCTACTCACGTGTTCAAATTGGGCAGTGTATGATCCCTTTATGTCGCAAAGTGGTGGATATGCGTCGACGATTCCATTGGCAACCAAGTTATTTAGCTAATGGTGATGGTTGGTCAGCTACACTACTTCACCCTATTCGGAAAAAAGGGAGAAAAAAGAAATAATATAAAGAGGAGAAAAGAAGAGGAAAAGAAGAGGGCTGGGTTTGGCATCAGCTTACTCCAAGAAGGTATTTATCTTGTCCAAGTCGGTCAAGGTACCGCCGACAGAAAGGCAAAGTGCCAAAATTCTTTGTGATGACGTTCAAAAGGTTCTTCGCAGACGACAGGCGGAGAGGAACATTGGGAGCATCAGGAACTTTAGCATAGTGTGAGGTTTCCATCTGCGTAAATACTCAGGTTAGCCACGTCCAGAAAATCCTGGGACGTCCACTTTCTGCACATAAGCGAATTCTACACTAAACTTACATCATCTCTCACATATCCCCTTCCAGTGCTACCAAATGTTTCGATGGCATAAACTTCGCCCTCCTCCATCTTGGATTGATCCCCTCCTTTGACAATCGGAACGCTCTTCCCATTCTTGCCGCCATGGATCTCGAATTGGCCAATTGTATGTCCATTAAGGTTTCGAATGGGTTTGACGGGATATGTGGTTCCTTTAATCTCGACTTCATAACTTTCCATGGTTTCCTGGATCGCCGCGCCAATATCGCTCATGCGGACGTCAATACCGGCTTCCTACAGAAAGCAACCCTCTTGTTAGACGGATATCCGAAAAATTGATGGATGAATAGGGCTATGTGGCATGGGGTATGGAGTGATGACAAACCCTAATTCCTGTATTCGTAGCATCTTTAACAGCAGCCAGTAAATTATCATAAACCGGATCGAACGCAACAGTAAAAGCGCTATCCACAATTCTGCCATTGATATGAACGCCAAAATCAACCTTCATCACATCTTCGTATTGAAGGACCATCTTATTACCAGCATTGGGGGAGTAATGTGCTGCGCAATGATTGAGGTTAACACCGGTTGGGAATGCAATTCCGCCTAGCAGATTATCTCCTTCTGTCAACCCGTCGTGGCCGGTGAGTGCGCGCACACTGTCCTCGATCCCCTCAGCGATTTCCGTCAAAGTCTGGCCTGGCTTGATGGTTTTCTGTGCATATTGGCGCACCTGTCTGTGCACTTCTGCCGCATAGCGGTATTCTGAGAGGAAATCATTATTCATGCGGTCAAGATATCTCTTCTCCTCGTTGGTAGTACGGTAGGCATTGTCGTCTTTGTACTCGACAAGCTCGCCCACGGGATAGTCATTGTTGGGGAATATGCTCGAGAGAATGACGCGGGGAGGCTCGGTTTGCACCTTTGGGCCGCCCTTCTTCTTCTTCTTTGGCTTCTTCTTCTTTTTTTTCTTTGCGGCTGTAGCAGAAGGATAGGAAGGAATTAGCGAAGCCTTAGAGAAAAGAGGAAAACATATATATCGAACCTCCCGTACTTCCGGGTTCACCTGCTCCCTGATCACCCTCATTATCGTCGTCCGACTCTACATCTTCGTTCTCGGGGACATCTTTCACTGGAACTTGCTTCGGAGGAGCCCCACCTTCAGGTTTGGCTACGAAAATATCATTAGAAAAATGGATTGTAAATTCGAAGCAAAAATTTGACGAGGGAGACCTACAGTTAAGATTTGCCAACTCCGGCGTAACTTGAGCTGCCATGTTGAAAAATCAGAGAAGGCAAAGGTTTTGTGTTCGGATGTCTACCACCATGTAAAATGTTGCCGCCAAATATCTCACAGCTCGCTCTCAGCTCAGCAGAATGTGTCTCCGCCTTGGGATACAGCCAATGAACGACTCCAGAATCCCGATGTAGCTGAAATCACGTGTACGATAGCACGATTACAAAAAATTTCTACTCTTCTAGTTCTTAATTACTGGAAATATGAATAATAGTATCTGTTGGTTTGATATGAATGTAATCTTGCGGAAAGAAATCCTTAAACTGCTGGTTTTTCATTCTGCATCGAAGCCGAAAGTCGATGACGGAATGTCACATGACTGGCCATTAGTTACAACCTTGGAATTTGCGATGATCTGCTCCAACCCTCAATAAGAGACATTTCAGTCTTTTGCTCTATTTTGCTTGATGTTCTCATAGGTATGACGGGAAATGTAAGGTATGCCGCCGCGTCTTCACCGTCTGCCCTTTTTCTCCCCACGGGCTTTTCTACATCCTCTTCCAAGGATCTCTTGTGGGCGGCCATTCTCCACCGAAGCCCACAGGCCTTCATACTATGAGATCCTCAACGTGCCAGCCACAGCTACAACAGCAGAAATCAAAAAGTAAGTGCTGGGTGTTTAATTACTTTTCACGCGGCATATTCCATTCACAACTTCACGCTTGGGCCCTAATTTTAACCTTTCACGTAAAACCGTATCTAGACAGTTTTACGCCCTCTCCCTCGCCCACCACCCTGATAGAAACCCGAAAGACCCTGCTGCACACGCCAAATTCACGTCTATATCTTCGGCGTACCATGTCTTGTCCCACGAATTGAGACGAGCCCGGTATGACCGAGATCATCACATTCGCCAGCCGGTGCAAGCACCCAACACGGGCTCCCATCATCACCGCAAGGCCTCATATGTAGGCTCCCGACCACCATCCGGGTTAAGAAAAGAACGTGGAACTTTCCACGGACCCCCGCCAAGCTTCTATGCGCATGGCGGCTATGGCACCAGCCAACATGCATGCCATAAACATGCTTCCAACATCGCTTCTGCTTCCACCGCGTCAGAGTCGGAATCTTCATTCATTTACAACAACCCAGTCTTCCACTTCGATGCTCAATCGCACTTTCGCACGCAATCACACGAAGATGAAAGAAGACGTCTTCGTCGTCATAGAGCTATCGAGCGCGAGAAATCGCGCATGCGAGAACAGGGCGGCTTGACCACTGAGGACTCTGGAGAGAGTAATTCTGGGAGGTTCTTTGTCATCTTGACTATCGTGGGCCTAGGTGCCCTGGCAGCAAGCTTAGGGCGAACTTTTGGTCCACAGCAACCAATTCCTCCTGCCCGTGGCCGCTCGGTAGCAAAGCATTAGGGGAACAAACAACTGTGACTTCATTGGACTTTGTGCTTTAGCGTCAAGGGGTGTTTTTGACTAGTTCTGGGCATTTTATATTGATGCTCTCGTGCTTCATACGCCTATGAATAACCTAACCATTTTGTGTATATATTCGCATGTTATTGAAGAGAGGTAACTTTATTTCTTTCTCTCTCTCACTCTATTTCGGGGAAGTGAATTACAATACCCGGACCTCCTTAACAATACTAATAACAGGTTCCCGTGATGTCATAGATTGGAGCTGACATTATTACCCCGACTGAAGGACAATGGTCTCGATTTTACATATCAGCTCTCGTCTTGACTGTTCCTAGGGAGGGGCTTTACTGTTTACTCTCTAATTGGATCAACAAATGCGGCAGCCCATCATCATACCTAGAGATACATAACATACTATCTCCAGCTTTCGCAATCCAAATGGTCCATGGTCGGCTAGGGTCTTTAGAAACCCGTTAAAAAGTCCAACAAACACCCAATCAGCAAGATCATATCCAGGGGAAGGAATTCAAAGATCTGAATAAAAACCAGCCCATCGTCATCGAGGTTAATATTAGCCTCGTGAAATGGGCGACAGGAGGAGGGAACATGGGATACTTGAACAGCCACAATTTTTGAAACTATGTATGCCGGCACGGAATCGTGAAGATATCAGTGGATGAGGGACGCATCCGCGGGGCATTGGGATATTCCTGTCGCATAAGTTGCTCCAAATCAACTGTATCGGTGCAACGAAATATTATTCAGATGAAGCGCAGGGGCCGAATCAGACTCGAACCATCATCAGTTGCGGAAAAGTCAACTGATGCTCCAATGGGTAAAGGGGCCGGATGCATCGAACCTCTTGACCCCCATCTTGTTAAAAGAATACTTATCTGCGCAAATCGACAACTACATGTATGTACATCCGGAATCTTAGCTCATAACGTCTCTCTCCGTTTGTTATCAAACTCAGAATCATGCATAGATTAGCAGCCCGGGCTCTGATATAACTCTTTATAAGAGCTTACACGAATGCAATCGCTTTTGTTGCTGTTTTGCTATTTAGTAAATCTAATTCCCTGTTCACATATCTCAAATAACAGGCTTTGGATTGTACAAGCGCCTGTGTGCACCCTAGGGGATCAATGAATTTGGCTAATCATCTGAGCTACCCAGAGGCTCCTCCAAGCAGGTAATAGACATATATCATACCTTTCCCCCTTCTTCTCTCTCTGCTGATGGATCCAGGGGATTCATCTTCGCAGTCCACGCTTGAGATAAAAACCGAAAAAGAAGAGAAGAAAAGAAAAGAATGCCCCACACCTAAAATGCTCCGTGTGCGGAATGAAATCCCCAGGCCGGCTATTATTAGATGTGCAGTACAACACCCTATCCACGCTAACGCCATTTTATATTTTATATTTTACTATGCATAGGGCCTATTCGTTGCGTGGCGTGGTTGCGGTAGTCATTCTTTTCGTGTAGTTAATGTAGGATAGTTGAAGGTTGTATTGATAGATCTATCTACAAGAACATAATATGTAGGCTACTGGGGCAAAAGAGCTCAGTCACCACCAGCGCTGCTGGTAGAAGGGCCGATCAACCCCCGGGACCCCCAACACCCCCCTAACCACAGAGTACAGTGGCTCCTCTCAGTGGCTCCTCTTTGTGGCTCCTCTCAGCGGTCTTTCTTTTTGGACTCACTCCTAGGGCTCAAGGGCTCACTTCTAGGGCACACTCCTAGGATGTCTCTTGGCACTGTTAAATGTCCGGGGTATTTGTTTTGAGATTTTCTTAAGTCCATTCTGGGATTGAACCCATACATGTTGACCACAGCGGGGCTCACGCTTAACAGTCTCATAACCTGTAGGCTACTGGGGCAAAAGAGCTCAGTCACCACCAGCGCTGCTGGTAGAAGGGCCGATCAACCCCCGGGACCCCTAACATAATATAGTGGTGAGTCACGTGATCTGGTGGGATCGCTAACCGCAACGGCCGTAACGGCCAACACCCCCCCTTGAGATAACAAGAATCACATATAAAAATACTCAATTCATCAAGATAGTCTGTCAAAATCAAATACAAATGTAAAATTAAGCATTTTCAACTTTTTCATCTGTAAGATCTAGTAAAATCATGAATTATATAACTGTTACAGTGTTTAGAGATTTAGTGAGTTTATCTGTTATTATTTAAGTAATAAAAACATATTTTAAATCAATGACTCTCTGATTTAACTATTAACATGAAAAATGAAAATATATACTAATATACTTACTTCAGATTATAATAACTATTATCTTTATAAAATCTATGACACTCTTATTATTAGTGAGAATTCATATTAAAGATATAATAATAAAGTCAAGCTTCATTATAAGATTTCAGATTTATATTACTTTGTAGATTATCTTACTAAGAGTTATATATTCAGTCTCATTGAGACTTAGAGATATACAAGATTACTTTACTGATTATCATAAAATCAGACTGTCTACAAGCTTAAAAACATAGCTGAATATTAATTTTCTATTCTCATTTAAGAGACCTACTTAATCAGAATTCAAGTAGCTGAAGAGTAAGTAAAAATTATCAGAGAAATTAAGAAGAATGAATCTCTTATACAGATTATATCTATAGAAAATACTCAAATTCATTATCTCTTTTAAATAATATATAATATATAACAGAGTTTTTACAGTATATATCATCTGTAATATATGCTGATTATGTATTATACATGTAAAAAGGTAAATCTTGTCTCATTCTCTAAGATGAAGATGGGCGGGCGCCTCTATATATATATATACATGCTTGTTTGTTTACTGTGATTGACTTTTACAGAAGAAAGAAGCAGAAGTCTTAGAAAGAAAGAAGTAAAAGTCTCATAATAAAAGAGGCAGAAGTCTTAGAAAGAAAGAGACAAAAGTCTTAGAAAGAAAGAGATGAAAGTTCTAGAAAGAAGCAGAAGCTCTGAGAAGTAGTAAGTGAATATACTTTCAAATAGAGAAATAAGAATAGAGTAGAAGAAGAAAGAAGCAGAAGCTCTGAGAAGTAGTAAGAATAAACACTACAGTTTCTCTGTCTGAAAAGAGACAGATGTTTGAAAATGAGATGATAAGATGAAAAAATGAAGTTGAAAGAAGATGATAGAAATCACTAAATACTGTGAGTACTAAATCTAATAAGAAATAAGAGAGTGAATACTAGGCATTTTTTAAATATGAGTTAATATTCTTCTTGTGTGAGAGGCGGGTAAAGAAAGAAATTGAAACAATAAGATGATAATGAAATAATAACTATGAATGAGATAAAGAATCTGAGATAATAAAGTAATAGAAGATTAAGCAGATATCATTAAACTAGTCACTGAGATCATGAATTTCACATTTAATTTCATTTAGTCTGATCTTATACATTTCTTGGCATGAATTTCACTGAGACTAGTCATTAAAAAAACATGTAAAGTGACTATATATGAGATCTTAAAATGAAATCATGACTAGACTGACCGTGTGACCGTGTCTGAGACCAGGATCAGATTTTTTGATAGTCTCATTATCAATTCAACTGATCTCATTACACAGTTTTAATATTAGATAGTAGTTTCATACTGTTTCAGTGAGACTTACTATCTACTCTTGTCACATTTTTCAAATGAGATCATGATTTTCACTTCTCAATTTAAATTAGTTTTATTGCTTTAAATGACTTTAAATCTCATTTGAGTGTTATCAAAAAGTGTTACTTTTTAAAAAATTAAAAATAGTCTAAAAAAAACCTTAAAATGTCTAAAAATAGTAACTTTATGTCAAGAATGAGACTAAATGAGATCAAATGAGATCACTTTCTCATTTTTTTCAAGTCATGGTCTCATTTTAAAATCTGATATATAGTCACTTTACATGGTTTTTTGATAGCCAGTCTCAGCGGGATTCATGCTAAGAAATGTATGAAATCAGACTAAATGAGATTAAACATGAAATTCATGATCTCAGCGGCCAGTCTAATCATGACTTGAAAAAAATGAGAAAGTGGTTTCATTTGATCTCATTTAGTCTCATTCTTAGCATAAAGTTACTATTTCTAGACATTTTAAGATTTTTTTTAGACCATTTTTAATTTTTTAAAAAGTAACACTTTTTGATAATGCTTAAATGAGATTTAAAGTTATTTAAAGCAATAAAAATAATTTAAATTGAGAAGTGAAAATCATAATCTCATTTGAAAAATGTGATAAGAGTAGACAGTAAGTCTCACTGAGACAGTATGAGACTACTATCTAATGTTAAAACTGTATAATGAGATCAGTTAAATTGATAATGAAACTATCAAAAAATCTAGTTTCAGTTTCAGACACGGTCACACGGTTAGTCTAGATATTATAGAGAATCTTTGTCTTTCATAGAATAAGAAGTGTAAGAGGTCTAAGCTGAATATATCAGTATAATATTTATAGATCTTATACAACAAAGTAAAAAATGTTAGAGAAGAAAAGAAAGAGAAAGTGTGAGAATCAGTGATTGAAGTGAATATTTATTTACAGCGCGAAGCGAAGTGAATATTTATTTGCAGCGCGAAGCGAAGCAAATATATGATGAAAACCCTGGTTATTAAAAGTGAAGAATTTCCTTTTTAAGATTCTTAGCACAAATACAGCTCACTGATTGATGTAGAATTAAGCAAAGTATAATTCTGTGATATTATACTATGACTTCTACACACTCATAACACATTCATCTTTCATCTCATTAACTATATTATCTACTCTGTACAGATTCTTGAATAATAGATTATACATCTCATTAACTATCTACTTTATACAGATTTTTGAATAATAGATCATGTATCTTATCAACTATCTACTTTATACAGATGTTTGAATAGATAATACATCTGATCAATCATCTCTTATAAATTCTCAAGAATGAATCACATATTAAAAGCCTGTATTCACTGCTTGTAAAATCAGTGTCTTGATTAATTTATTTCTTTACAGTGTTCTACTACTTCTGCAGCTTTCTGTCTTCAATACTATACTTAGAGAACTTAGATATTGTAATCTTCTCTCATTATCCCTTTTCTATTACTGATTTCCTCTTTACACTGTGTAGAACTGTAAACAGACATGTGCAGTGAAATCAGATTCTTCTACAGTTACAGATTCTGTAATAAATAAGTCTGAACTCTTCTCACTATCTCAGACATGTCAACACTTGATGCAATTAACAGCAGCCTCTCAAGCTTATAAACAGTCTATTGAAACAGACATATTATCTGAGATTAAGTTTTATCACTATGAGATTTATAGTTCTGATATATCTTAATTAGCAGCAGTCTGTAAAAAGAAAACTATTATTCAAAGAGCTCACTGTGTTATCAGATATTATAGAGAATATTACTCATCAACTTCATTCTTAACTCAATTAAGAAAATAATCATAGCTGTTATCTTTAATAATTAATTCATCTCTCAGTTCTGCAGATTTCTTTTCGGTCTTTCATTAATTATCTGTGTCATTATTATTATTATTATTCTTCAATTATAGATGTATGCAGTCAGAGACTATGATATCTACCTGAGAACTTTTAGTTCTCAGGGTTTTTCCTATATCTGTAAAGTAAACTATTATACATTCATCAATTTCAGATATGCAAAATCAGAAAATTCCAGCTCAGAATATAAAAACTTTTTACAAATTGCAGTATTTTAACATCTTCTGATACTTTGAAATCATTTGACAGTATCATGACAAAGGAAAAGAGAACACAGTCTTAAAGATAGACATATTAAATAGATAGACAGAAAGAAATTGAAAGAAAAAGATAAAGTAAAGAAAGACTGTAATAAAACAAATTATTAAAAGATAGTATATAGCTGTTTTAACAGACTATATCTGGTTGATTTTCTTCTCTTCATATTCAGATAATTCTGAATTTAGCCATTTTCTTATAGCTGCTTGAGTTTCTGATAGAAAGTCTATTAAGTATTTAATTCCTGTCTCAGATGAGAATAAGAATCTCATATTTAATTGATTTAGATTATACTTCTCTTTCAATCTGACTCTGAGACTATTGTATAATGCACAGTGCATCACAATATACTCAGAATTCTCATTTATATTGCAGAATGAGCATTCTATTGAGTCAAATCTATTATCAAATCTTTGTATATAAGATTTGAAATAGCCATGTTCTAGTTTCAGCTGTATTATAGATGAGAATATTTTCTTTTTACATTTAATTGAACAAGATTAGACTGGCCGCCGGGACCATGAATTTCACATTTGATCCCATTTGGTCTGGTCCCATACATTTCTTGGCGTGAGTCCCACCAGGACCAAGCCTCAAAAAAATCTGAAAATGGACCATTCCTGAGAGAAATGATGTGAAAAATGACCAGATTTAATTCAAGAACAGTGAAATGAAAGTAATTTTCCAGAATAAACTGTGAAAGATGATCATTCTTTCAAAATCAGAATGAAACTGGGACTGAAGGTCAAAATCAGTCTCATTCAGTTCATTCAGTGATTGCTTATATAATCAGAATTTGGTAATGATTATTGATAATGCTCATGAAACAACTAAATACATTCTTGTACAAGTTTATTCTTCACTTTCTCATGAAAACTACACTTCTCTGATATACTGTGATCAGAGGTATTAAACTGTCTGATAATTCTATGTTTTACAATCATGAGTTTCTTGATTGTTTCTCCTTGTAATTGTCTCTGATAATAGTGATAAATATCTCAACTTGAGTTGAACTTTTACTTCATTCTCACCTCTGTCAATGGAATTGCCAGAATATCATGCATCATCAGTGTAACAGTTGAATATATACTCTCAACAATTTTTCATAACTCTAGAATTGATTTGACATGTAAATTCATCAAATCATCTTGAAGATAGCAGTCAAATTCAGTTTTACAAGTATGTAGTTTTGCCTGATTTTCAGTTGCAATCAATGTATGCAAGTTCTGTTTCAAAGTTAGTATTATAGTTCTATATGATATGAAGTGTTATCAAAGATCATTACTTACTAGGGAATTGTATTCCACTGTCTTCACATCTCAAACATCTGCTCATTCAAATCTCTGATAGTTGACATTGTAGTAGTCTCAGACTAATTTGACATATGAGTCTCATTCCTCCTCTGTTCAATCTTGAGAAGTGTAGATATTAACTTGATGAAAGAGATCTAGTAGAGCTGCTACAGCATAGTACTCTGCAAAAGATTGTTTCATTTTGCTGTAGTAATATGCCAGTTTATCCCTTGCAGTAATAATAGCCTGTGCTATAGCATCATCCCAGACTGAATTTCTTTTTGAGTGATTCAACTGCTTCTCAAGATGAGTAAATAAACTGTTATACACTCATCAGGCTGACTGCAGCATTGGTGTATGAGTGATTGAGACTGTCTTTATTATCTTATAAAACTGAAACAGTAAATCAATCACATATTTCAACTGAGTTCACTTCATATCAGAAAGTTTCAATATCTGAATCTTTTCCTGATCAGAGTGTTGCACTCAATGATCAATTATCTGACACAATCAAAGAGTCTGAACAGTCATCTCATATGTTGAACTTCATCATATTCTAACATTCTGTATCATATTCAGTGATGTGACTGATTTATTTATTTGTTGAATATCATGAAATTGTTGTTATTATTTAGAAGAGATACAAATTGCATTAGCAATGTTTTGAATCTATGATATTTAAATTATTAGCCAATCTATTCAAAATTAACAGTAGTGTTATCAAAAAGTGTTATCAAAAAGCAATATTAAAAAGTATTATCAAAAAACATTATCTTTTGCAAAGTGAATGCAAAAGTTACTTGAGTAATCACTTTCATCTCATTCTCATCCCAAGAACCAGCCATCTCATTATTCTTCATCTCAATGTTAAGATTCTTTATCAGTGTTTGCATCACAAGTTGAACCATATGAGCAATGCAGGGAATATGACCTTGTTTATCATTTCAGAAATGCAAAGTCAATTTTTACTTCAAGCTCTTCATCATAGTGTAGTTATTTACAGTATTGTCAGTTGTAATTGCAAGAAGACTGGGACTAATATTTCAATAGTCATTTTTAATCACAGTTATTAATACCTCTGTCATATAATTCTCAGTATGACTACTGATCAATGATTCAAATTCAATTAATGTCTCTTGATAAGTTCAGTTCTCATCAATATAATAACATGTAACTCTCATAAATACAAGATTGTTTGTACTAGTCTATGCATTCACTGTGAGAGACACTCTTTGATGATTCTTCAACTCTGATTCTAGATGTTGCATATTGACTTTGTAGTGTGTCTCAAGGTTGAACTGAAGACAGAATTGATGTGAAATATGAAGATTTGAATTAAGCATTTGAAGAAGTGTTCAGAATTCAGAGTTTTCAATTGATCAAAGAGAAAGATTCAGAGATATACACATGTGAAGTAATTGTTCACAGAAGTTATCAGATGAGAGTTGCGAAATCAGAGTACTGATACAAGATTATTTTCACATGATTTTCTTCAAATTAGAAAGTTAGTATTATCAAAAATTGTTATCTGGTAGAGCAACTTACCAGCTCAGTAGTAATTTTCTGATTATTTTTCTTTTATTGTCTGCATTCTGATGACTTCAGATGTCAGAAAATTTCTCCAGAGTCATGATCAGTTCATGATGAATGTTTCTGAATGAAGTTACAGTGATTGCAGCAGAGAGATGACTCTTTAGTAATCTGCAATGCAATCTGTTGATAATTATTTCATAGTTCATCTTGATATTTGTGTTGAGTTTTTCATAAATTTCATGACCTGGAATCAGATGTGAAGAATGAAGTGATCATTTATTATAATTGAAAGAGAGCATTCTGTATTAAATTGTAAATAACATAGACTTTGTAATTCACAGTGATTTCTTGAAGAGTTTGTGAATCTTCAATAGAAGTAAAAGAAGTGAAAGAAGTGAATTCAGAAGATATGATAATAATTTAAGAAAGATGATAATTTATTTTCAATAACTGATCACTGATGTGTGTAAGAAGAATTAATATAAGAGAAAATAATCTTGTTTCTTAGCTTAGTTATAATTTTAGTACTAACTCAGATTGAATATCATCAATGTATAAAAGTAAATAAATAATCTTGATTAATCTCTATCATATTTCTTGAAATATATTAATATTGTGAAAGAGAGTGTTACTAAATTATGTTATCAGATAATATTATTAAAAATATATTAATATTGTAAATATCAATGTTGAAAAAATGTTGATACTTATACATTATAGTGATTTGTGAATCATGATAGTTAAATATATATATATATATATATATTATTCCTGACTTGATTACAACTTGTACAATAATTTTTAAAAACTCAAAATTAATTTCAATTATTAATAATTATGAACTTATAACTAACTAATATAAAAAGAAAAAAAACTTTTTCTACTCATCATCTTTCTTCTCTTTCTCATTCTTCTTATCATTCTTCATAATTCACTTCTCATTCTTCTTCTTCTTCTTCTTCTCCTCATCTGAGATGATAATCATCTCAAAATCTCTCTCTGCTGCCTTCTCAGAGAAGAGTTCCCACTGCTCTCTTCCAGCCAGGTCAATCTGCACTTCAAAATCCTGCATTTCCTGGTCTGCTGCCTCAGGTTCCACTTCAGCAGTAAGCAGATTGACATGCTCAGAGAGCAGGGCTGTCTTCTCAATGTTCTGAATCATGAAGCACATTCAAGATCTGAACAAGGCCTCAATTCTCTTCTTCTCTGTCAGCTTCTACTAATCAATTAGAGAACAGAAGTATTATCAAAAATCATTATCTCTCAATAAATAAAAAACTTATCAGTTTTGACTTCTTTGTCTCTCACTTTAACACTCTCTTAATCTTCTTCTATCACTGCTTATTTACAGCAACACTCTTCTTCTCTCTCTCTCTCTTCATCTTGATCTCAAATCATTCTCAGAACTTCTTCTGATCTCACTGCTGCTGCATGAGACTCTTCACTGTCTTCTTCTTCAATCTCTCACAGATGATGTCATTCATATTATTTCTATACTTAGTTCAGTCTAAATCTATCAGAAGTATTACTTAAAATCATTATCATTCTACTCTCTTACAGAGCCTCTTCAAGGCATCATAATATGTCTTACAATCTGTCTTCTCTTGCTTAAACATCTTCTTCTTCTCTCTCTTCAATCTGTGACAGCGCTCACGCGCCTTGATGATCCGCAGGACCACAGAATATTTGAAGAGAGATGACATGATTGATTTCAGTGAGCATTGAAGAAGAGTGAAGGCAGGAGAGGCGGCCAGAAATGATATGATAATGATGATGATAATAATGATGATAATGATGATGATGATAATGATAATGATGATGATAATAGTGATAATAGTGATGATGATGATGATAATGATAATGATGATAATGATGATGATAATGAAAGAGAGAGTGCATTGAAATATATTACTGACTTATCAAATATAAAGAGACTTAAAGAAAATATTAACAGCTTTCAGTGATGTACAGAAACAGCTACAGTGTTGTATAGTAATATCATCTTCATTCAATACATACACTGTTGATATTCTTTGTATGCAGTTATCATATAATCTATATCAGAGATACATGCAGAAAACAGATCTTTGTTACTAGAGTAAATGATTGCAGCAATTCTCTGTTTTCATATTATAAAGATAAGTTATTCTCATTTCTTTCTTCTCTCTTTTCTCTTATTCAATCAATCACTAATTCCAAGCTGGTATGAAAACTATTAAAACACTCTCAGAAACCCTCAAATTGAAGAGTATAGACTAATCAAATTTCAAATGCAGAAGAAATCAAATTATCTCCTATCTTCTACAGATTCAATTATTCACCCCTCTCTCAAATAAAACAGCAGTCACATCCCTCTCCCCCCTCCCAACCAAATGAAACATGGCCCGCGAAAAGCGAGTACCACGCCAGGCCATAATGGCCAACACAGCCTCAGCACGCAGGGCTGCATATACACAGTGTGTGCTGGACTGAGAGGCTGCATGAGTTGCAAACTGGCGGCAGCATCTCAGGGAGAGCCATGCAGTGTGGGAAAGCTGCAACCCTCAGTCACATGTGCAGAGGGTGAATTGCCACAGTAAGTGCATGTGCATTGAAGTAACACTTTTTGATAACACTCAGTCTCTGATATGATGAAAATAGAGTCTCTTCATGAGATCTGTTTCTATCAGAAGTCTGAGAATCTTATATTTCTCAAGATCATCTTCACACATCTTGTTTATGAAATCAATGAGAGAAATCATCAATTTCAGCATTCTGTCCTTGATATCATTCAAGTGGCAGCAGAGTTCACTCTGGCCACACTTTTTAAGTGTATGTTTTCTAATTATTCACATTTATATAGATATATACTGATTATTTATTAGATGATGTTAAGACAATGACTCATTGCAGCTGTGTTACTCTCACTGTGAGAGATACACAGTTGATGATGAATATTGCAAAGACTCTGAAGAGTGAGTATTTTAGAGATACTGCAGCTCTGTGACCTTGATTTTTTTTTGTTTTTATTTTTTATTTTTTTCTTTTTCTTTTCTTTTTTTTTTTTAATTTTCTTTCTCTTTCTGTCTCTTTTTTTCTTTCTCTTCTTTTTTTCTTTCTCTTTTTTTGTTTTTTTTTTTTTTTTTTTGTTTTGATTTTTTCTTATTATTTTGTTTTTTGTTTTTTTGTTATTTTTTGTATTGTACATTTTTTTTTTTAATTAAAATGATATTGATTATAATCTGTGTTCAGAAAAGTAACAATATTTGATAATACTATCTGTTGAATTTTCAACAAATGAGCACTATGTTATGATATTATGTAAGTGAGAAATGATTTCATAGTCTCATTTAATGCCATTTTCAATAATGAGATCAGAATGAAAATGTGACTAAGAATTCAAACATATTCTTTATCTGAGACTAGATTTTTATTTGAAAAGTGAATCTGGGATCTTTAATATTTGAAATAACAGGATTTGAAATCAATGTGATGAACACAAATCATGATCAGAAGTAATGCTTTTAGACAACATGACAACTGTAAAGTTTGATCCTGGTCTCAGACACGGTCACACGGTCAGTTTAAACAAGATTTTCAATTGAATTTTGTTTCAAATCTTGAATAATTTATACTCTTCTTTTTTTTCTGTCAGCTTTCATTTCACTTATCTAAATAAAATTCTTTTATTTTTCTCTTTATAAAAGATCAGAACACAATTTTTTAAATAGATCTGCTTAATTCTGCACTCTTTTTTACAGCTGAATCAGTTAATTCATTGCGATGAATATTTATATGAGCAGAAACTCAGTACAGATGAATTATCAGCTTTGATATTCTTCTCTTTTGAATTTTTAAAACAGAGTTTAAGATCAGTTTAAGATTTATTTGATCATTATAAATCTGACTATTTCTAAGTCTTTTTAAAGCAGCTTGACTATCAGAGAATATTCATATCTTTTTGAAACAATTTCCTCTTTTATAAGATTTTATTTCAATGAGTTTGAAAGCTTTCACTATTACAAATAGTTCAGCATCAAAGACTTCACATTCACAGCCTAGATTTCAGAAATCTGAGATAAAATTGATATTATCTTCAGTATAAGCAATGTCTGTGTCTAATCTATTGAAGTTCTCATTTTTTGAGTCATCTGAATAAATCAGAATAGAGTCTTTTATATTGATTATAGAAATTCTCTTTAAATACTGTTCATATTCTTTCTCTTTTAATAGTTCATTTATTTATAAGTCTATAAGAGATTCAAGCTTTTCTCTTCAGAGAGATAACTTCTCATAATCAACTTTTTCAATATTTAAAGAAGAAAATTGATTTTTAATTAGAGAGTATAGTCTGTACAATTGAGAAGATATTTTCTTTGAACAATTATTTTCATTTCAATCAAGAAATCTATTTTAATTCAGTTCATTTCTGAAGTTAATTGATGAAAATGAAGAAGAGACTCTTTCTCTGATTATATGATTTAAGCTCATCTTTACAACTCTCAGAGCATAGTTCATACAGGTCTTTTCAAATCTAATAGCAGAAGAAGGAATTGAAGCCTCAATTTTCATTGCTTTAATAGAAGATGATTTGAATACTTTCAGAATTCTTCTCAAGGCTCTGTTTTGCAGACTTTGAAAGAGTTCAGTGAAATTCTCTTAATTATTTCATTAAACTTGAACTTTATAATCAGCTACTGATGTAATACAGACTATATATAACTGTCTCATAGTCTGGAAGAATAGACCTCTCGCTGTATTTAATAGTCTGATTATGTTATTCAATAGTCTTTCTGCCTTGACAGTTCTTTGTTGAATGTGATATTTAAAATTCAACTTAGAGTTTAATCATACTTCTAATTATTTAACATTTACACTGAGTTTAATCTCTGTATTTAAAAGAGTTAGAGATAGTTCTTTTTTATTGAATCTAGAAAAGAAATGAATTAACTCAGTTTTATTTATATTAAATTGAATTTGATTAATATCTGCTCTAATAAAGATTTTCTTTACAGCTTCTTCAATTACTTTCAAATTCTCTTTGATAGTTTTTGAGCTGTAGACTAGATCAATATCATTCATATAACTCAGAGATCACACTATTCTCATATTTCTATTTTTGAATAGATATGCAGTGTATATTGTAAATAAAATGAGTGAGATTGAAGATTTCTGTAATACTTCTATTTTTATCTCAGTCTTGTCTTGTTTCATTCCATCAAAGAAGAGTTGTATAATTCTTTTAGATATAAAACAGTTAACTCATTTTATTAGAGAAAGTGACAGTTTTAATATCTTCAATGTCTGAATTAACTTTAACTTTGAAACATGATCAAATACTTCTTTTATATTAATAAAAACTGCAGTTGAGACCAGATCTTCATACTTTGCTATTTGAATATTATGAATACCTGAGAGAATAGTGTCAATTGCAGAACACTGTTTTCTATCTCTCATTTATTCACTGAATAAAAGAGAATCATCTATAGAGCTTATAAAAGATAGTTGAGTAGCTATTATCTTTTTTAAAACCTTTCTTAGACAGTTCAATAGAGATATTACTCTATATGACTTAGAAATTGAAGTTTTTCTATTAGGTTTTGCAAGAATCACTTCAGTGATGTCTCTTCAGTATTCAGAATGATATTCATTTTTTAAGAGAGTGAAAAAGAGCTCAAAATATTCATTCTTTAAGTAGGAATATGTATTTTGAATAATTAAGTAATTAATTGAATCAGAATCTGCAGCAGTTTTAACAGAACTTGAGAAGATAGCTGACTCTCATTCATCTTGTGTAAGATCAGGCCATTTCCAGTCATTTTCATCAATGTAGTTGAGAAGTGATATATTCTCTTTCTCTGAATCTGAATGTGAATCTGGTGAGTTCTGAAAGAGAATTCTCATGAAAGCTTGATATTTTTTCTCAAAAGAGTTTGCTGTATATAATTCATTCTGAAACTTATATTCTAAGACTGGAAGTTTTGCTACAATTTCTGTTTTAGTATAGTTAAAAGCTTTAAAAACTTCCTTCTCTTATGCTTCTTCAAGAAAGTTATTCCAGGAGTCTGTTTTAGCTCTTTTAATATCTGAAAAGTATTCATTTCTGACAGCTTTGAACTCTTTATCAGATATTACATCATTCTTTCAATCTCTTCTTACAGTAGCTAATTCTTTTCTTTTAGATGAGATATTCTCATTTTATCAAGATTTTGAATACTCAGAAGATGTTCTTTTTGAAATATTATCTCTAACACTTGTTAGAATAATATATGTAATAAGCTTCACTCTATTCTCAAGCATTTCATTTGAGATGTCTTGATCAGAATTTCAATATAGCTCATTCTATCTTTCAGATTTTAACAGTTTTATAGTTTCTTCAACTGCTTTTCAACCAGCTTTTTCAAAGTTATACTGATTAGAGAGAAGAGGATTTTCACTCATTTGTTTTTCAGTTAGTTCAATATCAAATTGAATAATCTCATGATCTGATTCTGATGTCTTATTTGAATTAATAAATCAGTTTACAAGTCTTCTTTTCATTAGATTTTATAATATAAAGATTAGATCTATAATGAACTTCTGTTTCATGTCTTTTCTAAAGAATGTTTGTTGATCAGACTTATTAATCAAATCTATTGAATACTCAAAGATTCATTTAATCAGATTATCAGCTCTCACTGCTCTCTTACATTCTGAATTTAATCAGAGATGATGTGTATTAAAATCTTCTTCAATTATAGAGTTTCTTGATGAAGTTATGTTCAGAAATTCTCTATCAATTATTCAGATATTGTTATTTTTCTTCAATGACTTTTCATTATAGATATTTATGAGCTGTATAGTATTAAACTCATTTTCTTTATCTATAATATCACTCACCAGAATATCAGAGTCAGACATGATATCAAATCTTAGATTAAATTGATATTTTGATCTCTTTCTTTCATAGATCACTACTCTTGACTTTATCTCAGACTTTTGAGATAGAAAGCAGGAGTAGCTTGAATGAGAAATGATATAATTTTACTCAGCATCAAAATTCAGTTTCTGAAGTAGTACAAAATCAACTTTTTATTCAAATGCAATTTGAAGACAAGAATAAATATAATTTGAGTTTCTATTCACATTATTTTGAATAAATGTGATTTTTGAAGAGTTTTTAAACTTTTTTTGTTGTTTTTGTTGTATATTCATACTAAAAGAGAGTAGAGATAGAGTAGAATCTAGTCACTATCATCAGATAGTAGATTATAACTATTGTGAAAAGTAGGGATCTCAACTGCTTGTATTATATCTAGTTTATCACCAGAGTCATTTCTCAATTCTCTAATCTTAACAGAAGTTTGAGAATTCAAATTCTGTTTACATTTAGCTGGAGAATTGAAGTTTGAAGATTTAGATAGCTGAGAGTTTCTTCTTTTTAAGTTTGCAGTTGTAAATCTACTGACTTGACTCTTCTCTTCAGTTCTAGATTGACTTTGAGCTTTATCTTTTCTTCAGTTCTTTTGAGTTCTAGGAGTAAACATACATTTCTTTGAGTTAGATGCATGTTTTTCTTTGCAATTAGAGCACTTAAGCAGAGTGTGTTGATATATTTCATCTCTTTTTAAGCATGTTTCATATTTATGCTCACTAGTTTTGTGATCTCTGGCACAGAATACACATTTTGAGTCTCTGAAACAGAAGATTGCAAAGTATTCATATCTTTGACAGTTTAAACACTGTGTTTGAGCTTTGAGATTCATTCTTGAGTCTTTGTATTCATGAACTCTTATTTTCAAATCTGTCACTCTTACTTTAGAGATCTTTGACTGTTCAAGTGTCTTTATATATACTAGATCAGAGGCATTTCTTCTGCTTTATCTGAACTCAATTGAATTTAGTCATACAGGCTCTTTTCTCAGTTGAATAGAGTTGTATTCTTCTAATTCATTTTTGAGAAGTAGTATTTCTTCTTCACAGTCAAAAATTTCAACTGAAATATTATGAAGAATGAATTTGCTTCACTTTTTATCTCTCTCAGATAGAATTTTTATGTTTAACAAAGATTCTACTACTGATTTTCAGAGATTCTCATTCTGAATAAGGAATTCTGCACTGAATTCAGACATTGTAGTCAGAATGATAGAGTTTTCAAAGAAGAATGACTCAATTGAAGCTATAACTGATTTTTAAACTTCAATATCAGTTATTAACTGAGAAAACAACTGCTGATTAATTTTATTTCTGATTATGAAAATGAGATTTGAATCTAGCTTGTTTCTTTACAAGATGTTCTGATTTGAGACTTTGAGAATAAGTCTTCTATTTCTGGAGATTTGAAAGTTTTTCTTCTTTTACATTTTTTTCTTCACTTTTCTATCAATAGAAGTATGAGTATTATTCTTCTCAGTCTTCTCAGGATTTTAAGCATGTTTTGAGATAGCAGGTTTAGAGATAGCAGATTCAGCTGCTTGAGCATATATTTTCTTCTGATTCAAAGAAGAAGAAGTAGAAAAGAAGAAAGAAGAGTAAGATAAGAAGTCAGTGATTATACTGAGAATTTTCAATGTTTTTTAAACTGTGTTTGAAATTCTGAGTTTGAACTTTATCATCTTCTGTAGTTATCTATTCTGAGTATGAAGAATTAATAGAACTTCTTCATTTATCTCACTCAGACACTGCTTTTCAAGAATCTTGCTTACTTTTTCAAGTTTCTGTATTTTAAGAACTTGTTGTTTCTCTATTTCTTCTTTCTTTCTTCTCTTCAGAATTTCAATCTCAGAAATAGCATTTAAGAAAGCATCTTTTTTCACATCAACTAAGTGTATTTTTGAACTCATTTTTATCACTTAATGAAAAGTTGGTCAGACTGTTTCAATTAAGATATGTATTTAACTCTTTTGAAAAGTTAGTCAGACTTTTTCAATTAAGAGGTTTCTAAGTCTATTTTCAATTGAAAAGTTAGTTAGACTGTTTCAAAAGAAAAATAAAAGACTTTTATGTATAAAGCATCTGATTTTTTTGACACTAGTTCAGTAACTAGGTTAGATTTTTAAAGAGAATCTAATAAACTATAATTGATTTTTAAGATAAATTAATAAAATCTTTATAATCTCTTTCTTAAGATACAGTGAGGAAAAGTATGATATCAATTGATAATAAATCAGATAATATGACAGTTTTTGAGAGAAAAACTGATAAAAAATAAATTAACTTTTTGCAGAGAAATTGATTAAAACTATTCAATTTTATTCTAAATCATTTAATTCTTCTCACACAACAAGTGTGCAACTCAAATCAGTTAATAGAGAGTGTAAAAAAGAATTAAGTATTAATAAGAGCTCTTCAGCCACTGAAAAAGTAATTCTTACTTAAAAGAATATGAAATTATGATAGAAAACAGCTCTGTTTTTAATTCTTTGTAAGAATATTATATAAAACTCAGAGAAAAACATCTTACTTTTTCAAGAGAAGTAAACAACTATTTCTAAGATCTTTTTTTTGTATTAACTGCTGCAGAAGAATGAGATAGAAACTGCTAAGATATATACTACTGTATACTCTCTATCAAGACTTTCTCTCTTCAGAGTCTTGATATTATAGAGAATATAAGTCTGTTTCTATATAATAATATAAATATTGTCAGCGGGATGTAGAGGAACTGGTTATTTTTATCTCAAAATAGAAGACTTTGTCAATGATTATATCAATATAGAGTTAATTCTCAAATTTAATAGATATCTAGTGTTGCTGTTCTTAATCTCTTGCAGAATCTATTGAATATTGAGATATTAAAACTATATTTAATATATCTCACTATGCAGGAATCAAAGGCTCAGTCAGATCTTGAGATATACTGATTTTATAGTTATTGTGTCTGCTAATTATGTATTAAATACAGTTGCTGAGGTATCTTTTTGTACTTTTCTGTTGGGGATGGGCCAGATTGAGAGGGGTGGTACGAGGGTGAGACTTGGTGTTGATGTCTAGATACACTGAAGACAGACCGCGGAGATTGCACTTCAGAAGTGGTTGTTGATTATGTGCTTGATATTATCGCCGAGGTATCTTTTTGTATTTTTCTGCTGGGGATGGGCCAGATTGGGAAGGGCGGTACGAGGGTGGGACTTGGTGTTGGTGTTTTGGAACATCAAAGATGGACAGGGTTTTCGCGGAGGTCGCTCCTCAGATATCTCCACAACTACAGATCGGGGATCTTCCAAAATCGAGAAGATTGGTGCATATGGCTAGGTCTCTTCACCTTACAATTTGTATGGCACTTTGGCCCGGGGTTGTGGTGTGGTAGGGGAGAACGGGGGATAATCCCACACAGGAGTTTCGAACAACGTCCGGTTCACGTTTGGCTGGATACCTCCACCACCACACGGGGTATGCAGTCGGCGATGGGGTCAAAATGCTCGTATGATCGAGGGCTTTTCAATCGATCTATCGGCGGGTTCTTATTCGAAAAATCGAGCGAGTTCGTGGTGGAGCGGTTGTGACTCTTGTGTATTAATCTATTCTCTGATGCTTATCATTTGATTTCATAATACAGATAAAGAATATCTGTGTTTTCAGAAACAGAAATGCAGATATTGTACTTTTTTACACTTACAGATATGAGACTTGGATATCTTATCTGAGATGTTATTATGAGAATGAGCTATTCATACACTGTGTTCTGTTTTCTGCATTTGTCTGTGTCTCTCTCTCTCTTTCTGAAAAGTCTCATGTGTGTTGTAATTGCATATATAACTCTAAGATCAGTAGATGTTCATTCAGTAACTATTCTCATCTCTGATTTTGTAGTTTTTATACACTAATAATGATTCTTAGTTGCTTCAGTGTCAGAGATCATTCTAATTGAAGATAATTATACTGCTGAGACTATTCTCTTTCACTCTTAAGCTTCTTCTATTACTTTCTCTCTCTTCTCTGCAGGAAAGATTGTACACATATCAGATTATAAGCATTCAGTTTCAGATGACTTCTGCTGTTATTCATTCAGTTCTGTGTCTTCTTCTTCTTTCATTTCTTTTATCTCTGTCTCTTCTACTCTGACTTCTGATTCTGCAGATTTCACACTTATCTTCAATTTTTCTACACACATATATACACATTTCTACATTGGCATTTCAGTCAATCTTGTGAAAAATGATATTAATGTTATATACAGAGTAGTAGAGAAATTAGAGACATGTACAGTATTATTGTAAGAGTGACTTACAGCTCTCAAATTTCTTGCAGATCTCAAGTTTTGAGATTTTCTTTATTTTTGACATTTTTCTTTTCAGGTGACGTGGTGTTGAAAATAGATTAAATGTATAGTATATGAAAATAAATAAAGTGTGTATGATAACATTTGTCTTTTACAGCTGACTCTTACAGTTGATGACTAATTCATTATTTCTTTTCTTTTCTTACACTTTTTCTTTGTCTGCTAGTCACTACTCTTATATGATCTCTATATAATACAGTGTTCAGTAACTAGGTTTGACAGCTTTCATCTTGTGATTCTGTCTTGTGTATTATACTGTCTCTCTTCACTCACTCAGATCACTACAGTAAACAACTCATTGAAACTAATCTCATTCAATCTCTGAGTGTTCTCAGAAATTGAGATGACTTGATCTTATACATCTGTGAATGTTTCAGATGCTTCATTCTCTGTTATTTTCATAATTAAACTAGTATAAACAGTTAAATTCAACTCTGAATTTCTTTTTCTTCTGTAATCTGACTCATGTGTAAGTCTGCTGCTTTGAGACTGCTTTTTACTATGTTTTATTCACTATCTGTAGTATGTTATTGTATGATTAGCTACAGTCTCATCACTTATTAAAGTATAGTGTTTATCTGATTTCTTCATTACTTTTTATTCTTTTCTTGTAATTATGAAAAGATCAGAATAAGTGAGATTATCTGATTTGTAAGTATCTACAATTTCTCTTACTTCATGAGAGTTTTCAATTATAAGTCTCTTTCTTTTCAACACTGATGATAGTTCTGTAGATAATTATAATTCACTCAGATCTTACATCTTTATCTTTATAAGATATGAATTATTTATTAAGTTGTGTAAGATCTGTCTCTCTGATTCTTTCAATGCATATATTCTCAGAGAATGTGATTTGAGTATTTTATATGACTTAAATCATCTAGATTGAAACTTCTCAGAACTCTCATTGTATATAAGAACTCATATTCTCATCTTAAGACTTGATTTCTTAACTAGTGAGTCTTGTATTCTTTTCAATTGAATTACTCAGTTCAGAAGTAACTCATTAGCTTTTTCATGTGCATGGCTGATCTCTTTCAATCTTAGTTTCACATCTGTGACTGTTGCATCTGCAACTGTTGTTCCTGCTGCATTTACAACTGCTGTTCTCTCTCTCATCTTTTTCAAAGCATTCTCCGGGATGAGCGGATGCAATTCATACAACAGGTAGAATAATGAATGCTTGATGACTGTATGCTGCTGAATTTATATGGCTAAAAGTGCCTGATCAAGATATTCATTTCATAATCTTATAGACTTACTCAGTAGATATTTCATCAACATATTGCTCAAGATTTCATTCAAGTATTTCACTTCCTCATTCATCTGTGAATAATATAACATTGTTCTACAATATCTTGTCTGTAACTAGCTTATAAAATGTCTCACTACTTCTTCTATAGGATTCACACTGTTATCAGTTAGAATCTCACACAGTATTTCAGAGTTGATATAGATCTTATTATATAGAAACTTTGTCACTATCTTCTTTATCATCTCTGAAACTGCTTTTGCAACTGATCAGTCAGTAGTGTAGTCAATAGCAGTGATTATGCAACAATTTCTATTTGATGTTCATAGTAATATATCTATGAGATTTATCTCTCATTGTTTAAACAGTTGTATCATACACTTCATCTGATATTACACTTTCTCATGTTCTAATCCTTTCTTAGATTCTTTCATGATCTGGTAATTCAGACACTTGTAAGTATATATCTGAATATTCTCAGTGATGCTTGATCAGTACACTCTTGATTCAAGTACACTCATGAGTTCAGAGTCTTCTAAGTGACTGAATTCCTTGTGCATGCAAGTCATCAAGTTGTGTCTAAATAAATATTCTAGATAGAGAGCTTCTGTATATTCTAGATTATGATAAAGTATAACATCATTTTTCAGTTTTCTCAGCTTGAAGTTCAGAAGTATCTCTTCTACTACTTTCATAAGATACTTATCATCTGACATCTTACTGTTCTTCAAGTGAGAGAACATTGTATTCACTCATTCTGATTCCTTGTATCTTCTCAGTATATTTAATATGAACTTCTCTTATATCTGATTCACAGAATTCTCACTTATAAAATTAAGTCTGTAACTGATTGTATCAGATATCACAGTGTCTGATCTCTTTCAGTATTTAATATTAAGATTATACACTTGAAACACTGAGATTTAATATACTAAGTATTTGAAAGATTTTGTTGTTAATTATAGATAAATAAGACTTTCATGATCTGTGATCACTGTTGTTATATATCTGTTGTTGATATATCTATTTCATAATGTCAGTATATACTTAATCACTAGCAATTTCTTTTCATACACTGAATAATTGAGCTCAGTGTCTGATAGTTTTCTATCATTATACATTATCAGATATAGCTTGTTATTCTTACTCATCTGTAGAAGAGTATCTCTGATAGCTTATTCAGATGCATCTGTTTCAATGTAGAAAGATTTATCATAATCTGATTAAATAAGGACTGAGAATATTATTACATGTTTTCTCAGTGTGAGAAAAGCCTTCTCACATACAGTGTTTCAGATTATTGAATGAAACTTCTTCTTTCACAGATTTATATCTGTTTCTCTTAAGAGATCTGAGAGTGATGCAGATATTCATATGAAATTCTTGATAAATCTGTGATAATATAAGATTAACTTAAGAAACTGTTGTATATAATGTACATTTCTCAGCTGCAGTCAATTTACTATGACATTCAATTTCTTCAGAATGAGATGTATACAGTTATCACTCACTATATATTCTATAAACTTCAACTCTTCTGTTTCAAACACATACTTTGTTATTTTGATATAGAGCTTATACTCTGTCAGAGTTGTAAGCACTTCATTAAAATGCTTCAGATATTTATCATATGAGTTTGAAAAGACTAGAATGTTATTAAGATATATGAGATATGAGATTCCATTCTGTTTATAAAGAATTATATTTATCATTATTTGAAAGATGATGAGCACATTTATCAGACTGAATAGTATTATCAGAAATTAAAACTTCTCTTATTACATATTAAATGCAGTTCACAGAACTGACAGTTTATCTACACAGATCTGTCAGTATTCTGAAAGAAGATTGATCTTTGATAGATATCAGATATTTTTAACTGTATTTAACTGTTATTGAATCTGTGATAGTGAATATTCATTCTTGATTGTAAGCTTGTTAAGTGCTTGATAATTAATACACATCTGTCACTTCTCACTTATCTTTTTCATGAATAGAACTGAAAAGCCTCATGCACTTGATAAGAGTCATATGTAGACTGGCCGCTGAAACCATGAATTTCACATTTGATCCCATTTGATCTGGTCCCATACATTTCTTGGCGTGAATCCCGCTGGGACTGGCTATCAAAAAAACATGTAAAGTGACTATATATCAGATCTTAAAATGGAACCATGACTTGAAAAAAATGAGAAAGTGATCTCATTTGGTCTCATTTAGTCTCATTCTTGGCATAAAGTTACTACTTTTAGACATTTTAAGGTTTTTTTTAGACTATTTTTAATTTTTTAAAAAGTAACACTTTTTGATAATACTTAAATGAGATTTAAAGTCATTTAAAGCAATAAAAATAATTTAAATTGAGAAGTGAAAATCATGATCTCATTTGAAAAATATGACAAGAGTAGACAGTAAGTCTCACTGAGACAGTATGAGATCACTATCTAATGTTAAAACCGTGTAATGGGATCAGTCGAATTGGTAATGAAACTATCAAAAAATCTGGTTCTGGTCTCAGACACGGTCACACGGTCAGTCTAGTCATATGAGATTATATTCTAGAAGATTTGTGATCTGACACTTCTGTTCTTTGAGATGCATTTGCGACAGAGAGTACACATTCTGATTGACTGATTTCACATTCTCTGTGTCAATCTCATGTACAAATTCTCATTTCAGTAGTAATTTCAGTGAAAGATCTGTTCAGAAGATCTTCTTATACTTCTTCAGAAGCTTCTTTATACACTTGTTCTTCTGCATATTCTTTATCTTAGTTTCCTCTATTTCTGAGTTTTATATGATATATAGAATGCTTTTGAATAAGATCTTGTAAATCAATCTCTTTACTTGTTAATGTATAAGCAGATTTAATTCTTCTATATCAGAGACATGAAATGTCCTTCTCATATCAGTTGATAGAATTGTATGAACTGTTTTCTTCCTATCAGTCAACTGTATATGATATATACATCATTGAATCTGTGAATTGAATCTTTGAAATCAATTGAGTCTGAGAATAAGATTGTATTCCATGTTCTGCAGCTTTCACACTTAAATATAGCAAGATCATTTTCTGAAGTGCAAGGAAACTCTTACTCTTGCAGATAAGATCAAATATTAATTATCAGATAATCTTATGTATCAGAGATTCTTCACTCAGCAGATCTCTTTCAGTCTTTGAATTATATAATTATCAGTATATTATATAGAAGCTTCAGTGTTCACTAATACTTTTGTAGTCATCTTTCAATTCTTATTCAAGTGCTCTTTATATATTAACATTTCAGGTCTTAAGATATTGAGATGAGTATCTGCTTTATCATTCTCATCTATATCTCATTCAGAAGTCTGCATTCTCTTAATATTCACAGAATTCAGAAAGTCATCTAATACAGGCATCTCTTTCACTTTGAAGACTTTTCATAGAATATCAGCAAGTGTCTCTGAGCTCACTGATTCTGCTAGTTTTTTAACTCACTTACTTCTCTTAACTGTGCATGCTGTGTGTAATCTTTTATATTATGATTTTGATGTCTGTAATTGAAGTAAGCTCAATACTTATAATATCAAGATTTTCATTCAGAGAATCTCTTTTTTAAGAGAATCAGTGCTTTAGTGATGATATTCAAATCTAGATTCATTGCATCTGAGTGTGTGACTTGTATTATAGAAGTCTGATTATCTATTCTTTACTGAAGTATACTCAATTGCAGTATTTTCTGTTATAATTAACTCACTTGTTTCTGTATAATGAGAATATTGTATGCTTCTTTCACTGTGTCTGATTAAAAGGTTAAGTATTTTCATTTCACTCTCAACTCAGATGTAAGATCATGAATGAGGATCTATAAACAGAAAGATGTTGAAAGCTCTTCATTTGTGACAGGCTGCGCCCGATCAATCATATAGACTATTCCATTACACTTCACAGATTTCAACTGTTCCATTCTCAAACGCGTATGCTACACTCCGATTCTCAGCCATTCTCAATCGCCGATCCTCGGCCGCTACGAACGCGTATAGATTCTTCCGCCCCGAAGCTCCACTGTGTACATCATCACATTATACATAAACATATAAATATTCACTTTAATCACTGATTCTCACACTTTCTCTTTCTTTTTCTTCTTTAACATTTTTCTCTTTGTTATATAGAACCTATCAATATTATACTAATCTATTCAGCATAGGCCTCTTATACTAGAAAAATGTTCATTGTCTCCTCATTAGAAATGATTACTTATTAAGATATTCAAATATGTAAACAACATGTAAGAAATAGAGAAACAGTTAAATAGTTAAGTGAACACTGAGTTCTCAGATAGAAGCTTACTCATTAGTCACTCTGATCTCATAATAAGATCTTACAAAGAGAATGTCAGTGAAAGATCTGAGAGTTCTGACACTCAGATATATAAGATATTCATACAATTACACTTCTTCAGATTTCATAGATATTATATATCTGATAAAAATGATATAATCATATCTAATGATATTATGAAACTCTTGAATATGAGTATAGATATAATGTCACAGTGACTCTGAGCAATGTTGAAATTATAACAGCAACAGATAGCAGACATGCATGTAACTCAACAACTTCAATATGAAGAGATTTAATAATTAACTCATGTGATTTCAACATCTACAGAATCAAATACCAAAGTGCTAAAGAAACACTTAAGTGCTCTTACATATTTCAATACTTCTGATCTCACTCTTTACTCATCATAAAGCATGGAAATGCTCATGAAACTGAGTGTAGATGAAGATGTCATTGAATTATTAATTAATCAAGATTGATATATCAATGAATAATTGAAGAATTGCATGAAATAGAAGTTTTATTCATGAATGAAAGCATGTGAATCGGCATTATAACTATCTGATAATATTAACAAATATCTTGATGTTCTGTTCTGAGACACTGCCATGCAACAGAAAGTATTAGATTGATTACAGAGTATCTAACAGAGAAACACTTCTCTTACAATATTCATTCCTGACTTTGACATCAAGATTCTAGAAGCAGGTGATCAATCTTGAGAGAATTGAATGAAGATTAGTATGCTTAAGAAGACATTAACTTTCAAACTCTTACAGACTCTTATAAGTGTAGATGAAGATCAGGCTTATGAGAGTTTCTACACATAGCTTCAGACATTGAATGACTGTCTTATCAAGCTCAAGAGTATATAAAACAGTGACAGAAGATGTTACACTTCAGTCATTTATACACCTGCACTGAAGAACAGTAATGATGCAGATGTCATGAACTGAATAGATTAAAAAGCCTATGTATAAGCAAGAGTTTTCACTGTCTGAATAGGCTTTCAAGTTCCTGAGATCACTTCTGAGAAAGTCACTGATCAATGTCAACATGAAGTATACATTAACTGTAATCAATTAGAACATATTGCTTTTAACTGTCAATTGATCTATGTACCTTCTCAATTGAGAGAAAGATCAGTGTCTTCTCATTTAAAGAATGAATCAGTGCCTGTCCGCGCCAATCACATTGCATTGAAGACAGATTTGAAAGATAACTATAAGAATACTCTAATGAAATATAGAAAAGATTAGCTCCTGTTCAAATTTGTAAACAGAAGCTTGAAGAGATCAGATAATAACAATTTGAAAAGAAAATAATAATGAATGTGATTCTTATATCTACTGTGATTGATAATATATATAATATGAAAGTCATGATAGACAGTGATCTATGTCACTATGTAATGATAAAATCTTCAGTTATAAGATATCATAATCTTCAGTGTATCTCTTTATCAAAATCCTGACTTCTTGCAGGATTTAGTGATTTAAAAGATGTTTATACTCATTATATAATGAAACTAAATATAGATGTGAGAGGATATTAATATAAAGATGTCTATATATATAAAGTTGATAATCTCAATTATAATCTTATATTAGAACTTGTCTAGCTATCTGAATAAGACATCTTATTAAATGCTTAAAACAGAAGCTTGATATTCTCTAATAATGATAGGATTTATGAAGATGATATTCACAAGACTAGGAATCTTACACAGATCTCTGTCAATATGTATGAAATACTCTGAAAAAGAAGTTATCATCAAAACTGCTGACAGAGTCACTGATAAGATTACTGACAGTAGTATTATATATCAATCTATTCTGTCAGTCTGGCTGATATTAAAAAGATCTTAGAAAAGTTATTTTATACTATAATAACAGATTCTCACACAAAACTCTCTTAATAATATCATGAATATCTAGATGTCTTCTGATAAGATAATATTAGAAATATACCTTCTTTACAAGACTCAGAAGTGAATCACAGTTTTAAGTTAGAAAAGAAGAATGATAAGAACTCTGAGTCATTGTAAGACTCTCTTTATGATATGTCTTAAGATGAACTTCTTCTTCTTCTGAAGACACTCAATAATCTGTTGAATAAGAAATTTATACATGTTAGTAACTCTTTCACTGCAGCTTCTATTCTCTTTATAAAGAAGTCAGATGAAGGACTCTGATTCTGTGTGAACTACTGAGATCTGAACAGATTGATAAAGAAAGATTATTATTTCTTATCTCTTATCAATGAAACTCTAACATGTATCAGATGAGCTCAATAATTTACAAAGCTAGATATTATCACTGCATTTGATAAGATTTGTATCACTGAAGAAGATGAATGACTTACAGCATTTCAAACATGTTATAATCTCTTTGAATGAATAGTCACACTCTTTAAACTAGCTAATGTCTTCAGTACATTTCAGAAGTATATCAACTGAGCACTCTGAGATTTTCTTAATAAGTTTGTATCTACTTATCTAGATGATATACTCATCTTTATCAATGAATTCAGAAATGAGTATCAAGAGCATGTGTGAAGAGTATTACAATGACTATAAGAAGCAGATCTATCAATTGATATTAATAAGTGTGATTTTGAAGTCAAAAGTACTAAATACTTAGATTTCATCATAGAAGCTGATAAGAAAATTTGAATGAATTCTGAGAAGATCTCTGTCATTCTCAAATGAGAAGCTTTATATGCTGTGAAAGATGTATGAAGCTTTATTAAATTCACTAATTTCTATCAGTGATTTATATAAAACTTCTCAGATATTATAAGATCACTTACAGAACTCTCTAAGAAAGACTCAGTATTTGAATGATTAGCAGACACTGAAGCTGCATTTATACAGATGAAGAAGATATTCATTAATACCTCTCTACTGATAATATTCAATTCTGATTATAAGATAGTTATTGAAGCTGATTTCTTCAGCTATATAACAGAAGAAGTGATATTACTAGACTGACCGTGTGACCGTGTCTGAGACCAGGACCAAACTTTACAGTTGTCACGTTGCCTAAAAGCATTACTTCTGGTCATGATTTGTGTTTATCACATTGATTTCAAATCACATTATTTCAAATATTTGTGATTCAAAGGTTGCTTAAGCCAGCGTACGATTACAGGCGTACGCCGGCTTCTTATATTGTAATCTCATACGCTAAATTAATTAGCGTACGCTATGGCCCCTTTACACTCATATGCATATGCTAGTAGTTCGGAAGCAGCTGTGGTATTATCCGATGGTCATACATTCTTCTGAACCACATCCTCCCCCATCAGATTCAGTCACGCCCATGTGATCATGTCATACATCCTAGCTTCATGTGGATTAGCTCGCCACTAGTGTTTCACAATTGTGTGACCTATCCCTGATTCAGCTAGTGTTCTGTATACACTCTTACAAAGAAACTTCCACTATATTACATCACTTATTTACTAACTTTTTTCATTCTTCAATCATCTTCTTCATCATCATCATCATTGAATGTTACTATCTCATTCAAGATTTCTATCTCTTCTTCTATTCAACTCTTTCCATCTGTTCATCTATCACATTGTACATATTTCTGATAATAGCCTCTCATTCTCACAACAAGCATCATTGTAGTGCTCATATTGAGCAGTTCATTAGCAGTAAGTGTAATGTGTTGTGAAATGTGATCAGAACTTATTTATCTTCTAACAATCATCAGAACAATGTATTATCATGAATGATGACACATCTTCTTATACACTCTTAATCATTTCTCTTCTCAGCAGGTTTCTGATCATGTTTTCTGGCACAATTTTGCATAGACGCAGATGCTGATATGTTTGTTTTTATTCATGTAGAATCATCACACATTGACAGATTCATGTCTGCTGATGATAGTGAACTCAATGTTGAATCATTGATTGAGAACTTGAAGAATGTGATAATGAAGAAATTGTCCATGTCATGTGTGACTGAGTCTTTCATGTTCTTTTCTTTCCTCTCTGTTCCTTTCTCTGCTGCTTCTCTTCAATCTTCTACACCTGCCCCTGTGTCTGGTTCTCCCGCTCCCGCTATCTCTGTTTCCATGACTCTCACTCCTGCCACTCCTGGTTTTACTGTCTCTGCTTTTGTTACCAGCTCTCCCTGATTCAAGAAGATGTTGCATAGACTTAATGAATCACATCTCTCAGCATATACACTCTCACCCTTCTTGCTGACTCTCAGAATGATTTATTATACAAAGACTGTGTACAACATGACTATCTGAAGCTTGATCACAGACATCAATTATTACATTCATTTTAAATATTTGTAATAAGACAATTGTTCATTCATATCAGAGAATCACTTCCTCTTTCAATAGTATTGAGATTGTAAGTCTTTTTCTTTTCATCTTTTCAATCTGACACTGATTTTTCTATTCTTAAAGGAAATCATTATGAGTTTTGCTGTGTATGAAGTCATGATGTTCACAGACATCAAGAAGCTTTTTACAACTGTAAAGTTCAACATCACAGAAACATCTGCTCTGATAAATTCCTTCAGAATAATAGATTCATATCAGCCTATTCTCTGACATCTGTTGTCTGACTTCATGGTGCAGGCAAAAGATATCCATGTTTTCAGAAACAGGAATACAGATGTCATACTCTTTTACACCTGCAGATGTGAGGCTCATACATCTTGTCTGAAATGTTGTCATGGGAATAAGTCATTTGCATGCTGCATTCTGCTTTCTGTATTCCTCTGTGTCTCTCTCTCTCTTTCTGAGAAGCCTCATGTATGTTGTAATTGTGTGTACAACTCTAAGGCCAGCAGGTGTTTATTTGATAACTGTTCTCATCCCTGATTTTACAATTTTCATATACTAACAATGATTCTTAGTTGCTCCAGTGTCAGAGATCATTCTCATTGAAGATGATAACACTGCTGAGACTATCCTCTTTCACTCTTAAGCTTCTCTTATTACTTTCTCTTCCTTCTCTGCAGGGAAGGTTGTGCACACACCAGATTATAAGTGTTCAGCTCTGAGTGGCTCTCATCATCATTCATTCAGTTCTGTGTCTCCTTCTTCTTCTGTTTCTTTCACCTTTATCTCCCCTGCCCCAGCTCCTGGTTCTGCAGGTCTCACACTCTTCTTCAATTTCTCTATGTGTATGCGTGCGCATTTCTATATTGGCATTCCAGCCAATATTGTGATAAATGACATTAATGTTATACACAGAGTGGTAGAGGAATCAGAGACATGCACAGCATTGTTGCAAGAGCAGCTTGCAACCCTTAAATTCCTTGTGAATCTCAAGTTTTGAGATTTTCTTTGTTTTTAGTGTTTTTCAGATGATATGATGTTGGAAATAGATTAAATGTGTGATGTATGAAAATGAATGAAGTATGTATGATAACATTTGTCTTTTTACAGCTGACTCTTACAGTTGATAATCAATTCATTATCTCTTTTCTTTTTCTTACACTTTTTCTTTATCTGCTAGCTACTACTCTTATACAATCTCTATATAATATAGCATTCAGTGACTAGGTTCAGCAGCTTTCATCTTTGTGATTCTGTCTTGTGCATTATACTGTCTCTCTTCGCCCGCTCAGACCACTACAGTAAACAGCTCATTGAAACTAACCTCACCCGATCTCTGAGCATCTTCAGGGGTTGAGATGACTTAATCCCACGTGTCTGCGGATGTTTCAGATAGTTCATCCTCTGTGATCTCCACAATTGAACTGATGTAAACAGTTGAATTCAACTCTGAATTTCTTTTTCTTCTGCAATCTGATTCATGTGTAAGTCTGTCACTCTGAGACTGTTCTTTACCATGTTGCACCCGCTGTCTGTGATATGTTATTATATGATCAGCTACAGTCTCATCACTTATTGAAGTGTGACATTCATCTGATTTCTTCATTTCTTCTCATTCTTTTCTTGTAATTGTGAAAAGATCAGAATAAGTGAGATTATCTGGTTTGTAAGTATCTATGATTTCTCTTACTTTGTGAGGCTTTTCAATTATAAGTCTCTTCTTTTTCAATGCTGATGATAGTGCTGTGAATAATCATAATCTGCTCAAGTCTTGCATCTTTGCTTTCATAAGTTATGAATCATTGATTAAGTTGTGTAAGATCTGTCTCTCTGATTCTTTCAATGCATACATTCTCAGAGAATGTGATTTGAGTATTTTATATGACTCAAATCATCTAGATTGAAACTTCTCAGAACTCTTATTATGTACAAGAACTCACATTCTCATCTTAAGACTTGATTTCTTAACAAGTGAGTCTTGTATTCTTTTCAATTGAATTGCTCAGTTCAGGAGTAACTTGTTAGCTTTTGCATGTGTGTGGCTGATCTCTTTCAATCTTGATTCTGTGTCTGTGACTGTTGTGTCTGCAACTGCTTTCTCCCTCACCTTTTCTGAAGCATTCTCTGGGATGCGCGGATGCAATTCATACAACAGGTAGAATGATGAATGCTTGAAGACTGCATGCTGTTGAATCTGCATGGCTAATAGTGCCTGCCCGAGATATTCATTTCATAGTCTCATAGGCTTGCTCACTAGATATTTCATCAGCATGTTGCTCAAGATTTCATTCAAGTATTTCATCTTTTCATTTATCTGTGAATGATATGATGTTGTTCTATGATGTCTTGTCTGTAACTGGTTCATGAAATGCCTTACCACTTCTTCTACAAGGTTTGCACTGTTATCAGTTAGAATCTCATGCAGCATTCCATAGTTAACATAGATCTCATTATATAGGAACTTTGTCATCACCTTCTCTGTTGCCTCTGAAACTGCTTTCGCGACTGGCCAGCCAGTAGCATAATTAATAGCAGTGATTATTCATTGATTTCCATTTGACATTCACGGCAATATGCCTATGAGGTCCACCTCTCATCATTTGAACAGTTGTATCATACACTTCATCTGATGTTGTGCTTTCTTGTGTTCTAATCCTTTCTTAGATCCTTTCACAACCTGGCAATTCAGACACTTGTGAGTGTATGTCTGAATGTTCTCAGCCATGCTTGGCCAGTATGCTCTTGATTCAAGTATGCTCATGAGTTCAGGACTTTCTAAGTGACTGAATTCCTTGTGCATGTGAGTCACCAAGTCATGTTAAAATGAAGATTCTAGATAGAGAGCTTCTGCATATCCTAGATTGCAGTAAAGTACAATGTTGTTTTTCAATTTCCTCAGCTTGAAGTTCAGAAGCATCTCTTCTACTACATTCATGAGATGCTTATCATCTGACATCTTATCATTCTTCAAGTGAGAGATTATGATGTTTACTCATTCTGATTCCTTGCATCTTCTCAGTGCATTTAACACAAACATCTCTTATGCCTGATTCATAGAATTCTTATTCATGAAATCAGGTCTGTGACTGATTGCATCAGGCATCACTGCATCTGATTCTTTTCAGTATTTGATATAAAGATTGTACACTTGAAACTCTGAGATTCAACATGCTAAGTGTTTGAAAGGTTTTGTCATTGATTGTAGATAGATGAGACTTTTGTGATTCATGATCACTGTTGTTATATACTCATTGTTGATATATCTATCTCACAATGCCAGCACATGCTTGATTGCTAGCAATTTCTTTTCATACACTGAGTAATTGAGCTCAGTGTCTGATAGTTTTCTACCATTGTATATCACTGAGTACAGCTTGCTGTTCTTACTCATCTGTAGAAGAGTGTCTTCAATAGCTCATTCAGATGTGTCTGTCTCAATGTAGAAAGGTTTATTACAATCTAATTGAATAAGCACTGAGAATGTTGTTACACATTCTCTCAGTGTGAGAAAAGCCTCTTCACATGCAGCATTTCAGATGATTGAACAAAACTTCTTCTTTCACAGATTTGCATCTGTTTCTCTTAAGAGATTCAAGAGTGATACAGATATTCATGTGAAATCCTTGATGAATCTGCAGTAATATGAGATCAACTCAAGAAACTGTCATACATGGTGTACATTTCTCAGCTGCAGTCAATTCACTATGACATTCAATTTCTCTGAGATGAGGTGTATACAGTCATCACTTACTACATATCTCATGAACTTCAACTCTTCTGTTTCAAACACACACTTGATTGATTTGATGTAGAGCTTATACTCTGTCAGAGTTGTAAGCACTTTATCAAGATGCTTCAGATGTTCATCATATGAGTTTGAAAAGACTAGAATGTCATTGAGATATACAAGGCATAAGGTTTCATTCTGTTTATGAAGAATTATATTCATCATTATTTGAAAGATGACAGGTGTATTTGTCAGATCAAATAACATTGCTAGGAATTTGAACTTCTCTCATTGCATATTAAACACAGTTCACAGGACTGACAGTTCATCTACACAGATCTGTCAGTATTCTGAGAGAAGATCAATCTTCAATAGATATCAGGCATTTCTAACTGTATTCAACTGTTGTTGAATTCATGGCAGTGAATATTCATTCTTGATCATAAGCTTGTTAAGTGCTTGATAATTGATACACATCTGCCACTTCTCATCTGTCTTTTTCACAAATAGAACTGAAAAGCCCCACGCGCTTGATGAGAGTTGTATAAGATCACATTTTAGAAGGTCTGTGATCTGACACTTCTGTTCTTCAAGGTGTATTTGTGACAGAGAGTACACATTCTGATTGACTGGTTTTGCATCCCTCATGTCAATCTCATGTACAAATCCTCATTTCAGCAGCAATTTCAGTGAAAGATCTGTTTGAAAGATCTTTCTATACTTCTTCAGAAGCTTCTTCATACACTTGTCCTTCTGCATATTCTTTATCTTGATTTCCTTCACTTCCAGGTCTCATATAACATATAGAATGCTTTTAAATGAGGTCTTGCAAATCATTCTCTTTGCTTGTTGATGCATAAGCAGATTTAACCCTTCTATATCAGAGGCGTGGAATGTCCTTCTCATATCAGTTGATAGGATTGTATGAACCCTTTTCTTCCTATCAGTCAACTGCATATGACATGTATGTCATTGAATCTGCAGGTTGAATCTTTGGAATCAATCAAGTCTGAGAATAAGATCATATTTCATGTTCTGCAGCTCTCATGCTCAAATATAGCAAGATCATTCTTCAAAGTGCAAGAGAACTCTTACTCTTGCAGGTGATATCAAATATCAGTTATCAGATAATCTTATGTGTCAGGAATTCTTCACTCAGCAGACTCTTTTCAATCTTTGAATCATATAATTCTCAATATATTGTGTAGAAGCTTCTGTATCTGTTAACACTTTTACAGCCATCTCTTAATTCTTATTCAAGTGTTCTCTATACATTAACATTTCAGGTCTCAAGGCATTGAGATGAGTGTTCACTTCATCATTCTCATCTGTATCTCATTCAGAAGTCTGCTTCTTCTTTGCATTCACAGGATTCAGAGAGTCATCTAACACAGGCATCTCTTTCACTTTGAAGGCTTTTCATAGAATATCAGTGAGTGTCTCTGAGCTCACTGATTCAGCTAGTTTTTTGACTGTGCACACTGAGTGTAATCTTTTACATCATGATTTTGACATCTGCAGTTGAAACAAGCTCAATACTCACAATATCAAGATTTTCACTCAGAGAATCCCTTTTTCAGAGGATTCAGCACTTTAGCAATGATATTCAGATCTAGATTCATTACATCTGAGTGTGTGACTTGTGTCATAGAATTCTGATTATTCATTCTCTGCTAAGACATACTTGATTGCAGTATTTTCTGTTGCAATTGACTCACTTGTTCTTATACAATGAGAATGTTGTATGCTTTCTTCACTATATCTGACTGTGAGATTAAGCATTTTCATTCTGCTCTCAACTCAGGTATGAGATCATGAATGAAGATCTGTAAACAGAAAGATGTTGAAAGCTCTTCATTCAATGTGAAATAGTGTAAGCTGAAGTGTGTGAAGTATGATATAAGATCACTCACTTGTCTACACTCAGTGAAGTGTTTATAACACTTATCTCATATGTTCACTTTCTCAAAGTTGTGCAAGATTCATTTGAAAAACTCATTTCATGTTTATAAGAATGAATATTGCTCTGAGTCTGTGAGATTCATCTTTTCATCAGTTATTCATAATGACTTTGCTTTTTCATGTAGAAACACAGCAGATCTTAAGACTTGTTAAAATTCTGTTGACTGCCTGTCTGTGAGTTCACATTTGATCTGATAATATGATTGCATCTGACTTAGCCAGCTGATTACAGCATCATTTTTTCAGTCATCATTGAAGCTTGATAGCTTCAGCAGATCTCTCAGCTTGATATATCTCATACTCAGATTCTCATTCTGCACAGCAGTCTCTGATGATGTGTACACTTCTGAAGAGATTATGAATGATTGTAATGAGATCTTCAGATTTGATATAGTTGTCTGTCTGTGTAAACATTTGATCTTCTGCTGCAGGCCTAAGATCTGGTTTTCTCTATTCTTATTGATAATGATGATTGTGTCAGTGAAGCTCTTCATAGTAAATGCTTAATCTGCAGTAAATATCAATTGTTGTTTAGCTTCTGCCTTGACCTGTCACTGCGTACACAAGGCCTCAATCTCATTTAGAATCCTCATATATGTACAGAGCTTTGATTCTAGTTCAGCAGTCTCAGTCACTTTTCTTACTGCTTTGAGTAAACTCTCTGAGAGGTTCTGCATATCTTCCAGTTCAGATAGCAGAGAAGGGTGTTGTTTGTATCAGCTAGAGAAGATATTCATTTCAGTGGTTTTCTTGTTGATCATACAATGTCTATCATTATATTGTTCTATCGCTATATCATTATATGATTTCTGTTATCATTGTATGACTCCGGTGGTGGCCACCCCCCCCTTTTATTTCTTTGGGTGGAGAGTGATCTTCTTTGAATCTGGTTCACTGCTTTCATCTCTTTTTTCTCACACCTCATCTGTTCGCGTCTCATACGTGGCATTCGCCTGGGTGTGGAGTTTTCCTCCAACAAGCGAAGCAGCATCAATCAGATGCTTTTTCACTCACTGCCCTTTGTACACTATCTTTTGAGATGTTCTAGAACCACACTGGCATGATAACTATGAATCACTTCATAGGCAGAATTATCATGCTCTGAAGAAGCCTGCACTTCTCACCAGTTTTTAGACATGCTATCAGATGTGATTCAAAGGTTGCTTAAGCCAGTGTACAATTACAGGTGTACACCGGCTTCTTATATTGTAATCTTGTATGCTAAATTAATTAGCGTATGCTATGACCTCTTTACACTTGTACGCGTACGCTAGTAGTTCGGAAGCGGCCGCGGTATTATCCGACGGTTGTACGTTCTTCCGAACCACATATTAAAGGTCTCAGATTCACTTTTCAAATAAAAATCTAGTCTCAGATAAAGAATATGTTTGAATTCTTAGTCATATTTTCATTCTGATCTCATTATTGAGAATGATATTAAATAAGATTATGAAATCACTTCTCACTTACATAATATCATAACATAGTGCTCATTTGTTGAAAATTCAATAGAGAGTGTTATCAAATATTGTTACTTTTCTGAACACAGATCATAATTCATATAATTTTAATTATGAAAAAAATATAAAATACAAAAAAAAAAAACAAAAAACAAAAAACAAAACAAAAATAAGAAAAAAAAAAAAGAAAAGAAAAAGAAAAAAATAAAAAATAAAAAAAAAAAAATCAAGATTGCAGAGTCACAGTACTCTTAAAATACTCACTTCTCAGAGTCTTTATAATGTTCATCATTAACTGTGTATCTCTCACAGTGAGAGTAACATGGCTGTAATAAGTCATTGTCTTAATATTATCTAATAAATAATCAGTATATATCTGTATAAATGTGAATATTTAGAAAATATACACTTAAAAAGTGTGATCAGGGTGAACTCTGCTGTCACTTGAATAGTATCAAGAACAGAATACTGAAATTGATAATTTCTCTCATCAATTTCACAGACAAGACAGGTGAAGATGATCTTGAGAAATATAAGATTTTCTGACTTCTGATAAAAACAGATCTCACAGAGAGACTCTATTTTCATAATATCAGAGACTGAGTATTATTAAAAAGTATTACTTTTATGCAATGCATATGCACTTACTGCAATGATTCATTCTCTGTGCACATAATCAAGGGTTGCAGCTTTCCCACATCACACGGCTCTCTCTGAGATGCTGGTGTCAGTTTGCAACTCATGCAGTCTCTCAGTTCAGCATGCACTGCATGTATGCAGCCCTGCATGCTGAGACTGTGTTGATCATTATGATCTGATGTGATACTCACTTTTCACAGGCCATATTTTGTTTGAGAAGGGGGAGAAGATGTGACTGTGGTTTTATTGAGAAGGAATGAATAATTAGTAATGTTGAATATAATTTGATTCTTCTGTATTTAAAATTTGATTAGTCTATACTCTTCAATTTGAGGGTTTCTAAGAGTGTTTTAATAGTTTTCATACCAGCTTGAACTTAGTGATGAGTTGAAGAAGAAGAGAAAAGAGAGAAGAAAGAAATGAGAATAACTTATCTTTATAATATGAAAACAGAGAATTGCTGCAATCATTCTTTCTAGTAATAAAGATCTGTTTTCTGCATGTATCTCTGATATAGATTATATGATAACTGTATACAAAGAATATCAACACTGCATGCATTGAATGAAGATGATGTTACTATGCAATACTGTAGCTGTTTCTGTATATCTCTGAAAGCTGTTAATATTTTCTTTGTCTCTTTATATTTGATAAGTCAGTAATATATTTCAATGCACTTCTTCTTTTATTATCATCATTATCATCACTATTATCATCATTAATATCATCACTATTATCACTATTATTATCATCATCATCATCATCATCATCATTATCATCATCATTATATTATTTCTGGCCGTCTCTTCTGCTTTTATCTCTCTTCAACACTCACTGAAATCAATCATGTCATTCCTCTTCAAATATTCTGCAGTTCTGTGGACCATCAAGGCGCGTGAGCACTGTCACAGATTGAAGAGAGAGAAGAAGAAGATGTTCAAGTGAGAGAAGACAGATTGTAAGACATATTATAATACCTTGAAGAGACTCTGTAAGAAAGTAGAATAATAATAATTTTAAGTAACACTTCTGATAGATTTAGACTGAACTAAGTATAGAAATAATGTGAATGATGCCGCTCATGAGAGATTAAAGAAGAAGATAGTGAAGAGTCTCATACAGCAGCAGTGAGATCAGAAGAAGTTCTGAGAATGATTTGAGTTCAAGATAAAGAGAGAGAGAGAGAAGAAGAGTATTACTGTAAATAAGCAGTGATAGAAGAAGATTGAGAAAGTATTAAAGTAGAAGATAAAGAAGTCAAAACTGATAAGTTTTTTACTTATTGAGAGATAACAATTTTTGATAATACTTCTGTTCTCTAATTGATTAGCAGGAGCTGACAGAGAAGAAGAGGATTGAGGCCTTGTTCAGGTCTTGAATGCACTTCATAATTCAGAACATTAAGAAGACAGCTCTGCTCTCTGAGCATGTCAATCTGCTTACTGCTGAGATGGAACCTGAGACAGTAGATCAGGAAATGCGGGATTTTGAGACACAGATTGACCTGGCTGAGAAGAAGTAGTGAGAACTCTTCTCTGAGAAGACAGTGAAGAGAGATTTTGAGATGATTATCACCTCAGATGAGAAGAAGAAGAAGAAGGAGAAGAATGAGAAGTGAATTGTAAAGAATGATAAGAAGAATAAGAAAGAGAAGAAGTAGATTTTTTTCTTTTTATATTAGTTAGTTATAAGTTTAAGTTTTTAATTATTAATAATTAAAATTGATTTTGAGTTTTCAAAAATTATTGTACAAGTTGTAATCAAGTCAGAAATGATATATATATATATATATATTTAACTATCATGATTCACAAATCACTATAATGTATAAGTATCAACATTTTTTCAACATTGATATTCACAATATTAATATATTTTTAATGATATTATCTGATAACATAATTTGATAACACTCTCTTTTACAATATTAATATATTTCAAGAAATATGATAGAGATTAATCAAGATTGTTTATTTACTTTTATACATCAATGATATTCAATCTGAGTTAGTACTAAAATTATAACTAAGCTAAGAAACAAGATTATTTTCTCTTATATTAATTCTTCTTACACACATCAGTGATCAGTTATTGAAAATAAATTATCATCTTTCTTAAATTATTATCATGTCTTCTGAATTCACTTCTTTCACTTCTTTTACTTCTACTGAAGATCTACAAACTCTTCAAGAAATCACTGTGAATCACAAAGTCTACATTGTTTATAATTCAACACAGAATGCTCTCTTTCAATCATGATAAATGATCACTTCATTCTTCATATCTGATTCCAGGTCATGAAATTTATGAAAAACTCAACACAAACATTGAGATGAACTATGAAATAATTATTAACAGGTTGTATTGTAGATTACTGAAGAGTCATCTCTCTGCTACAATCACTGCAACTTCATTCAGAAACATTCATTATAAACTGATCATAGCTCTGAAGAAATTTTCTGACATTTGAAGTCATCAGAATGCAGACAATAAAAGAAAAATAATCAGAAAATTACTACTGAGCTGATAAGTTACTCTATCAGATAATAATTTTTGATAACACTAACTTTCTAATTTGAAGAAAATCATGTAAAAACAATCATATATCAGTACTCTGATTTCACAACTCTTATCTGATAACTTCTGTGAACAATTACTTCATATATGTATATCTCTGAATCTTTCTCTTCAATCAATTGAAAACCTCAAATTCTGAACACTTCTTCAAATGCTTAATTCAAATCTTCATATTTCACATCAATTCTGTCTTCAATCCAATCTTGAGACACACTACAAAGTCAATATACAACATCTAGAATCAGAGTTGAAGAATCATTGAAGAGTGTCTCTCACTGTGAATACATAAACTAGTACAAATAATCTTATATTTATGAGAGTTATATGTTATTATATTGATGAGAACTGAACTTATCAAGAGATATTAATTGAATTTAAATCATTGATCAGTAGTTATACTGAGGATTATATGACAGAGATATTAATGACTGTGATTAAAAATGACTATTGAGATATTAGTCTCAGTCTTCTTACAATTACAACTGATAATGCTGCAAATAACTACACTATGATGAAGAGCTTGAAGCAAAAATTGACTTTGCATTTCTGAAATGATAAACAAGGTCATATTCTCTGCATTGCTCATGTGGTTCATCTTGTGATACAAACACTGATAAAGAATCTTAACATCAAGATGAAGAATAATGAGATGACTGGTTCTTGGGATGAGAATGAGATGAAAGTGATTACTCAAGTAACTTTTACATCTACTTTACAAAAGATAATGTTTTTTGATAACACTTTTTAATATTGTTTTTTGATAACACTTTTTGATAATACTACTGTTAATTTTGAATAGATTGGCTAATAATTTAAATATCATAGATTTGAAACATTGCTAATGCAATTTGTACCTCTTCTAAATAACAACAACAATTTCATGATATTCAATAAATAAACAAATCAGTCACATTACTGAATATGATACAGAATGTTAGAATACAGTGAAGTTCAATATATGAGATGACTGTTTAGACTCTTCAATTGCATCAGATGATTGATCATTGAGTGTAACACTCTGATCAGAAAAAGATTCAGATATTGAAACTTTCTGATATGAAGTGAACTCAGTTAAAATATATGATTGATTTACTGTTTCAGTTTTATAAGACAATAAAGACAGTCTCAATCACTCATACATTAACACTGCAGTCAGTCTGGTGAGTGTATAACAGTTTATTTACTCATCTTGAGAAGCAGTTGAATCACTCAAAAAGAAATTCAGTCTGGGATGATGCTATAGTGCAGGCTATTATTACTGTAAGGAATAAACTGGCATATTACTACAGCAAAACTGAACAATCTTTTGCAGAGTACTATGCTGTAGCAGCTCTACTAGATCTCTTCTATCAAGTTAATACTTACACTTCTCAAGATTGAACAGAGAAGAAACAAGACTTATATATCAAATTAGTCTGAGACTACTATAATGCTAACTATCAGAGATTTGAATAAGCAGATATTCAAGATGTGAAGACAGTGGAATACAATTCCCTAGTAAGTAACAATCTTTGATAACACTCTATATCTCATAGAACTATAATACTAACTTTGAAACAGGACTTACATACATTGATTGCAACTGAAAATCAGGCAAAACTACATACTTGTAAAACTGAATTTGACTGTTATCTTTAAGATGATCTGACAAATTTACATGCTAAATCAATTCTAGAGTTATGAAAAATTGTTAAGAGTACATATTCAACTGTTGCACTGATGATGTGTGATATTCTGGCAATTTCATTGACAGAGGTGAGAATGGAGTGAAAGTTCAACTCAAGTTGAGATATTTATCACTATCATCAGAGACAATTATAAGGAGAAACAATCAAGAAACTCATGATTGTAAAACATGAAATTATCAGACAGTTTAATACCTCTGATCACAGTATATCAGAGAAGTGTAGTTTTCATGAGAAAGTGAAGAATAAACTTGCACAAGAATGTATTTAGTTGTTTCATGAGTGTTATCAATAATCATTATCAAATTCTGATTATATAAGCAATCACTGAATGAACTGAATGAGACTGATTTTGATCTTCAGTCCCAGTCTCATTCTGATTTTGAAAGAATGATCATCTTTCACAGTTTATTCTGAGAAATTACTCTTATTTCACTGTTCTTGAATTAAATCTGGTCATTTTTCACACCATTTCTCTCAGAAATGGTCCATTTTCAGATTTTTTTGAGGCTTGGTCCTGGTGGGACTCACACTAAGAAATGTATGAGACCAGACCAAATGGGACCAAATGTGAAATTCATGGTCTCACCGGCCAGTCTAGATATTACAATATAATGATAAAGATGTTCTATAATTATGTGTCTTCATATCTAAGAAACTGAGTTCTGTTGAATGCAATTATAAGATCTATGATAAGAAACTTCTTACAATTATATACTCTTTAGAAGAATAAGACTCTGAACTCTGAAGTGTCTCTGAATTTAAGATAATTGTAGATTATAAGAATCTTAAATACTTCATAACTATCTATAAACTCACTGAATAATAGATGCAATGATCTCAGTTCTTAAGCTGTTTTCATTTTACAATACACTACTATCTCAGCAGTCAGAACTCAATAACAGATGCTCTCTCACAATGAGAGTAAGATATGCCTTTTAATATAGCAGACATCTCTTAAATGAACTGAGAACATTATCTTCTAGATCTGAAGATATTAATTAATCAAGGTGAAACAACTCATGACACTATACACACTTCTTTAATTAGAACACTCTCTCTCTGAACTTATACTGATATCTTCACTTCTTCTGAATCTACACTAGATGAATTATGACATGTAACAGCTTAAACTGATGAACTTCTTCAAGTACTCACTGAAGCAGTATATCAAGAAGCACTTCAATTTCTCTCAGAACTATATATAAGAACTGACATCTTAGAATGTTCAATTGATAATAATAACACTCTATAATTCTATGAATAATACTGAGTCTCTTACTCTGAATTCTTACACACTTGAATAATGTAAGAGATGCATGATTCATGTGTGACTGATCATTCAGACTGTGCATAACTGTATAGAATGATCTTCTGAGAATTCTACTCATCTGAAATATTAAACAGTATCAGATACTTTGTCTGAAACTGTAATCATTGTTCTTTCATCATCTCATAGAAGAACTGTAGAAAACATCTGTTAAAACTGCTCAATATCTTTAATAGAATCTGATGAGATGTGATAATTGACTCACTGTTAATCTCTCTGAGAGTCAGAATTGTAGAAACATTCTGATTATTATAAATTGATTAAGCAAAGATGTAATATTGAAATCTTGTGATAAAATGAATACTAAACAAGTTATCAAAGCTTTTCTACAGAGTCTGTTCTATTGAATGCATGAATTACTGAGATCTATAGTATCAGATTAAGACTGTTAATTCATGAATGCTCTCTGAATAAGAATCTGTCAAGTTCTCAAGATTATACACTATCTGTTAACTGCCTATCACTCTGACACTGATGATATATCAGAATGAATAATTCAGACTGTAAAGAATTATCTCTGTAAGTTCTGCAATCATTCACAAGATAATTGATATGACTTACTTCTACATGCAGAGGTTGCTATTAATGAACAAGATATTATTTTAACAGGCATAAGCCTGTTCTTTCTTACACACAGTTGTCACATGAAGGTGTTGAATCTTCTAGAGATCACACAGTTCACATCAGATCTCTGCAGTTTAATTCAGATCACTGATAATATAGTAATAAAGCTCTGAGATACTCATAACTGAGCAGAGGTCTTCATGACAACTATGAAACAAGATTAAGAGAATTAAATCAATGTTCACTGAGATCTCATCAAATAATATAAGATAGAAGATCTGATATGATTGAATCTTAAGAATATACAGATCACATGTTCATCTTATACACTGAATTATCATTATGTTAAGTAAAAAGTGATAGAAGTTCTAGATAGTTATAACTATTATCTTGATATATTATCAGAGATCTATGATGTCTTTCATACAAGCTTACTCTGTCACATCATTATCAATCTGTTTTCTTCTCAACTAACTTTCAACTAGCAGTCACCAGGCATTATAGAAGAAGATAATGAGCTTGAGTGAGAAATTGAGAATATTCTTGATAAGAGACCCCGTAGCCGTAGTCAACAATATCTTATGAAATAGATTATATATAATCATCTGACCTGAACTCTGAGTTCTGTATTGTCTGAAACAGTGAGTCTTGACTGATGAGAACTGCTTCTGAAAAGAGAGGGTTAATGTGACAGGCTGTATCTAATCAATCATATAGACTATTCTGTTACACTTCACAGATTTCAATTGTTTCATTCTCAAATGTGTACACTATGCTCCGATTCTCGGCCATTCTCAATTGCTGATTCTCAGCTGCTATGAATATATATAGATTCTTCCACTCTGAAGGTTCACTGCATACACCATCACATATGTGTATAAATATTCACTTTAATTGTCAATTCTCACACTTTCTCTTTCTTTTCCTTCTTTAACATTTTTCTCTTTGTTATATAAGACCTATCAATATTATACTGATCTATTCAGTGTAGGCCTCTTACATTATTCAATATAAGATAGTGTAAACTAAAGTGTGTGAAGTTTAATATAAGATTATTCACTTATCTACACTCAGTGAAGTGTTTATAACACTTGTCTTATATATTCACTTTCTCAAAGTTGTACAAGATTTATTTGAATAACTCATTTCATATTTATAAGAATAAACATTGTTTCAGATCTGTGAGATTCATCTTTTCATCAGTCATTTATAATAACTTCACTTTTTCATGTAGAAATGTAACAGATCTTAGAACTTGTTAAAATTCTGTTAACTATCTGTCTGTGAGTTCACATTTAATTTAATAATATAATTGCATCTGACTTAGTCAGCTGATTGCAGCATTATTTTTTCAGTCATTATTAAAGCTTAATAACTTCAGCAGATCTTCTGACTTTATATATCTCATGCTCAAATTCTCATTCTGCACAGCAATTTCAGATGATATGTATACTTCTGAAGAGATTGTGAATAATTGTGATAAAATCTTCAGGTTCAGTATAATCATCTATCTATGTAAACATTCAATCTCTTACTGCAGGTCTAAGACCTGATTTTCTCTATTCTTATTGATAATAGTGATTATGTCAGTGAAGCTCTTTATAGTGAATAGTTGATCTGCAGTGAATATCAATTGTTGTTTGACTTCTGTCTCAGTCTGTCACTGTGTATGCAAGATCTTGATTTTATTTAGAATTCTTATACATGTACAGAGCTTTAATTCTGATTCAGTGATTTCAGTTACTTTTCTTTCTACTTTAAGTAAACTCTCTGAGAGGTTTTGTATATCTTCCAGTTCAGATAGCAGAGAAGAATGATGTTTGTATTAACTAGAAGAGATATTCATTTCAGTGATTTCTTATTAATTGTATAATGTCTATTGTTATATTACTATATTGTTATATTGCTATATTATTATATGATTTCTGTTATCATTGTACAACTCTGGTGATGATCATCTCTCTTTTTATCCTTCTTTTAAGTAGAAAGTAAACTTCTTTGAATCTGGTTCATCACTTTCATTCTCTTTCTCACATCTCATATGTTCATATACATGGCATTTGCCTGAGTATGAAGTTTTCCCTCAACAAGCAAAGCAGTATCAATTGAATGCTCTTTCACTCACTGCTTTTCTTACACTTTCTTTTGAGATGTTCTAGGATCACACTGGCATGATAACTACAAATTACTTTATAGACAGATTTATCACACTCTGAAGAAGTCTGCACTTCTCACTGATTTTTAGACATGCTATCAGATGTGATTCAAAGGTTGCTTGAGTCAGTGTACAATTACAGGCGTACACAGGCTTCTTATATACTGTACACTAAATTAATTGATGGCTGCTATGGCCTCTTTGCATTCGTAAGCAAGTTCAGAAGCGGCCGCGTTATTATCCGATAGTTGTACGTTCTTCCGAATCACATAGAGACATTTCTTCTACTCTGTCTGAACTCAATTGAATTAAGCTATACAGACTCTTTTCTCAGTTGAATAGAATTGTATTCTTCTAATTTATTTTTGAGAAGTAGCATTTCTTTCTCACAGTCAAAGATTTCAACTGAAATATTAGAAAGAATGAATTTATCTCACTTTTCATCTCTCTCAGATAGAATTGTTGTATTCAGTAGAGATTCTATTACTGATTTTCAGAGATTCTTGTTCTTAATGAGGAATTCTGCACTGAATTCAGGCATTGTAGTTAAAATAATAGAATTATCAAAGAAAGATGACTCAGTTGAAGCTATAACTGATTTTTGAACTTCAATATCAGTTATTAACTGAGAAAAGAACTGCTCGTTAATTTCATTTCTCATTCTGAAAATAAGATTTAAGTTTAGTTTGTTTTTTTGCAAGATGTTCTGATTTGAGACTTTGAGAATAAGTCATCTATTTCTGAAGATTTGAAAGTTCTTCTCTTTTTACATTTCTTTTTTTTCTTTTCTATGAACAGAGATCTGAGTAATATTCTTCTCAGTTTTCTCAGAATTATAAGCAGGTTTTGAAATAGCAGGTTTAGAGGCAGCAGATTCTACTACTTGAGCATATAGTTTCTTCTGATTTGAAGAAGAAGATGAAGAAGTAGAAGATGAAAAAGAGTCAGTGACTGTACTAGAAGATTTCAATGTTTTTTGAATTGTGTTTGAAATTTCAAGTTTGAACTTGATCACTTCTTGTAGTTGTCTAGCCTGAGCATGAAGAAATAACAGAACTTCTTCATTCTTCTCACTCAGTCACTGTTTTTCAAGAATTTTGCTTGCTTTTTTCAGTTTCTGTATTTCAAGAACTTGTTGTTTCTCTATTTCTTCCGTGTTTCTTCTCTTTAGAATTTCAATCTCAGAAACAGCATCTGAGAAAACATCTTTTTTCACATCAACTGAGTGTACTCTTGAACTCATTTTACTCACTGAATGAAAAGTTGATCAGCCTGTTTCTATTGAGAGATTTATCAGTTTATTTTCAAATGAAAAGTTGATTAGACTGTTTCAAAAGAAGAATGAAAGACTTTCATATATAAAACATCTGATTTTTTTCACACTAGTTCAGTAACTAGGTTAGATTTTTGAAAAGAATCTAATAAACTAAGATTGATTTTTAAGATAAATTGATAAAATCTTTACACACTCTTTCTTGAAATACAGTGAAAAAAGATATAATATCAATTGATAATAAATCAGATAATATGACAGTTCTTGAAAGAAAAACTGATAAAAAATAAGTTAATTTTTTGCAGAGAAATTGATTAAAACTATTAAATTTTATTCTAAATCATTCAATTCTTCTCACATAACAAGTGTGCAACTCAAATAAGTTAATAAAGAGTGTAGAAAAGAATTAAGTATTAATGAAAGCTCTTCAGTCACTGAAAAAGTAATTCTTACTTAAAAGAATATGAAATTATGACTGAAAACAACTCTGTTTTTAATTCTTTGTAAGAATATTGTATAAAACTCAGAGAAAAACACCTTACTTTTTCAAGAGAAGTAAAAAACTATTTCTAAGATCTTTTTTTTTGCATTAACTACTGCAGAAGAATGAGATAGAAACTGCTAAGATATGCACTACTGTATATTCTCTATCAAGACTAGACTGACCGTGTGACCGTGTCTGAGACCAGGACCAGAATTTTTGATAGTCTCATTATCAATTCGACTGATCTCATTACATGGTTTTAACATTAGATAGTAGTCTCATACTGTTTCAGTGAAACTTACTGTCTACTCTTATCACATTTTTCAAATAAGATTATGATTTTCACTTCTTAATTTAAATTATTTTTATTGTTTTAAATGACTTTAAATCTCATTTGAGTGTTATGAAAATATATTCTTTCTCATTCTTGCAGACTAGATTAAGGAAGACAAAGTCACTCATCTTAATAACTGATTGAGTGTGAAAACAGTTGAAGAATTTCATCATTTTAATCTTTGTGACAGTGTATATATCTAGGGCATTCTGCTGTACTTTGTCATAGACTGTAATGAATTCAGCTACATCTGCTGAGACTTCTTTATTTCTCAGTGACAGTCATCTCAGCTTCACTTCTGTAAGCAATTCAAATGAGAAGACTAATGCTGAGTGAGCAGCTACTGAGTTCAGAGCTCTTTTCACCTGATTGAGTAAAGTTCTCTAAGATGATTTGTACTTGTCTATGAGAAGCATTTGTAAGGTGATTTCAATAGTGAGATTGATTTACTCACTCTGATTATTTCAATGAGAATTGTAGATAGTTGTTATTCAGGTCTTGATTCTCATCTGATGAAGAATGCTCTTTCAGAATTGCAATGTGAATTTGAGATCTCTATCTAAGATAATTATCAGTAGACTGGCCGCTGAGATTATGAATTTCATGTTTGATCTCATTTAATCTGATCTCATACATTTCTTAGTATGAATTCTGCTGAGACTAGTCATTAAAAAAACATGCAAAGTGACTATATATGAGATCTTAAAATGAAATCAACACTTGAAAAAAATGAGAAAGTGATCTCATTTGATTCTATTTAGTCTTATGCTTGACATAAAGTTACTATTTTTAGACATTTTAAGGTTTTTTTTAGACTATTTTTAATTTTTTAACAAGTAACACTTTTTGATAACACTCAAATGAGATTTAAAGTCATTTAAAGCAATAAAAATAATTTCAATTGAGAAGTGAAAATCATGATTTCATTTAAAAAATGTGACAAGAGTAGACAGTAAGTCTCACTGAAACAGTATGAAACTACTATCTAATGTTAAAACTGTGTAATGAGATCAGTCAAATTGATAATGAGACTATCAAAAAATCTGATTCTGGTCTCAGATACGGTCACACAGTCACTCTAGTTATCAGTAAGAGCTGTCAGTGACAGACTACTTCTCTATAGAACTCTTTCACTCATTGCAGAGTGTTTCATTTCTCTTACTCTGTGATCAGAATGATGACTTTTGAGAATTTGTCTGTGACTGTCAGTATTGAGTTACAGCTGTCACTTATCAGTAATTCAGTAATGAAATTGATTGACAGAATCTTGAATGATTCTTTCAGAGATGAGATAAGATGTAATTTCTCTCACTGAGAGTGATTTGATAGCTTAGATAGTTAATAATTGAGACAATGTGAGATACAATCAAGAATTTGTTTATAAGCATGAGGTAAGAAGAAGAATCAGTACATAATGTCTTCCGTTTAATGAAGATCAGAGTGTCTGACAGCATTGTAACATAAGTGAATAAGATCTTCTGCTAAGATACATCAAGCACTCACTCAGTAAGCTGACACAATCAAGAATGAGTTCATTACTACTGTATTTAACATAGGTATTACTCTCTCAATCAATATCAAGAATCAATTGTGTAAGAACCTATCAGCTGATTCAGCCTTGAAAAAGGTCTATTATAAAGTGATGTAAGAGAGAAAATATCATTTATTCATACTTCAAGACAGTCTTCTGTTCTTTGTTAATAATCATCTCTGTATTACACAGACCTTAGCAGAAGATCTCATTTACTTATGTCACAATGCTGTCAGACACTCTGGTCTTTATTAAACAGAAGATATTATGTACTGATTCTTCTTCTTATCTCATGCTTATAAACAAATTCTTGATTGTATCTCACATTGTCTCAATTATTAACTATCTAAGCTATCAAATCACTCTCAGTGAGAGAAGTTACATCTCATCTCATGTCTGAAAGAATCATTCAAGATTCTGTTAATCAATTTCCTCACTGAATTACTGATAAGTGACAGCTGTAACTCAATACTGACAGTCACAGACAAATTCTCAAAAGTCATCATTCTGATCACAGAGTAAGAGAAATGAAACACTCTGCAATGAGTGAAAGCTATGTTAAATACAGCAGTAATGAACTCATTCTTGATTCTGTCAGCTTACTGAGTGAGTGCTTGATGTATCTTTTCTTGATTATCTTGAGAGATCTCTTCAGAATTGTCTGTGAGAGTGTGTAATCAGAAGAGAGTATTAACATTGTAATGTGAAGTGTCTTTATAATAGCAGATTTGCATGCACAGAATATACATGCTAAGAATCAGAGCTCAATTTGTCAATTGATTACTCTGATAACCTGTGATGAGTGACTGAAGAACAGATATAAGTGTAATATAATTGATCACAACAATGAATTCACTGTTGAGATATTAAGAAAGCTTTTTCAGAGCTCACATCAATCTTAAGCACTCTAATTCAGTCACTCAATACTGTCTCTCTGCTGAGTTCAATCATCACAATAGAAATAGAATGAGGCTCTCAATTCCATCAGTACTCATCTGATGCAGTGTGATTTCTATCTCACACTGTTTGCTAGAATTCATGTACACAATGAACAGTTGCTTGAAGTCAGAGTATGCTCTTGTGACAGTGTTCATTAAGATGAGCTCACATCAATCTCAAGCACTCTAATTCAGTCACTCAATACTGTCTCTCTGCTGAGTTTAATCATCACAATAGAAATAGAATGAGTCTCTCAATTTCATCAGTACTTATCTGATGCAGTGTGATTTCTATCTCACACTGTTTACTAGAATTCATGTACACAATTAACAGTTGCTTGAAGTCAGGGTATGCTCTTGTGAGAGTGTTCATTAAGATCTGTTTAACAGTATTAAAGAAAAGTTGAGCCTCTGTAAGTAGAGCTTGAAGTTGCAGAAATGCTTCAAACTCAATTAATTTAATCCTTGTTATATATGATGCTCTTTTCTGACGTGTTTAGAGACTGTTGTGCAGCATTCTGACTTTGAGTGTCTTCAGTTCTTCTATCTTGTCTGCTTAGAAATTTACAAAGTTGTGATAGTAGTTAAAGAGGCTGATGATTCTCTCCAGCTCTCTAAGAATTATAGAGAAGATCAGGTTTGTAATAGCAGCTATCTTCTTCTTCTGAGTGAATATTCTCAGTCAGTTAACATGATAGCTCAGCAAACACACAGAGAGATAGATGAAATAACACTTAAATAAGAATATCATCACTCTGAATATCTTGAGCGCAGTGAATACTGTCTGCATGTGATAAAGATAATTATTTAGCAAATGTGAGAAGATGATGATGTTATTGATATAGACTAAGATGAATTATTACAAGAATTATATCAGTATCTCTTTCATACATTGCTGAAAGAATTCAGATGAGATTATCAATCTCATTATAGTGACTGTAAAGTGTTTAAGCTCTCAGTGCAGTGTGACAAAGATGATTTTGAAGTGATCAGAATCTTCTATGAGCTGTTGAAAGAAGTCTTGATAAATATTCATTGATAAGAATACTATAAAACTGCTCAACAACTGCAGAACATTCTCCTGTGTTGATAAAGAGTATATATTTAAAAGCAATTGTAGATTGATCTTCTGCAAGTTCACAATTACATGTGATTTCTCTTTATATCAGATCATGAATGCAGGGGAAGTGATAGAGTTCTTGATCTCAAGAGAAACTCTCTCAATTCTCTCATTTCAAACAAGCAGGGTCAAGATTTGATCAGCTGCTTCTCAATTCCTCTGTGAGAGAGAGTATGATCACTGCTTCAGTCTGAAAAGATTATCTTTGTTAATGAACTGTAGCAGTATCTTCACATTGTCTGAAAATAATCTCAGATTGAGATCAAAAACTTTGTAATATCAGTTAATAATTTTCTGAATTACTTTATAATCACTTACTGCTCAGTAATCTGATATCTGTACTTTAACTCACTCAGTGAGGGCATCTGCTATGAAAATCTGAAGAGAATTGTTGTGATCTTCTGTGTCTATCAATAGATTGAACTGTAGACTGAATAATTTCACATATGAGATAGAAAACAGAGATAATTTCTCAATTGAATCATTATTAACAACATTGACATTCACAGAGCAGATGATGATCTTTTTCTGCTTTTATAATAAGTGAGAGTTTCTTCCTGTATAAATAGTGCCTCTGATGACCTTGACATTTATAGCATATTTTTCATGAAATATAATACACTTATTGTGAACATTAATAATGACTCTTATCAGTGATAATATATTATTTACTATAATTATATTGCATCTGAGATATTGTATCAGATGAACTCCGCTCTTCAGATTGAAAAGAGAATCATTATTCATCTTTAGAGTGAGAGCTGTTGCTATGAATAGATTCAATTCATTTGTATTTGAATCAACTTCTTGAATGCACACATATTAATCATGTGATAGAGCAGTCAACTGACATTAAGAGAGGAATAAGCTTGCTATCACTGTATTAATAAGTAATATACCTGTGTCTGTATCAATGCAAACTGAGAGATCACCTTAAAGAGTATTAATGAGAATGATAAGAAAGGTGTAAAATAAGTACTACAGTTCACTAACATATTCTCAATCACTGGTCAGAATATCACATGCTGTGATAGTGTATATATCAGTGTTAAACATACTCAGATATAGACTGACCGTGTGACCGTGTCTGAGACCAGGACCAGAATTTTTGATAGTCTCATTATCAATTCGACTGATTCTATTACACAGTTTTAACATTAGATAGTAGTCTCATACTGTCTCAGTAAGACTTACTGTCTACTCTTATCACATTTTTCAAATGAGATCATGATTTTCACTTCTCAATTTAAATTATTTTTATTACTTTAAATGACTTTAAATCTCATTTGAGTGTTATCAAACAGTGTTACTTTTTAAAAAATTAAAAATAGTGCAAAAAAAACCTTAAAATGTCTAAAAATAGTAACTTTATGTCAAGAATGAGACTAAATGAAATCAAATCAGATCACTTTCTCATTTTTTTCAAGTTATGATTTCATTTTAAGATCTCATATATAGTTACTTTGCATGTTTTGTTAATGACTAGTCCCAGCGGGATTCATGCTAAGAAATGTATGAGACCAGATTAAATGAGATCAAATGTGAAATTCATGATCCCGGCGGCCAGTCTACTCAGATAATTGTTGAGAAAGTGTCTGTGAATGAGATAGATCTCTCAATATCTGACTCATTATCTATTTTTCTGACTCACTGTCAGAATCTAGACTGAGATCTAGTTTTAATAGATTATTATTCTCTTCTCTGTCACTCTCTTATTTAACTTAATTTACTAGATGATTGCTGATCTTCTCTTTTCTGAGATAGTGATTGATGTAATGAGAGCTTCTGTATATATAGCACTCTGCTGCAGATACTGATAATTTTCTCTCTACATATTTAATCAGCAGTCTGCTCACTGTAAGATCACTTATAAGAAGAGTAGACTGACCGTGTTACCGTGTCTGAGATCAGAATTAAACTTTAGAGTTATTATATTATCTAAAAGTATTACTTCTGATTATAGTTTGTATTCATTACATTGATCTCAAATCACATTATTTCAAATATTAAAGATTTCAGATTCACTTTTCAAATAAAAATCTAGTCTCAGATAAAGAATATATTTAAATTCTTAGTTATATTTTCATTCTGATTTCATTATTGAAAATAATATTAAATGAGATTATAAAATCATTTCTCACTTATATAATATTATAACATAGTACTCATTTGTTAAAAATTTAATAGAGAGTGTTACTAAATATCATTACTTTTCTAAACACAGATTATAATTTATATAATTTTAATTATGAAAAAAATATAAAATACAAGAAAAACAAAAAATAAAAAATAAAACAAAAACACGAAACAATCACAATGAAAAAACAAAGAGAAAGAAAAAAAATAAAATAAAAATAAAAAAATAAAAAATAAAAATAAAAAAAACTCAAGATTATAAAGCTGTAGTACTTTTAAAATACTTACTTTTTAAAATCTTTATAATATTTATTATCAACTGTGTATCTCTTATAGTGAGAGTAACAGAGCTGTAATAAGGTATTATCTTAATATTATCTAATAAATAATCAGTATATATCTGTATAAATATGAATAATTAGAAAACATACACTTAAAAAGTGTGATCAGAATGAACTCTGCTATCACTTAAATAATATTAAGAATAGAACACTGAAATTGATGATTTCTCTCATCAATTTCATGAACAAGATATGTAAAGATAATCTTGAGAAATATAAAATTCTCTGACTTTTGATAAAAATAGATCTTACAGAGAGACTCTATTTTCATAATATCAGAGACTGAGTATTATTTAAAAGTGTTACTTTTATATAATATATATACACTTACTGCAGTAATTCACTCTCTGTATATATGACTGAGAATTGCAGCTTTCTCACATTACACAGCTCTCTCTGAGATGCTACTACTGGTTTGTGTGACGGGCTGCGCCTGATCAATTATATAGACTATTTCATTACACTTCATAGATTCTTCCGCTTCATTCTCAAACGCGTATCTCCGATTCTCAGCCATTCTTGATCACCGATTCTCAGCCGCCACGAACGCGTATAGATTCTTCCACCCCGAAGCTCCATCACTTGCACTATCATATATGTGTATAAATATTCATCTCAAGCACTGATTATCACACTTTCTCTTTCTTTTCTTCTCTAACATTTTTCTCTTTATTATATAAGATCTATCAATATTATACTGATCTATTCAGTGTAGGCTTTTTATACTAGAAAAACATTCATCATCTTCTTATTAGAAATGATTATTCATGCATCATCTTCTCATTAGAAATGATTATTTATCAAGAGATATCTGAATGTGTAACAACATGTAAGAAAGAGAAACAATCAGTTAAAACAGATACTGAGTTCTTAGATAGAAGCTTACTCATCAGTCACTCTGACTCTGTAATAAGATCTTATAAAGAGAATATCAGTGAAAGACTTAAGAGTTCTGACATCTTAGATGTATAAGATATTCATACAATTACACATCTGATAATCAATATAATCATGTCTAACAATAATATGAAACTCTCAAATGTAAGTATAGACATGATATCACAGTGACTCTGAGTAATGTTGAAATTACAATAATAATAAATAGTTGATATGTATGCAACTCAACAACTTCAATATGAAGAGATTCAATAATTAACTCATACAATTTCAACATCTACAGAAAAAATATAAAAATGCTGAAAGAATACTTAAATGCTTCTGTATATTTTAATGCTTCTGATCTCACTCTCTACTCATTATAAAGAATGAAAATACTCATGAAACTGAGTGTAGATGAAGATGCCATCAGTTTATTAATCAATTAAGATTGATATATCAATGAATGATTGAAGAATCACATGAAATAGAAGTTTTATTCATGAATGAAAGCATGTGAACCAGCATTGTAAATGTCTGATAATATTATGAAACATTTTGATATTCTATTCTGAGATACTGTTATGTAACAGAAGATGTTAAATTGATTATGTAGTATCTAACAGAGAAATACTTCTCTTACAACATTCATCTCTGACTTCAATATCAAGATATTAGAAGCAGATGATCAATCTTTGAAAGATTGAATGAAGATTAGTATGCTCAAGAAGACATTGACCTTTGAACTCTTACAGACTCTTATAAGTATAGACAAAGACCAGACTTATGAAGACTTCTGTACACAGCTTCAGGAATTGAATGATCATCTTATCAAGCTCAAGAGTATACAGAACAGCAGCAGAAGATGTTACATCTCAGTCACTTATACATCTGCACTGAAGAATAACAACAATGACGCAGATGCTATGAACTGAGTAGACTTGAATATCTATACATAAGTAAGAGTCTCTGTCATCTGAACAGGCTTCTGAGTCTCTGAGATCACTCCTGAAGAAGTCACTGATTGATGTTAATATGAAGTATGCATTAACTGTAACTGATTAGAACACATTGCTTTCAACTGCTGATTAACCTATGTATCTTCACACTTGAGAGAAAGATCAGTATCTTCTTATTCAAAGAATGAATCAGTGTCTGTCTGCATCAATCATATTGCAGTGAAGAAAGATTCAGAAGATAACTATGAAAATATCTCAATGAAACAGAGAAAAGATTAGCTTCTGTTCAAATTTGTAAATAGAAGCTTGAAGAGGTCAGATAACAATAATTTAAAGAGAAAATGACAATGAATGCAATTCTTGTATCTACTGTGATTGATAACATGTATAAAATGAAAGTCATGATAGATCGCAGTCTATGTTATTATGCAATGATTAAATCTTCAATTGTAAGACATTATAATCTTCAGTGTATTCTCTTATCAAGACCCTGACTTCTCACAGAATTTAATAATTTAAAAGACATTCACACTCATTACATGATGAAACTAAATATAGATGTTAAAGAACATCAACATGAAGATGTCTATGCATACAAAGTTGAGAATCTTGACTATAATTTTATGCTAGAACTTGTCTGACTATCTGAACAAGATATCTTATTGAATACTCAAAAGAGAAGCTTAATATTCTCTAATAATAATAGAATTCATGAAGACGATATTCACAAGACTATGAATCTTACACAGATCTCTGTCAACACTTACAAAATACTTTGAAAAAGAAGTTATTAAAATCACTGACAAAGTCACTGATAGCAGAACTATGTATCAATATATTCTATTAGTCTAGCTAATATCAAGAAAGCTCTAAAAAAGTTATTCTGTACTATAATAACAGATTCTTACACAAAACTCTCTCAATAATATCATGAATATCTAGATATCTTCTGATAAGATAATATTATGAATATACCTTCTTTACAAGGCTCAGAAGTGAATCACAATATCAAGTTAGAAAAGAAGAATGATAAGAACTCTGAGCTACTGTGAGGCTCTCTTTATAATATGTCTTGAGATGAACTTCTTCTTCTTCAGAAGATACTTAATAATCTGTTAAATAAGACATTTATATGTATTAGTAACTCTTCTACTGCAGCTTCTATTCTCTTTGTAAAGAAGTCAGGTGAAGAACTCTGATTCTGTGTGAACTACTGAGATCTAAACAGATTGATAAAGAAAGATTGATATTCTTATCTCTCATCAATGAAATTCTAGCACAGATCAGATAAGCTTAATAATTTATAAAGCTATATATCATCACTGTATTTCATAAGATTTGTATTACTGAAGAAGATGAATGACTTACAGTATTTCAAACACATTATAGTCTCTTTGAATGAATAGTCACATTCTTTGAACTGACTAACACTCTCAGTACATTTCAGAAGTATATCAACTGAGCACTCTGAGATTTTCTTGATAAGTGGGTATCTGCTTATTTAGATGACATTCTCATCTTTACTAATAAATTCAGAAAAGAGTATCAAGAGTATATATAAAGCATATTATAATAACTATGAGAGATAGAACTATCAATTGATATTAACAAGTGTGATTTTGAAGTTAAGAGTACTAAATACTTAGATTTCATCATAGAAGCTGATAAGGAAATTTGAATGAATTCTGAGAAGATCTCTGTTATTCTTGAATGAAAAGCTTCATATACTGTTAAAGATGTACAAAGCTTCATTGAATTCACTAACTTTTATCAGTGATTTATATGAAACTTCTCAGATATTATAAGATCACTTACAGATCTCACTAAGAAAGACTCAGTATTTCAATGATCAGCAGACACTGACACTGTATTTATATAGATGAAGAAGATGTTCATTAATACCTCTCTGCTGATAATATTCAATTCTGATCATAAGACAGTTATTGAGGCTGATTTCGCTGACTATATGACAGAAGAAGTGATATTATAATATGATGATAAAGATATTCTACAATCATGTATCTTTATATCTAAGAAACTGAGTCTTATCAAATGCAATTATGAGATCTATAACAAGAAACTTCTTGCAATTATACACTGTTTAGAAGACTGAGATTCTGAACTATGAAGTGTCTCTGAATTTGAGATAATCACAGATCATAAGAATATCAAATACTTTACAACTATCTGTAAACTCACTGAATAACAGATATGATGATCTGAGTTCTTAAACCACTTGCATTTTACAATACACTACTGTCTCAGCAGTCAGAACTTGATGACAGATACTCTCTTATTATTATTATTATTATTATTCTTCAATTATAGATATATGCAGTCAGAGACTATAACATCTACCTGACAACCTTTAGTTCTCAGGGTTTTTCCTATATCTATAGAGTCAACTGTTATACACTTATCAATTTCAGATATGCAAAATCAGAAAATTCCAGCCCAGAATACAAAAACTGTTTACAAATTACAGTATTTCAACACCTTTTAATACTTTGAAACCATTTGAAAATATCATGAGAAAGAAAAAGAGAACATAGTCTTAAAGATAGACACATTAAATAGATAGATAGAAAAGAACAGAAAGAAACAAGTACAGTAAAGAGAGACTATAATAAAATAAAATTATTAAAAGATAGTGTATAGCTGTTTTAACAGACTATATCTAATCAATTTCCACCTCTTCATATTCAGATACTTCTGAGTTGAGTCATTTTCTTGTAGCTGCTTGAGTTTCTGATAGAAAGTCTATTAAGTATTTAAGTTCTGTCTCAGTTGAGAATAAGAACCTCATATTTAATTGATTTAAATCATACTTCTTCTTTAATCTGACTCTGAGACTATTGTATAAAATGTATTACAATATACTCAGAATTCTCATTTGTATTGCAGAATGAGCACTCTGTTGAATCAAATCTATCATCAAATCTTTGTATATAGAATTTGAAATAACCATGTTCTAGATTTAGCTGAATTATAAATGAGAATATTTTCTTTTTGCATTTAATTAAACAAGATTTCTACTTTGGTTTTGTCTCAAATCTTAAATAATGTATGCTCTTCTTTTGTTTCTGCCAGCTTTTATTTCACTTGTTTAAACAAGATTCTTTTATCTTTCTCTTTATGAAAGACCAGGACACTGTTTTTTGAATAGATCAGCTTAATTCTGAACCCTTTTTTGCAGCTGAATCAGCCAATTCATTGCCATGAATATTCATATAAGCAGGAACTCAATGCAGATGAATTATCAGTTTAGATGTTCTTCTCTTTTGAATTTTCAAAACAGAGTTTAAAATCAGGTCAATATTCATTTGATCATTATGAATCTGACTATTTCTCAGTCTTTTTAAAGCAGCTTGACTATCAGAGAATATTCATGCCTCTTTCAAACTATTTCCTCTTTTATGAGATTTTATTTCAATGAGTTTGAAAGCTTTCACTATTATAAATAGTTCAGCATCAAAGACTTCAGATTCACAGTTCAAATTTCAGAAATCTGAGATAAAATTGATATTATCTTCAGTATAAGCAATGCCTGCATCTAATCTATTCAAATTCTCATTTTTTGAGCCATCTGAGTAAATCAGAATAGAGTCTTTTATATTGATTGTAGAGATCTTCTTCAAATGCTGTTCATATTCTCTCTCTTTAGATAGTTCACTTATTTGTAAGTCTATGAGAGATTTCAGCTTTTCTCTTCAGAGAGATATCTTCTCATGATCAATTTTCTCAACATTTAATGAAGAAAATTGATTCTTAATAAGTGAACATAGTCTATACAGTTGAGAGAGCATTTTCTTTAAAGCATTATTCTCATTTCAATCAAGAAATCTATTCCAATCCAGTTCATTTCCTGAGTACAGATACTCTCTTATAACAAGAGTAAGATATGCCTTCTGATGGAGCAGACATCTGTTGAATGAACTGAGAACACTAACTTCTAGATTCAAAGATATTAGTTAATCAAGATAGAACAACTCATGTCACTATACACACTTCTCTGATTAGAACACTCTCTCTCTAAACTGTCACTGACACTGACACTGACATTAATATCTTGACTTCTTCTGAATCTACACTAGCTGAATTATAACATGTGACGGCTCAAACTGATAAACTTCTTCAATCACTCACTGAAGCAGTATATCAAGAAGCATCTCAATTCTTCTCAGAACTATGTATAAGAATCGACATCTCAGAATATTCAATTGATAATAATAACACTCTATAATTCTGTGAACAATACTGAGTCTCTCACTTCAAACTCTTACACACTTGAATAATGCAAGAGATGCATGATTTGTGTATGACTGATTATTCAGACTATGAATAACTGTATAGAATAATCTTCTGAGAATTCTACTGATCTGAGATATTAAACAGTATCAGACACTTCATCTGAAACTGTAATCATTATTCTTCTATCATCTTATGAAAGAACTGTAGAAAAGATCTGCTAAAATCACTTAATATTCTCAATAGAATCTGATGAGATGTAATAATTGACTTTGCTGTTGATCTTTCTGAGAGTAAGAGTTGTAGAAACATTCTGATCATTGTGAATTGATTGAGCAAAGATATAATATTGAAATCTTGTGATAAAATGAATGCTGAATAGATCACTGAAGCTTTTCTACAAAGTCTATTCTATCAGATACATGAATTACTGAGATCTATAGTATCAGATTAAAACTGTGAATTTGTGAGCACTCTCTGAACAAGAATCTGTCAAGTTGTCAAGATTATACATCACTTGTTAACTGTCTATTACTTCAAGACTGATAATATGTCAGAATAGATAATTTAGACTGTGAAGAATTATCTTCATAAGTTCTGTAATCACTTATAAGATGATTTACATAATCTTCTTCTACATGCAGAAGTCACTATCAACAGTCAAGATACTGTTTCAACAGATATATATCTGTTCTTTCTTACATATGAATATCACATGAAAGTGTTGAATCTTCTAGAGACTACACAGTTCATACTAAACTCTCACAGTCTGATTCAGATTGCTGACAATATAGTAATAAAGCTCTGAGATGTCTGTAACTAAGCAGATGCCTTCATGATAACTGTGAAACAAGATCAAGAAGATTAAATCAACATCTGATGAGATTCTGCAGAGCAGTATAAGATAGAAGACCTTGTATAATTGAATCTCAAGAATATACAAATCACATGTTCATCTTGTATACTAGATTACTGCCATGTCAGATATAAAGTGATAGAAGTTCTAGATACTCACAACTACTGTCTTGACACATTATCAGAAATCTATGATATCTTTTATATAAGCTTGCTTTATTATGTCATCACTGATCTGTTCTCTTCTTAACTGACTTTCAACTGACAGCTGGCAGGCATCATAGAAGAAGATAATGAGCTTGAGTGAGAGATTGAGAATATTTTTGATAAGAGACCTCACAGCTGCAGCTGATAATATCTCATGAAATGAGTTATCTATGATCAACTGATCTGAACTCTGAGTTCTGTATTATTTGAAACAGCAGCTCTTGACTGATAAGAACTGCTTCTGAAAGAGAGAAACTAATGTAATAGACTGCACCTGATCAATTATAAAGACTATTTCATTACACTTCATAGATTCTTTCACTCTATTCTTGAATATGTACACTCTGATTCTCAGTCATTCTCAATCACTGATTCTCAGCTGCTATGAACATGTACAGATTCTTTCACTCTGATTGCTGATTTTCACACTTTCTCTTTCTTTCCTTCTCTAATATTTTTCTCTTTGTTATATAATACCTATTAATATTATACTAATCTATTCGGCGTAGGCCTCTTACAGTTTACAACTTACACAGTCTCTCAGTTCAGCATGTACTGTGTGTATGCAGCTCTGTGTACTGAGACCGTGTTGATCATTATGACCTAGTGTGATACTCGCTTTTCGCGGGCCATATTTCATTTGAGAGAGAGGGAAGACATGACTGTTATTTTATTAAGAGAGAGAATGAATAATTAGTATTATTGAATGTAATTTAATTCATCTGTATTTAAAATTTGATTAGTCTATACTCTTCAATTTGAGAGTTTCTAAGAGTGTTTTAATAGTTTTCATATCAGCTTAAACTTATCGATGAGTTGAAGAAGAAGAGAAAAGAGAGAAGAAAGAAATGAGAATAACTTATCTTTATAATATAAAAATAGAGAATTGCTGCAATCATTCTCTCTAGTAATAAAGATCTGTTTTCTGCATGTATCTCTGATATAGATTATATGATAACTGTATACAAAGAATATTAATAGTGCATGTATTGAATGCAGATAATGTTGCTATGCAACACTGTAGTCATTTCTGTATATCTCTGAAAGCTGTTAATAGTTTCTTTAAGTCTCATTATATTTGATAAGTTAATAATATATTCTGATACACTATCTCTTTCATCATTATTATTATCATTATTATTATTATTATTATCATTATTATCACTATTATTATCATTATTATCATTATCATCATCATCATCATCATGATTATATTATTACTAGCTGTCTTTTCTGTCTTCACTTTCTCTCAACACTTATTAAAATTAATTATATCATGTCTCTTCAAATATTCTGCAGTTCTGTGAATCATCAAGACACATAAGCACTGTCACAGATTGAAGAGAGAGAAGAAGAATATATTTAAGTAAAAGAAGACAGATTATAAGACATGTTATAATGTCTTAAAGAGACTCTGTAAGAGAGTAGAATAATAACAATTTTAAGTAACACTTCTGATAGATTTAGACTGAACTAAGTATAGAAATAATACAGATAATGCTGCTTGTGAGAGATTGAAAAAAAAGATAGTAAAGAGTCTCATACAGTAGCAGTGAGATTAGCAGAAGTTCTGAGAATAATTTAAGATCAAGATAAAGAGAGAGAGAGAGAAGAAGACTGTTTCTATAAATAAGCAGTGACAGAAGAAGATTGAGAGAGTATTGAAGTGAGAGACAAAGAAGTCAAAACTGATAAGTTTTTTATTGAGAGATAATGATTTTTAATAACACTTCTGTTCTCTAATTGATTAGCAGGAGCTCACAGAGAAGAAGAGAATTAAGACCTTGTTCAGGTCTTGAATGTGCTTCATGATTCAGAATATTAAGAAGACAGCTCTGCTCTCTGAGTATATCAATCTGCTTATCACTGAGATGAAACCTGAGACAGCAGATCAGAAAATGCAGGATTTTAAGATACAGATTAATCTGACTGAGAGAGAGCAGTAGAAACTCTTCTCTAAGAAGATAGTAAAGAGAAATTTTAAAGTGATTATCATCTCAGATAAGAAGGAGAAGAAGAAGAATAAGAATAAGAAGTAAATTATAATGAATAATGAGAAGAATAAGAAAGAGAAGAAAGATAATAAGTAGAAAAAGTTTTTTTCTTTTTATATTAATTAGTTATAAGTTCATAACTATTAGTTAATAATTGAAATTAATTTTAAGTTTTCAAAAATTATTGTACAAGTTGTAATCAATTATCAATGTCTGCAATAATATATATATATATATTTAACTATCATGATTCACAAATCACTATAATGTATAAGTATCAATATTTTTTCAACATTGATATTTATAATATTAATATATTTTTAATGATATTATCTGATAATGTAATTTAATAATATTCAATTTGAGTTAGTACTAAAATTATAACTAAGCTAAGAAAGAAGATTATTTTCTCTTATATTAATTCTTCTTACACACATCAGTGATCAGTTATTGAAAATAAATTATCATCTTTCTTAAATTATTATTATATCTTCTTAATGCACTTCTTTCACTTCTTTTACTTCTATTGAACATTCATAAACTCTTCAAGAAATCACTGTGAATCACAAAGTCTATATTATTTACAATTCAACACAGAATGCTCTCTTTTAATTATGATGAATAATTACTTCATTCTTCACATCTGATTTCAGATTATGAAATTTGTGAAAAACTCAACATAAACACTGAGATGAACTATGAAATAATTATTAACAGATTGTATTACAGATTACTGAAGAGTCATCTCTCTGCTACAATTACTGTAACTTCATTCAGAAACATTCATCATAAACTGATTATAGCTCTGAAAAAATTTTCTGATATCTGAAGTCATCAGAATGCAGACAATAAAAGAAAAATAATTAGAAAATTACTACTGAGCTGGTAAGTTACTCTATCAGATAATGCTTTTTAATAATACTAACTTTCTAATTTGAAGAAAATCATGTGAAAACAATTATATATCAGTACTCTGATTTCATAACTCTTATCTGATAACTTCTGTGAATAATTACTTTGTATGTGTATATCTCTGAATCTTTCTCTTCAATCAATTGAAAATCTTGAATTTTGGACACTTCTTTAAATACTTAATTCAAATCTTCATATTTCATATTGATTCTGTCTTCAGTACAATCTCAAGACACACTATAAAGTTAATATACAACATCTAAAATCAGAGTTGAAGAATCATCAAAGAGTGTCTCTCACAGTGAATGTATAAACTAGTATAAACAATCTTACATTTATAAGAGTTACATGTTATTATATTGATGAGAACTGGAGTTATCAAGAGACATTAATTGAATTTAAATCATTGATCAGTAGTCATACTGAGAATTATATAGCAGAGGTATTAATAACTTTGATGAAAAATAACTATTGAGATATTAGTCTCAGTATTCTTGTAATTATAACTTACAATGCTGTGAATAACTACACTATGATGAAGAGCTTGAAGCAAAAATTGACTTTTCATTTCTGAAATAATGAACAATGTTATATTCTCTGCATTGCTCATGTGATTTAACTTGTGATGCAAACACTGATAAATTATTATTATTATTATTCTTCAATTATAGATGTATGCAGTCAGAGACTATGACATCTACCTGAGAACTAAAAGTTCTCAGGGTTTTTCCTATATCTATAAAGTTAACTATTATACATTCATCAATTTCAGATATGCAAAATCAGAAAATTCCGGCTCAGAATACAAAAACTGTTTACAAATTGCAGTATTTTAACATCTTCTGATACTTTGAAACCATTTGACAATATCATGACAAAAGAAAAGAGAACACAGTGTTAAAGATAGACACATTAAATAGATAGATAGAAAAGAATAGAAAGAAAAAAGTAAAGTAAAATAAAGAGAGACTGTAATAAAACAAATTATCAAAAGATAGTATATAGCTATTTTAACAGACTATATCTGATCAATTTCCTTCTCTTCATATTCAGATATTTCTGAATTCAGTTATTTTCTTGTAGCTGCTTGACTTTCTGATAGAAAGTCTATTAAGTATTTAATTCCTGTCTCAGTTAAGAATAAGAATCTTATATTTAATTGATTTAGATTATACTTCTCTTTCAATCTGACTCTGAGACTATTGTATAATGCACAGTGAATTATAATATACTCAGAATTCTTATTAACATTGCAGAATGAGCATTCTATTGAATCAAATCTATCATCAAATCTTTGCATATAAGATTTAAAATAGTCATATTCTACTTTCAGCTGTATTATAGATGAGAATATTTTCTTTTTATATTTAATTGAACAAGATTTTCACTTGAGTTTTGTTTTAAATCTTGAATAATGTTTACTCTTCTTTTATTTCTGCCAGCTTATATTTCACTTGTCTAAACAAGATTTTTTTATTTTTCTCTATATAAAAGACAAGAATATAATTTTTTAAATAGATCTGCTTAATTCTGAATCTTTTTTTCCAGCTGAATCAGTCAATTCATTGCTATGAATATTCATATGAGCAGAAACTCAGTGTAGATGAATTATCAGCTTTGATATTCTTCTCTTTTGAATTTTTAAATCAGAGTTTAAGATCAGTTCAAGATTCATTTAACTATTATAAATCTGACTATTTCTAAGTCTTTTTAAAGCAGCTTGACTATCAGAGAATATTCATGTCTCTTTCAAACTATTTTCTCTTTTATAAGATTTTATTTCAATAAGTTTGAAAGCTTTCACTATTGTAAATAGTTCAGTGTCAATGACTTCAGATTCACAGCCTAAATTTCAGAAATGTGAGATAAAATTAATATTATCTTCAGTATAAGCAATGTCTGCATCTAATCTATTCAAATTCTCATTTTTTGAGCTATCTGAATAAATCAGAATAGAGTATTTTATATTGATTGTAGAAATTCTCTTCAAATGCTGTTCATATTCTTTCTCTTTAGATAGTTCACTTATTTACAAGTCTATAAGAGATTCAAGCTTTTCTCTTCAGAGAGATAACTTCTCATGATCAACTTTTTCAATATTTAAAGAAGAAAATTGATTTTTAATCAGTGAGCATAGTCTGTACAGTTGAGAAGACATTTTCTTTAAAGAATTATTTTCATTTCAATTAAGAAATCTATTTCAATCCAGTTCATTTCCAGAGTTAATTGATGAAAATGAAGAAGAGACTCTTTCTCTGATTATATGATTTGAGCTCATCTTTATATCTCTCAGACTCAGAGCATAGTTTATACAGGTCTTTTCAAATCTAATAGTAGAAGAGGGAATTGAAGCTTCAATTTCCATTGCTTTAATAGAAGATGATTTAAATGCTTTCAGAATTCTTCTCAAAGCTCTGTTTTACACACTTTGAAAGAGTTCAGTGAAATTTCCTTGATTATTCTATTAAACTTGAACTTCATAATCAGCTACTGAGGTAATACAGGCTATATATAACTGTCTCATAGCCTGGAAGAATAGACCTCTCTCTGTATTTGATAGTCTGATAATGTTATTCAATAGTCTTTCTGCCTTGACAGTTCTTTGTTGAATATGATATTTAAAATTCAACTTGGAGTTTAACCACAGATAGAGAAATAAGAATAAAGTGAAAGAAGAAAGAAGTAGAAGCTCTGAGAAGTAGTAAGAGTGAACACTACAGTCTTTTAATATTGAGATGTTGAATTAATATTCTATTAAGTAAGTAGTGAGATAGCATAAGTAATATCAGAATATATTTTAACTGTAATATACTGTAAGCAGCTCACATTATATTGATATCACTGAATTATGAAATTAGTCTCTTTTCCAGATATTGAGAAATCATCAATACAGAATTCATTCTTTATCAGTATTTTAATAATAGCTGCATCATTAAGATAGAAATCTTTAATAAAATATCTAATATATTAATAATCTATTAAATTAATTTCTTTATCAGAATAATTAACTTTCATACTTAAATACTTAGTTAATTAATATAGATTCTTGACTTTTAATTTCTCACTGAGTATACTTACTAGTTAATCAGCATTCTCAGAGACTTCAGATATGATGTTAAGATTATCAACATAGATTATTATATAGAGATGATATCTGAATATATAATATCAGAGTACTGAATTATAGATACTGACTACAAATTCAAAATTACTCAGCAGAGCTATTAAGTAATTATATCAGATCTTCACTGCAGAGTTAAGACTGTATAGACTACTCTCAACTGTATAGACAAGTATTTTCAGTAAATCTGTCTCAAATTCAGTAAATTGTCTTATATAAACCTTCTTAATGAGATGCTTATGCAGATATACTATTATTATATTTACTTAACAGAGTATTCAACTGCATAGTACTGCTATTATAAAAAGAATATGATTGACAGTATCAGTAATAATAGAAGTATAGATCTTCTCTCTAGAACTCTTCTTAAGTTAGTTATAATAAATTACTTAATATAATTTTCTAAGAATATTATCAGAATCAGTATTCAGATTCATAAGTCTATCTTTCTTAAGAAACACTTAACAGTCTGAAGTCATTAATTCATCTCTCAGAATATCAGATCTAGAGATTAAACTTTATATATTATATCTCTTCAAATCAGTAATTTCATATTATATAAACTTCTTTTAATAATCTTTTATTTCTTCTGACTGAGATGTGACATTCTTATAGAACTTCAGAAGATTATCTGTAACTGAGCTCAGAGTGTAAGTAGTCAGTATTTTCACAGACTGTAATTATGTAGAATTCAGATTAATAATATCAGAAGCATCTTCATCATCAATCAGATAAATATCAGGTTTTAGTTCAGTAATATGATTAATAAGTGCTATAGATATAGCTAGTTTTAATTTTTCAGTAATCAGAAATCTCATATTACTACTGATAATAATCTTATCAGATTCAGAATTTTATAGACAATATATTAATATATCACTGAATTCAATGATACAATAGAAATCAGTATATAGAGAGAGCTTATTCACAGACTTCTGAGATTTATATAAGTGAATAAAATCCTCTGTATTTAATTAGTGAAAATGTCTCATATTCAGTGAGATGTTTGTAAGTGTATATTAAGAAATCTTATATAAACTTGAAATCACAGAAGTCTCTATAGTAGAGAATCAAAATTTTGAGTTGTAAAGAATTATAAATATGAGAGTATTATTAATTATTACAATCACTATCTCTAGAACATCTGCTTAGAACTTCTTAGAGAGATTATCTTTCAAAAGAGCAGCTCTAACTTATTTCATAATAATACAGATCTCACACTCAAAAACATCATTCTGATGTAATAAACATAATACTATTAATTCTTATTTGATATCATATAAATTCATAACTGTGTGTATATGTGTGAATCAGAAAACATCATTAATATCAGTTCATAGAAAAGCAGAGACTGTATATCTGAGATTACTCATGAATCTGAGTCATAACTTAAAGTATTGAACAGTCTCATTCTTGAACTTTAAGAAGTATACTAAACAGTAGCAAGTTACATCACAGATGATAAGTATTCAGTATTTAATTTTCTAGTCAGACTCTAAGAGATGATTAGAGAGGTCTTTCAATGTATATTTATTATCTATAAGATTAATATAAATCTTCTTAATAAGTTAAATAGATCTAGATATCAGTGTTTTCAAATAATCTCATGTTATATCTGTCTTAACACATTTCTTATAAAAGACCTTAGTCTTAGAATCTTTAATTATGACTTCAGTATAAGAATTCTTGATCATAGTAATTATAGCATCAGCTTAAATATAACTGAGATTATGATATCAATTCAAAAGAGTTTTTGATATCTTTGATATTTATATTTTCACATTTACAGAATCAATGTTATCAACAGTAGTAACAGCAGTCACAGAAAAATTAACTTTTCAGTGAAAATTGTACTTATAAAGTATCATGATATACTTGACTGTTTTATTCAGATGATTAGAATTCTTATTAAACTTTCATTCAGTAACTCTATATATTTTGTTCTAAGCAGTTTGAACGCTATAAAAAATAACATTATTCAGAACTCTGTAAATAAAAAATGAGAGAATAGTGAAAGACAATGGAAATTAAAATCCCTGATCTTCAAGCTTTGCAAATGAGAGCAGATTAACTGTAATATTGAAAATATAGTAAATATTCTGCAAGTTAATATTATCACTCTTAATCTTCAAAATAACAGTTTTAATTCTCTTAATAAACTCAGTTCTCTCAGTTGTAGAATTGACAGAGATGTTATTATTAAAAGATTTGATATTTGAAAAAGAATAAAGCTCACTCATTATATTCAGAGTTATACATGTGTTCAAATATCAAGATCTAGAAAATGATTTTTCAGTGACTGTGAAAGAGACATAGAACTCAATCTTTGTAATTAGTGTATTTACTACTGATTGAGAACTTATTAAGTCATTCTTTCTCTCTTTCTTTTTATCATCATTCTTCTTGTCATCTTCTTTTTCTTTTTATCAGAGTATAAGATGAAACATCTGTAAATAGTATATTCGTATCTTTTACAGTGAGTGTACTTTTAGACAGTTATATTCTTATTCTCATCTTTATTCTTATTCTTTTTCAGAGTCACAGAATCAGTCTGAGACTGCTTTTTTTCACTCAGTGATAATCTTCTTAAATGTACAGTTAATTAGTTGCTATATTAAATTATTAATATTAATATTGATAATAAGTTCTTGATCAGTGAAGAAAAACTTATTCAGATATATCTTAATAAATAATTTTTAATAATTTTTGTAAGAGGCCTACGCCGAATAGATCAGTATGATATTGATAGGTCTTATATAACAAAGAGAAAAACATTAGAGAAGAAAAGAAAGAGAAAGTATGAAAATCAGTGATTAAGATGAATATTTATACATGTATATGATAATGTATGCAGTGTAGCTTCAGGGCGGAAGAATCTATACACATTTATAATGACTGAGAATCAGAGTGTACATATTCAAGAATGAAGTGAAAGAATCTATGAAGTGTAATAGAATAGTCTATATAATTGATTGAGTGCAGTTCATCACATTAGTTCCTTTCTTTCAGAAGCAGGACTTATCAGTTAAGAGCTGCTGTTTTAGATAATGTGAAACTCAGAGTTCAGATTCATTGATTATAGCTAACTCATTTCATAAGATATTACTGACTGCAGCTGCAGAGTCTCTTATCAAGAATATTCTCAATCTCTCACTCAAGCTTATTATCTTCTTCTATGATGCCTGGCGGCTGTCAGTCAGAAGTCAGTTGAGAAGAAAGCAGATTAGTGACAGTGCAGTGAAGTAAGCTTGTATGAAAGATATTATAAATTTCTAATAATATATCAAGACAGTAGTTATAACTATCTAGAACTTCTATCACTTTATACTTGATATAGCAGTAATTCAGTGTACAAGATGAATGTGTGATCTGTATATTCTTAAGATTCAATCACATCAAGTCTTCTATCTTATATTATTCAGCAGAATCTTGATAAACATTGATTTGATTCTGTTGATCTTGTTTTACAGTTGTCATGAAGGTCTCTGCTCAGTCACAGACATCTCAGAGCTTTGTTACTATATTATTAGCAATCTGAATCAGACTGTAGAGATTCAGTGTGAACTGTGTAATCTCTAGAAGATTTAACATCTTCATATGATAACTGTGTGTAAGAAAGAACAGGCTTATATCTGTTGAAACAGCATCTTATTCATTGATAGTTATCTCTGTGTATAGAAGCAGGTCATGTCAATCATCTTATAAGTAGTTGTAAAACTTATAGAGATAATTCTTTACAGTCTAAATTATTCATTCTGATATATCATCAGTCTTGAAGTGATAGATAGTTGATAAACAGTATATAATCTTAAGAACTTGACAGATTCTTGTTCAAAGAGTGCTCATGAATTAATAATCTTAATCTGATACTATAGATCTCAGCAACTCATGCATCTGATAGAATGAACTCTGTAAGAAGACTTCAGTAACTTGTTCAGTATTCATCTTATTACAAGATTTCAATATTGCATCTTTACTTAGTCAGTTAATGATGATCAGAATGTTTCTACAACTCTTACTCTTAGATAGATTAATAGCAAAGTCAATCACTACATCTCATCAGATTCTATTAGAGATATTAAGTAATTTCAGTAGATCTTTTCTACAGTTCTTTTATGAGATAATAGAAGAACAGTAGTTGCAGTTTCAGACAAAGCATCTAATACTATTTAATATCCCAGATTAATAGATCTCTCAGAACATCATTCTATACAGTTATTCACAGTCTGAATAATCAGTTATATACAAATTATGCATCTCTTGCATTATCTGAGTGTATAAGAGTTCAGAGTGACAGACTCAGCATTATTCAGAGAATCATAGAGTGTTATTATTATTAATTGAATATTCTGAGATGTCAGTTCTTACACATAGTTCTAAAAAAAATCAGAGTGCTTCTTATCATACTACTTCAATAAGTGCTTGAAGAAGTTTATCAGTTTAAGATACTGTATACTATAGCTCATCTAATGTAGATTCATAAGAAGTTGAGATATCAGTGATAGTTCTAATCAGAGAAGTATATATAGTGTCATGAGCTGTTTCATCTTAATCAACTAGTATCTTCAGATTCAAGAGCTGATACTCTCAATTCATTCAGTGAGTATCTGTTACATCAGATAATATATCTTACTCTTATTATAAGAGAGTATCTGTCATTAATATCTGACTGTCAGAACAGTAGTGTATTGTAAAATGAAAGCAGCTTAAGAACTCAGATCATCACATCTGTTATTCAGTGAGTTTACAGATAGTTATAAAGTATTTGAGATTCTTATAATCTGTAATTATCTCAAATTGAGAGATACTTCAGAGTTCAGAGTCTTATTCTTCTAAATAGTATACAATTATAAGAAGTTTCTTATCATAGATCTTATAATTGTATTCAGCAGAACTCAGTTTCTTAGACATGAAGATGTATAATTATAAGATATCTTTATTATCATATTACAATATAGCTTCTTCTGTGATATAGTCAGAGAAATCAGCTTTAACAACTATTTTATAATCACAATTGAATATTATCAGCAGAGAAGTATTAATAAATATCTTCTTCATCTGTATAAACACAGCTTCAGTATCTGCTGATCATTGAAATACTGAGTCTTTCTTAGTAAGTTCTGTAAGTGATCTTATAATATCTGAGAAGTTTTGTATAAATCACTGATAGAAGTTATCAAATTCAATGAAGCTTTGTACATCTTTCACAGTATATAAAGCTTCTCATTTGAGAATGCCAGAGATCTTCTCAGAATTAATTCAAATTCTCTTATCAGCTTCTATGATAAAATCTAAGTATTTAGAACTCTTAACTTTAAAATCACACTTATCAATATCAATTAATAGTTCTGCTTCTCATAGTTATTGTAATACTCTTTATACATACTCTTGATACTCTTTTCTGAATTCATCAGTGAAGATGAGAATGTTATCTAGATAAGTAGATACAAACTTATTAAGAAAATCTCAGAGTGCTCTGTTGATATACTTCTGAAATATACTGAGAGTATTAGTCAGTTCAAAGAGTATGACTACTTATTCAAAGAGATTATAACATGTTTGAAATACTGTAAGTTATTCATCTTCTTCAGTGATATGAATCTTATGAAATACAGCAATGATATCTAGCTTTGTAAATTATTAAGCTCACTCAATACATGCTAGAATTTCATTGATAAGAGATAAGAAATAACAATATTTCTTTATCAATCTGTTCAGATCTTAATAGTTCATACAGAATCAGAGTTCTTCATCTGACTTCTTTACAAAGAGAATAGAAGCTGTAGTGAAACCGTTACTAATACATATGAATTTCTTATTCAACAGATCATTAAGTGTCTTCTGAAGAAGAAGAAGTTCATCTTGAGACATATTATAGAGTCTCACAGTGACTCAGAGTTCTTATTATTCTTCTTTTCTAACTTAATACTGTGATTCACTTCTGAGCCTTGTAAAGAAGGTATATTCATAATGTTATCTTGTTAAAAGACATCTAGATATTCATGATATTATTAAGAGAGTTTTGTGCAAGAATCTATTATTATAGTACAGAATAACTTTTCTAGACCTTTCTTAATATCAGTCAGACTGGTGAAATAGATTGATATATAATTCTATTATCAGTGACTTTGTCAGTGACTCTGTCAGTAGTTTTAATAATAACTTCTTTTTCAGAGCATCTTATAAGTGTTGACAGAGATCTGTGTCAGGTTCATGATCTTGTAAATATCATCTTCATGAATTATATCATTGTTAGAGAATATCAAGCTTCTATTTTAAGTGTTTAATAAGATGCCTTTATGAACAGCATTTGAAGAGAATTTCTACAATCAATATAAAAGACTCTATTCTGGTTTATTCAGATGGCTCAAAAAATGAGAACTTGAATAGATTAGGCGCAGGCATTGCTTATACTGAAGATAATATTAATTTTATCTCAGATTTCTGGAATCTAGGCTCTGAATGTGAAGTCTTTGATGCTGAACTATTTGCAATAGTGAAAGCTTTCAAACTCATTGAAATAAAATCTCATAAAAGAGGAAATTGTTTGAAAGAGGCATGGATATTCTCTGATAGTCAAGCTGCTTTAAAAAGACTTAGAAATAGTCAGATTCATAATGATCAAATGAATCTTGAACTGATCTTAAACTCTGTTTTGAAAATTCAAAAGAGAAGAACATCAAAGCTGATAATTCATCTACACTGGGTTCCTGCTCACATGAATATTCATGGTAATGAATTGGCTGATTCAGCTGCAAAAAAGGGTGCAGAATTAAGCAGATCTATTCAAAAAATTGTGTCCTGGTCTTTTATAAAGAGAAAAATAAAAGAATCTTGTTTAGACAAGTGGAATGAAAGCTGGCAGAAACAAAAGAAGAGTATACATTATTCAAGATTTGAAACAAAACCCAAGTGGAAATCTTGTTCAATTAAATGTAAAAAGAAAATATTCTCATCTATAATACAGCTGAAACTAGGACATGGCTATTTCAAATCTTATATACAAAGATTTGATGATAGATTTGACTCAATAGAATGCTCATTCTGCAATACAAATGAGAATCCTGAGCATATTGTAATGCACTGTGCATTATACAATAGTCTCAGAGCCAGATTGAAAGAGAAGTATGATCTAAATCAATTAAATATGAGATTCTTATTCTCAACTGAGACAGGAATTAAATACTTAATAGACTTTCTATCAGAAACTCAAGCAGCTACAAGAAAATGGCTAAATTCAGAATTATCTGAGTATGAAGAGGAGGAAATAAATCAGATATAGTCTGTTAAAACAGCTATACACTCTCTTTTAATAATTTGTTTTGTTATAGTCTCTCTTTACTTTATCTTTTTCTTTATCTTTTTCTTTCAATTTCTTTCTATCTATTTATTTAATGTGTCTATCTTTGAGACTGTGTTCTTTTTCTCTTTTCTTTTGTCATGATATTGTCAAATGATTTCAAAGTATCAAAAGATGTTAAAACACTGCAATTTGTAAACAGTTTTTGTATTCTGGGCTGGAATTTTCTGATTTTGCATATCTGAAATTGATGAATGTATAATAGTTAACTTTACAGACATAGAAAAAACCCTGAGAACTAAAGTTCTCAGGTAGATGTCATAGTCTCTGACTGCATACATCTATAATTGAAGAATAATAATAATAATAATAATAAGATGCCTTGTTCAGATAGTCAGATAAGTTCTAACATAAAATTATAATCAAGATTATCAACTTCATATACATAGACATCTTCATATTGATATTCTCTCACATCTATAATCAACTTCATCATGTAACAGATACAAATAAGAAAATACACTGAAGATTATAACATCTTACAACTGAAGATTCTATCATTGTATAGTGATATAGACTGCTGTCTATCATGACTTTCATATTATACATGTTATCAATCTCAGTAGATATAAGAATTACATTCATTGCTATTTTCTCTTCAAATTGTTATCATCTGATCTCTTCAAGCTTCTATTTATAAATTTGAACAGAAGCTAATTTTTTCTCTGTTTTATCAGAGCATTCTTATAGTTATCTTTCAAATCTTCTTTTACTGCAATGTAGTTGATATGAACAGATACTGATTCATTCTTTAAATAAGAAGACACTGATCTTTCTCTTGATTAAGAGAGTATATAGATAAATCAATAGTTGAAAGTAATGTGTTCTATTCAGTTACAGTTAATGCATACTTTATATTGACATTAATCAGCAACTTCTTCAGAAGTGATCTCAGACACTCTGAAGCCTGTTTAAACAGTGAAAACTCTTGCTTATACATAGATATTTAAATCTATTCAGTTTATGATATCTGCATCATTGCTGTTCTTCAGTATAAGTGTATAAGTAACTGAAGTATAATATCTTCTGTCACTGTTCTATATACTCTTGAGCTTGATAAGACAGTTATTCAATGTTCAGAGCTGGGTATAGAAATCTTTATAAGTCTAATCTTTATCTACACTTATAAGAGTCTGTAAGAGTTCAAAAGTTAATATCTTCTTAAGTATACTAATCTTTATTCAATTCTCTCAAGATTGATCACCTGCTTCTAGAATCTTGATATCAAAGTCAGAGATGAATATTGTAAGAGAAGTGTTTCTCTATCAGATACTCTGTAATTAATTTAATACTTTCTATTATATAACAGTGTCTTAGAACAGAATATCAATATATTTGATAATATTATCAGATATTCATAACACTGATTTATATACTTTCATTCATGAATGAAACTAGACTGGCCGCTGAGATCATAAATTTCATGTTTAATCTCATTTGATCTGATCTCATACATTTCTTAGCGTGAATCCCGCTGGAACTGGCTATCAAAATAACATGTAAAGTGACTATATATCAGATTCTAAAATGAAACCATGACTTGAAAAAAATGAGAAAGTGATTTCATTTGATTTCATTTAGTCTTATTCTTGACATAAAGTTACTATTTTTAGACATTTTAAGGTTTTTTTTAGACTATTTTTAATTTTTTAAAAAGTAACACTTTTTGATAACACTCAAATAAGATTTAAAGTCATTTAAAGCAATAAAAATAATTTAAATTGAGAAGTGAAAATCATGGTCTCATTTGAAAAATGAGATAAGAGTAGACAGTAAGTCTCACTGAGACAGTATGAGACTACTATCTAATGTTAAAACTGTGTAATGAGATCAGTCGAATTGATAATGAAACTATCAAAAAATGTGATCCTGGTCCCAGACACGGTCACACAGTCAGTCTAAATAAAACTTCTATTTCACATAATTCTTCAATTGTTCATTAATATATTAATCTTGATTAATTAACAAACTGATGATATCTTCATCTACACTTAGTTTCACAAGCATTTTCATTCTTCATGATGAGTAGAGAGTGAGATTAAAAGTATTAAAATATATAAGAGTATCTAAGCATTCTTTCAGTGCTTTTATATTCAATTCTATAGATGTTGAAATTGCATGAGTTTCTTATTATAATAATTATTAAATCTCTTTATATTAACATTGTTGAGTTGCATGCATATCAGCTATTTATTATTATTGTAATTTCCTATTTTATTTACAATATACACTGCATATCTATTCAAAAATAGAAATATGAGAATAGTGCGATCTCTGAGTTATGTGAATGATATTGATCTAGTCTACAGCTCAAAAACTATCAAAGAGAATTTGAAAGTAATTGAAGAAGCTGCAAAGGAAATCTTTGTTAGAGCAGATATCAATCAAATTCAATTTGATATGAATAAAACTGAGTTAATTCATTTCTTTTCTAGATTCAATGACAAAGAACTATCTCTAACTCTTTTAAATAGAGAGATTAAACTCAGTGTAAATGTCAAATGATTAGGAGTATGGTTAAACTCCAAGTTGAATTTTAAATATCACATTCAACAAAGAACTGTCAAGGCAGAAAGACAATTGAACAACATAATCAGACTATCAAATACAGAGAGAGGTCTATTCTTCCAGGCTATGAGACAGTTATATATAGCCTGTATTACATCAGTAGCTGATTATGAAGTTCAAGTTTGACAAAATAATCAAGAGAATTTCACTGAACTCTTTCAAAGTCTGTAAAACAGAGTCTTGAGAAGAATTCTGAAAGCATTCAAATCATCTTCTATTAAAACAATGAAAATTGAAGCTTCAATTCCTTCTTCTGCTATTAGATTTGAAAAGGCCTGTATGAACTATGCTCTGAGAGTTGTAAAGATGAGCTCAAATCATATAATCAGAGAAAGAGTCTCCTCTTCAATTTCATCAATTAACTCTGAAAATGAACTGAATTGGAATAGATTTCTTGATTGAAATGAAAATAATTCTTCAAAGAAAATATCTTCTCAATTGTACAGACTATGCTCTCTGATTAAAAATCAATTTTCTTCTTTAAATGTTGAAAAAGTTGATCATGAGAAGTTATCTCTCTGAAGAGAAAAGCTTGAATCTCTTATAGACTTATAAATAAGTGAACTATCAAAAGAGAAAGAATATGAACAGCATTTGAAGAGAATTTCTACCATGAATATAAAAGACTCTATTCTGATTTATTCAGATGACTCAAAAAATGAGAACTTGAATAGATTAGACACAGGCATTGCTTATACTGAAGATAATATCAATTTTATCTCAGATTTCTGAAATCTAGGCTGTGAATGTGAAGTCTTTGATGCTGAACTATTTATAATAGTGAAAGCTTTCAAACTTATTGAAATAAAATCTCATAAAAGAGAAAATTGTTTGAAAGAGATATGAATATTCTCTGATAGTCAAGCTACTTTAAAAAGACTTAGAAATAGTCAGATTCATAATAATTAAATGAATCTTGAACTGATCTTAAACTCTGTTTTAAAAATTTGAAAGAGAAGAATATCAAAGCTGATAATACATCTACACTGAGTTTCTGCTTATATGAATATTCATGATAATGAATTGACTGATTCAGCTGTAAAAAAGAGTGTAGAATTAAGCAGATCTATTCAAAGAATTATGTTCTGATCTTTTATAAAGAGAAAAATAAAAGAATCTTGTTTAGACAAGTGAAATGAAAGCTGACAGAAACAAAAGAAGAGTATACATTATTCAAGATTTGAATCAAAATTCAATTGAAAATATTGTTCAATTAAATGTAAAAAGAAAACATTCTCATCTATAATACAGCTGAAACTAGAATATGACTATTTCAAATCTTATATACAAAGATTTGATGATAGATTTGACTCAATAGAATGCTTTTTCTGTAATACAAATGAGAATTCTGAGTATATTGTAATACACTGTGCATTATACAATAGTCTCAGAGCTAGATTGAAAGAGAAGTATGATCTAAATCAATTAAATATGAGATTCTTATTCTCAACTGAGACAGGAATTAAATACTTAATAGACTTTCTATCAGAAACTCAAGCAGCTACAAGAAAATGACTAAATTCAGAATTATCTGAATATGAAGAGGAGGAAATCAATCAGATATAGTCTGTTAAAACAGCTATATACTATCTTTTAATAATTTGTTTTGTTACAGTCTTTCTTTATTTTTATCTTTTTCTTTCAATTTCTTTCTGTCTATCTATTTAATATGTCTATCTTTAAGACTGTGTTCTCTTTTCCTGTGTCATGATATTGTCAAATGATTTCAAAGTATCAGATGATGTTAAAATACTGCAATTTGTAAACAGTTTTTATATTCTAAGCTGGAATTTTCTTATTTTGCATATCTGAAATTGATGAATGTATAATAGTTAACTTTACAGATATAGAAAAAACCCTGAGAACTAAAAGTTCTCAGATAGATGTCATAGTCTCTGACTGAATACATCTATAATTGAAGAATAATAATAATAATAGAAGAGAAGAATATGTCATTTCATGAATATATTGATGAAAATAACTGAAAATGATCTGAGCTTACATCTGATGAACTAGAGTCAGTAATATTCTCAAGTTCAATTAAAACTCCTGCAGAGCCTGATTCAATTAATCACATGATTATTTACAACACATATTTCTACTTGAAGAATGAATATTTTAAGCTCTTTTTCAATCTCTTAAAAAATGATTATCATTCTAAATACTGAAGACAAGCTACTGAAGTAATCCTTACAAAATCTAATAGAAAAGCTTTAATTTCTAAGTTATATAGAGTAATATCTCTGTTGAACTATTTAAGAAAAATTCTTGAAAAGGTAATAGCTACTAGATTATCTTTTATAAGCTCTATTAGTGATTATCTTCTATTTAATGAATAAATAAGAGATAGAACACAATGTTCTGTGATTGATACTGTTCTCTCAGTTATTCATGATATTTAAGTAATAAAGTATAAAGACCTGATCTCAACTGCAGTTTTTATTGATATAAAAGATACATTTAATCATGTTTCAAAGTCTAAGATAATTCAAACTTTGAAGATGTTAAAACTGTCACTTTCTCTAATAAAATGAGTTAATTATTTCATGTCTAAAAGAATTATACAACTATTCTTTGATGAAGAAAAACAAGATAAAACTGAGATAAAAATAGAAGTATCACAAGAATCTTCAATCTCATCTGTTTTATTTACAATATACACTGCATATCTATTCAAGAATATAGAGATGAAAATAGTGAGATCTTCAAGTTATATAGATGATATTAATCTACTCTACAGTTCAAAGACAATCAAAGAGAATTTAAAAGTAATTGAGAAAGTAGTAAAGAAAATCTTTGTTAGAGCAGATATCAATCTAATTCAATTTAATATATTATTATTATTATTATTATTCTTCAATTATAGATGTATGCAGTCAGAGACTATGACATCTACCTGAGAACTTTTAGTTCTCAGGGTTTTTCCTATGTCTGTAAAGTTAACTATTATACATTCATCAATTTCAGATATACAAAATCAGAAAATTCCAGCCCAGAATACAAAAACTGTTTACAAATTACAGTCTTTTAACATCTTTTGATACTTTGAAACCATTTGACAATATCATGACAAAGGAAAAGAGAAAAAGAACACAGTCTCAAAGATAGACACATTAAATAGATAGATAGAAAGAAATTGAAAGAAAAAGATAAAGAAAAAGATAAAGTAAAGAGAGACTATAACAAAACAAATTATTAAAAGAGAGTGTATAGCTGTTTCAACAGACTATATCTGATTGATTTCCTTCTCTTCATATTCAGATAATTCTGAATTTAGCTATTTTCTTATAGCTGCTTGAGTTTCTGATAGAAAGTCTATTAAGTATTTAATTCCTGTCTCAGTTGAGAATAAGAATCTTATATTTAATTGATTTAGATCATACTTCTCTTTCAATCTGACTCTGAGACTATTGTATAATGCACAGTGCATTACAATATACTCAGAATTCTCATTTATATTGTAGAATGAGCATTCTATTGAGTCAAATCTATCATCAAATCTTTGTATATAAGATTTGAAATAGTGATGTTCTAGTTTCAGCTGTATTATAGATGAGAATATTTTATTTTTACATTTAATTGAATAAGATTTTCACTTGAATTTTGTTTTAAATCTTGAATAATGTATACTCTTCTTTTATTTCTGCCAGCTTTCATTTCACTTATCTAAACAAGATTCTTTTATTTTTCTCTTTATAAAAGATCAGAATACAATTTTTTGAATAGATCTGCTTAATTCTGCACTCTTTTTTACAGCTGAATTAGTCAATTCATTGTCATGAATATTTATATAAGCAGGAACTTAGTGTAGATGTATTATCAGCTTTGATATTCTTCTCTTTCAAATTTTTAAAACAGAGTTTAGAATCAGTTCAAGATTCATTTGATTATTATGAATCTGACTATTTCTAAGTCTTTTTAAAGCAGCTTGACTATCAGAGAATATTCATATCTCTTTCAAACTATTTTCTTTTTTATGAGATTTTATTTCTATGAGTTTGAAAGCTTTCACTATTATAAATAGTTCAGTATCAAAGACTTCAGATTCACAGTCTAGATTTCAGAAATCTAAGATAAAATTGATATTATCTTCAGTATAAGCAATGCCTGTATCTAATCTATTCAGATTCTCATTTTTTGAGTCGTCTGAATAAATCAGAATAGAGTCTTTTATATTGATTGTAGAAATTCTCTTCAAATGCTGTTCATATTCTTTCTCTTTTAATAGTTCACTTATTTATAAGTTTATAAGAGATTCAAGCTTTTCTCTTCAGAGAGATAACTTCTCATGATTCACTTTTTCAATATTTAAAGAAGAAAATTAATTTTTAATCAGAGAGTATAGTCTGTAAAGTTGAGAAGACATTTTCTTTGAAGAATCATTTTCATTTCAATCAAGAAATCTATTTCAATTCAGTTCATTTCCAGAGTTAATTGATGAAAATTAAGAAGAGACTCTTTCTCTGATTATATAATTTAAGCTCATCTTTATAACTCTCAGTGCATAGTTCATACAGGTCTTTTCAAATCTAATAGCAGAAGGAAGAATTGAAGCTTCAATTTTCATTGCTTTAATAGAAGATGATTTGAATGCTTCTAGAATTCTTCTCAAGACTCTGTTTTACAGACTTTGAAAGAGTTCAGTGAAGTTCTCTTGATTATTTCATCAAACTTGAACTTCATAATCAGCTACTGTTGTAATACAGGCTATATATAATTGTCTCATAGCCTGGAAGAATAGATCTCTCTCTGTATTTGATAGTCTGATTATGTTGTTCAATAGTCTTTCTGTCTTGACAGTTTTTTGTTGAATGTGATATTTAAAATTCAACTTGGAGTTTAATCATACTCTCAATCATTTGATATTTACACTGGATTTAATCTCTCTATTTAAAAGAGTTAGAGATAGTTCTTTCTCATTGAATCTAGAAAAGAAATGAATTAACTCAGTTTTATTCATATTAAATTGAATTTGATTAATATCTGCTCTAATAAAGATTTTCTTTGCAGCTTCTTCAATCACTTTTAAATTCTCTTTGATAGTTTTTGAGCTATAGACTAGATCAATATCATTTATATAACTCAGAGATTACACTATTCTCATATTTCTATTTTTAAATAGATATGCAGTGTATATTGCAAATAAAATATTTGAGATTGAAGATTCTTATGATACTTCTATTTTTATCTCAGTCTTATCTTATTTCATTTCATTAAAGAAAAGTTGTATAATTCTTTTAGATATAAAATAGTTAACTCATTTTATTAGAGAAAGTGACAGTTTTAATATCTTCAAAGTCTGAATTAACTTTGACTTTGAAACATGATTAAATACTTCTTTTATATCAATAAAAACTGCAGTTGAGACCAGATCTTCATTCTTTGCTATTTGAATATCATGAATAACTGAGAGAACAGTGTTAATTACAGAACATTGTTTTCTATCTCTCATTTATTCACTGAATAAAAGAGAGTTATTAATAGAGCTTATAAAAGATAGTTAAGTAACTATTATCTTTTTCAAAATCTTTTCTAGACAGTTTAATAGAGATATTACTCTATATAACTTAGAAATTGAAGTTTTTCTATTAGACTTTATAAGAATCACTTCAGTGACTTCTCTCCAGCATTCAGAATGATATTCATTTTTCAAGAGATTGAAAAAAAGCTCAAAATATTTATTCTTTAAGTAGAAATATATATTTTGAATAATTAAGTGATTAATTGAATCAGGCTCTGCAGCAGTTTTAACAGAACTTGAGAAAATAGCTGACTCTAATTCATCTTGTGTAAGATGAGGCTATTTTCAGTCATTTTTATCAATGTAGTTGAGAAGTGATATATTCTCTTTCTCTGAATCTGAATCTGAATCTGATGAGTTCTGAAAGAAAATTCTCATGAAAGCTTGACATTTTTTCTCAAAAGAGTTTGCTGTATATAATTTATTCTGAAACTTATATTCTAAGACTGGAAGTTTTGCTACACTTCTTGTTTTAGTATAGTTAAAAGCTTTAAAAACTTTCTTCTTTTATACTTCTTTAAGAAATTTATTCCAGCAGTCTGTTTTAGCTTTTTTAATATCTGAAAAATATTCATTTCTGACTGCTTTGAACTCTTCATCAGATATTACATCATTCTTTCAATCTCTTCTAGCAGTAGCTAATTCTTTTCTTTTAGATAATATATTCTCATTTTATCAAGATTTTGAATACTTAGAAGATTTTCTCTTTGAAATATTATCTCTAACACTTGTTAGAATAATAGATGTAATAAGCTTCACTCTATTCTCAAGCATTTCATTTGAGATATCTTGATCAGAATTTCAATATAGCTTATTCTGTCTTTCAGATTTTAACAGTTTTATACTTTCTTCAACTGCTTTTCAATCAGCTTTTTCAAAGTTAAACTGATTAGAGAGAAGAGAATTTTCACTTATTTATTTTTCACTCAGTTCAATCTCAAATTGAATAATCTCATGATCTAATTCTGATGTCTCATTTGAATTAATAAATCAGTTTATAAGTTCTCTTTCTATTAGATTTTGTGATATGAAGATTAGATCTATAATAGATTTCTATTTCATATCTTTTCTAAAGAATGTTTGTTAATCAGACTTATTAATCAAATCTATTGAATGCTTAAAGATTCATTTAACTAGATTATCAGCTCTCACTACTCTCTTACATTCTGAATTTCATCAGAAATGATATGCATTGAAATCTTCTACAATTATAGAGTTTCTTAATGAAGTTATGTTCAGAAATTCTCTATCAATTGTTCAGATATTGTTATTTTTCTTCAATGACTTTTCATTATAGATATTTATGAGCTGTATAGTATCAAACTCATTTTCTTTATCTATAATATCACTCATCAGAATATCAGGGTCAGACATGATATTAAATCTTAGATTAAATTAATATCTTGATTTCTTTCTTTCATAGATCACTACTCTTGACTTTATCTCAGACTTTTGAGATAGAAAGCAGTAGTAGCTTGAATGAGAAATGATATAATTTTACTCAGTATTAAAATTCAGTTTCTGAAGTAGTATAAAATCAACTTTTTATTCAAATGCAATTTGAAGACAAGAATAAATACAATTTGAGTTTCTATTCACATTATTTTGAATAAATGTGATTTTTGAAGAGTTTTTAAACTTTTTTTATTATTTTTGTTGTATATTCATACTAAAAGTGTCAGGTCACGTGATCTGGCTTACTAATCCTTCCATCATATAACTTCTCACAAAGCTAGCAACCTTTCAATCACACAAGCTTTACACCTTCCACAGGTTATGAGACCCGTTTTGTGCAAAATCACTGCCAATTCGGGATTCCTTGTCAATATAATCTATTTGAACTACTGCTTCATTCAATACGCTCATCAGGAGTTAAAATCATCTTATTCTATCAGTATTGATGTGTTTGAGATCTTGATGATCAATAATACTACTGCTCACTTAAAAAAAAAAAGGCTTGCAGAAAACACACCACATTTGCAAAAAAGCAAGAAAAAAAAGAGAATGATATTGACAAGGATTCAATAAATGAATATCAAGATGGTGGATTCAATACAATCATGCTCACACACATGTTTGTGATCTCATGTCCTTTTCACTGAATCAGTTGAAGTTGATGATGATTCTTCACACTCATACTCTGCCAGTGGACATTCTCCTGAAGTCTTTGAAAGCTCCATTAAAGAACACCCTGCAACACCCTCTCAATTTGAAGCTGGTTTAAATACAGCTTCTGACACAGTCAGGCCGGCCCCTCAATCTACTTGACAGCTTGATGAAGCTGGTTCTCTTGATGAGAATATTGAACACTCAGGTGTCTACTGTTCAGATGAGGCAATATCAGATCAACAGATGAAGCATCTCAAGATGATGCTTGAGATGAACAAGGGGAAGCAAAGAGTCTTAGAACTCAAACTACAACTGGAAAAACTCCATCAACAGAGATCCTCTACAGATCAATCACAGAATGTTAACAATCATTCTGCCATCACATCAACAGTCACATGAAATTCTAATCTCAGTGAAAGGTTGAAATTCAATCTTTATAAACTGAATAGCTGTGTTGGCAAGGCAATCTCTCAATTCAAGAAAGATGTCAAGAATACTGTGAGACTAAACAGTCTAACTGACACATTCAATTACATCACATGAAGCATCTTCATGAAATTGAAACTGGTTGATGCACAGTGTTGATATATGATAGAGAAACAACAGACTCAGAACTCTCTACAAAGAGATAACAAATGAGCATCATTCTGAGACACCAGAAACCGGTGGCTCTACACATTCATCTCAAACTCCTTGAGTGCAGGTGTCAGACCACATTTCTTCAAGTATGATGAAAATCGGATTGCTTATACTCTATGAAATGTGATCAAACAGAAATACTCTGTCCTCAAAACACAGTTACACTGTGAGACAGTTCTGGAATTCATGTCTCTTGATGACACACAGGTCACCAATCTACACACATTCTTTGATAAGTTCCAGTCTGTCATCACAAAATTGAAGATGTTGAATGCTTCCCCCTCAGATGTGTGAACATTTGATATCTTCTACTCAGTTCTACTCAACAATTGAAGGAATTATGTTCAGAAGAAGATAGAGGAGATACAGGATTTCAAATTCACAGCTGTGGTATTGAATGTTGATCTTCTCATGAAGAAAATCTGTTCACAGCTTGATTCTTCAAAAGATAAAAAGAATCTGCAGAATATAGATTCTGCGGTCAACACAGCTACAACAGCTACAATGATCACTACACCTATCAATTCTAACAACAATATATTGAATTCAGCCCATGGAGGCCATACTGAACATGATCATGATAGTACTCAAGAAAGCTCTCAAAACTATCAGAGATCAGGAAATTCATCTATATGTTCTGAATATGAGAGATCTCACTTTGGCATCTGTTGATTGATCAATTCAGACAGTGCTTCAGATAATTGAAGAATAAACAACACTGTGAGAATAAAGGAATTCAAAGAAAAGAAGAAAAAGAACAATAGTGAGAGTAGAACTCAACTATTTATTACAGATGAATCAGACATCTATCAGATAGCAAACCTCACAGAGATTATCAATGTGTCAGCCTGTTTTGTGAAACCTCACAAGGATTCTCTCACTATATGAGATAGTGGCGCCGGATGCCACATAGTGAGTGATAGATCACAATTTTCAGAACTTATAGCAATCAATGATTCAACAGTTCAAGTGATCAATAAGGTCATTATAAAGGTTCAGAGTGTCAGCACTGCATTCATCTCAGTAAGTGAAAGATTGATAGAATTCAATCATGTATACTACATGCTAGAACTATTCACAAATCTGATCTTCACTGAGCTTATGAAATGTCAGAGCTATATTCACTATAATATGCAAGTTGATGCTGAGAACTACTTTGAGTTTCTGTTATCTATCAACAGTGATATCTTCTACATCAATCTGTCTCACAATAATATTTACATTCTATCCGACAGCTCACCGACATTTCATGAGATAATGAATAACTCAATGTATGAAGCAGTGATATATGTGACTGTTCTGAAATCAAAGACAATCTCAACAGATTATGATTCAAGTGCTGAGTCTTTGAGACCTTTCAGCTGCAAGGAGGTTGAACAGTTAATCAACTCTAAGAATTCAGATACTGATTTCTTTGTTATCTCATCTTCATCTTGATTATCTGCAGTTCTTCTGAAACAGCTTCTGATAGATGAGTGACATCATTGACTTGATCATATCAGTGAAAATAGTATATTAAAAATGATCAGAGATCTGTGATTTGATATTATTATTATCAGTCTGAAGAAATTATCATTCTGTGCTACATATGTTAAGTCTAAACAGAAACACACTTTCTACAAGAATTTCACACCACATCATGCCATCTGCAAGACCTTGAAGGTTTGAGTAAATATCTTCAGTGATGATGAGACTATTGAAACTGAAAATGATATATCATCTTATGCTGGCAAGAAGCTTGTAATAGTGATAACAGATGATGTCATCTGTATGAGGTGAATATTTCTATTGAAATGCAAGGATGAGATGTTGAGATATCTACAGATCTTCAATCAATTCATCAAGAATCTGCTGAGATGTGACATTGCAATCATTCACTCAGATTGTGAAGAATTGAATTCAAATGCAGCCACAGTATATATGCTCAGTGAAGATATAAAATGAGAGCCAACTTCCTCTCATACTTCACAGTAAGATGAAGTATCTGAACAATCAATCAGTTTGATCATTGAGAAGTTCTGATCACTATTAAGAGACTCTTCAGCTTCAGAAAAGATGTGAGATGAGACAGTTATTGCAGTCACAGAGCTGCTTAACCTTATGCTAATCTCAACAATATTGTATAAGAACTCTGATAATACAAAGCTGATTACACTGTATAAGATCTGGCTTGAAGCTCTATCTTCTGTACACAGTATTCACTGATGAGGTTGCAAAGCATTCTTGAAGATAGTCTTCAAGCTCATCAATAAGATGACTTCTCATTTCAAAGAGTTGATTTTTGTGAGTAATGATGATTTTATTAATTATAGATTGATGAACCTTTTCAACAGGTGTTTATACATATCAAAAGATGTCATCTTTCAGAAGAATCTTCATCTTGCTAATTCATCAATATCAACAACACACAACCTGAAGGTTCTACTCAATGCAGCCTGCAAAGCAGCTGCGGCGATTCCTTCAGTGACATCAGGCCTACCCACTGCAGTCTGTCAAGAGATAGCAGTAATTCCTGATTCATCAATAGATGATCTGTTCATTGATGAGAAAATTCAGCCTGAGTGTTCATTATTTCTCATACTCACTAATAATTGATGAATTGACTATGATATCTCTGTGAGAATATCTATCTTTTTAGTGCAGAATACACTGAACTCCTCAGAACTCACAGTTGAATCTAATGACTCTTCAACATCTACAAGGAATATCACTATAGTGAAGGAATCAACAGTGAGGGAATCTTCAGTGAGAGACAGTCTTGAAGATCTACTCACTGATCCTGAGATCACTGCACTTCCAATCCTGAAAAACCTCACATATGTCAAAGCTTCCATGAAATGAAAGTATTATTACAAGACCTGTGTTAAAGAGATCAACTGTTTGAAACAGATAGAGGTCTGACAACTGATTGAGAGAACATCACAAATGAGTGTTCTTCACAGCTAATGAGTATTTGATAAAAAGTTCAACAATATGAGTGATGTTATCTGTTATAAGACCTGCTGAGTTGTCTGCAGAAATCTTCAACAGAAGAGAGTCAATTACTCAAGAATCTTTGCATCTGTTGTCTCTGCATTCATCTCATGAGCTCTCATGACAATCTCAGCATCCTGGGGATGATATGTTCTGCAGATTGATATGATAACTGCTTTTTTAAACACTCAACTGCCTGCTGATGAACAGATATATATGAATCAATTCACAGAATTCCGCGAAGACTGTGGTGATCTTGTGTGTGAGTTGATACAGAGACTCTACAATCTTAAGCAAGCAGCACTCTTATGATATAAGAAGCTGTGAAAGATGCTATTGTACTCAGGCTTTCATGTCAGTCTCTATAATGCTGAACTATTTATTCACAATGGAAGACAGGTCTATATAATTATCTACATGAATGATGTCTGTCTCTACAGCCTGAAAATCAAAGATCTGAACTGGGCCAGAGCTGAAATTGCTGCTAATTACAAGATCAAGAATGTAGAGAATTTCAATTGCTATCTAGAAATGAAGATTGATAGAGATTCAACTTCATTGACATTGTTTCAATCCCTCTTTATAAGGAATCTTCTGGAGAAGTTCTCAATGAATGACTGTCATTCTACATTCACTTCTATGAAGGAGAACATTGATTTCATGAATGATGATGAGGAACTGATTGCATACACAGTAGAATTTACTCTATGATCCTATCAATCTGGTATTGAATCTCTGCAATATCTGGCATTCAATACATATTCTGATATGAGCTTCACTGCAGGATTCCTTGAACAATTCAGCTCCCAGCCTACATCAAAGAACTGGGCTGCATACAAGTGTACACTCTGATATCTACAGGGTTCAATCAATGAGGGTATAACCTATCACAGAGGTGCCGAAATTGAACCTGTAGCATACACAGATGCTGATTGGGCCGGTAGGGATCCAGGATCCCGTTCAACCACCGGTTATATCATCTACATGACAGGTGGTCCCATTGCATGACAGATAGACTGACCGTGTGACCGTGTCTGGGACCAGGACCAGATTTTTTGATAGTCCCATTACCAATTCGACTGATCCCATTACACGGTTTTATCATTAGATAGTAGTCCCATACTGTCCCAGTGGGACTTACTGTCTACTCTTGTCACATTTTCCAAATGGGACCATGATTTCCACTTCTCAATTTAAATTATTTTTATTGCTTTAAATGACTTTAAATCTCATTTGAGCGTTACCAAAAAGCGTTACTTTTTAAAAAATTAAAAATAGTCTAAAAAAAACCTTAAAATGTCTAAAAATAGTAACTTTATGCCAAGAATGGGACTAAATGGGACCAAATGGGATCACTTTCTCATTTTTTTCAAGTCATGGTCCCATTTTAAGATCTGATATATAGTCACTTTGCATGGTTTTTTGATAGCCAGTCCCAGCGGGATTCACGCCAAGAAATGTATGGGACCAGACCAAATGGGACCAAACGTGAAATTCATGGTCCCGGCGGCCAGTCTAATGACAGAGCTGCCGGCAAACAGAGGTCTTCAAGTCATCAACAGAGGCCGAATATATTGCATTCTCTGAGGCTGCATATGAGCTTGTCTGTCTCTGAGAGCTTCTAGAAGACGCTGGCTTCATTCCATCCTGCCTCAACAATCTGAATGCCGATGATCACCTCATTCCCACCACAGTCAATGATCTGACTTATATGATCCATGCTGATAATAAGTCCACCATAGAGCTATCCTCTTCCGAAGCAATTCCACACTGCTTGAAGCATATAGAGGTTTGTTTTCACATTCTTCAGAATCTTGTCTGCAAGAATGAGATATCTATCTGATATGTTTCATCTGCTGAGAACACAGTGAATGAGCTTACTAAACCACTTGAAATGTTGAAATATACATGTTGAAAAGAGAATATAAAGAAGATAGAGGAATAGAGGGATAAAAAATGATGTAAATCATGACTGATTTTTCATTACTTCACATTTTCCAGTCATTTTTTATATCTGTACTTGATTTGAAGGCGAATTTTGTATATAGCATCATGTATAGTTACTCTGGTGAGTGGGGGTGTCAGGTCATGTGATCTGGCTTACTAATCCTTCCACCATATAACTTCTCACAAAGCTAGCAACCTTTCAATCACACAAGCTTTACACCTTTTACAAAAAGAGAGTAGAGATAGAGTAGAATCTAGTAACTATTATCAGATAGTAGATTATAACTAGTTTTAAAAAGTAGGGATTTCAACTGCTTGCATTATATCTAGTTTATTATCAGAGTCATTTCTCAATTCTCTAATCTTAACAGAAGTTTGAGAATTCAAATTCTGTTTACATTTAGCTGAAGAATTGAAGTTTGAAGATTTAGATAGTTAAGAGTTTCTTCTTTTTCAGCTTGTAGTTATAAGTTTACTGACTTAACTCTTCTCTTCAGTTCTAGATTGACTTTGAGCTTTATCTTTTCTTCAGTTCTTTTAAGTTCTAGAAGTAAATATACATTCTTTTAAACTAGATACATGTTTTTCTTTGTAATTAGAGCACTTAAGCAGAGTATATTAATAAATTTCATCTCTTTTTAAGCATGTTTCACATTTATGCTCACTAGTTTTATAATCTCTAGTATAGAATGCATATTTTGAGTCTCTATAATATGAGATTGCAAAGTGTTCATATCTTTGACAGTTTGAACACTGTGTTTGAGCTTTGAGATTCATTCTTGAGTCTTTGTATTCATGAACTCTCATTTTCAAATCTTCTACTCTTACTTCAGAGATCTTTGACTGTTCAAATGTTTTTATATATACTAGAACAGAGGCATTTCTCCTGCTTTATCTGAACTCAATTGAATTTAGTCATATAGACTTCTTTCTCAGTTGAATAGAGTTGTATTCTTCTAATTTATTTTTAAGAAGTAGCATTTCTTCTTCACAGTCAAAAATTTCAACTGAAATGTTATGAAGAATGAATTTATCTCACTTTTCATCTCTTTTAGATAGAATTATTATGTTTAGTAAAGATTCTACTGCTGACTTTCAGAGATTCTTATTCTGAATAAGAAATTCAGCACTGAATTCAGATATTGTAGTCAGAATAATGAAGTTTTCAAAGAATGATGACTCAATTAAAGCTATAACTGATTTTTAAACTTCAATATCAGTCATTAACTAAGAAAAGAACTGCTGCTTAATTTCATTTCTGATTCTGAAAATGAGATTTGAGTTTAGCTTGTTTCTTTGCAGAATGTTCTGATTTGAGACTTTGAGAATAAGTCTTCTATTTCTGAAGATTTGAAAGTTTTTCTCTTTTTACATTTTCTTTTTTACTTTTCTATGAATAGAGGTATGAGCAGTATTCTTCTCAGTTTTCTCAGGATTTTGAGCAGATTTTGAGACAGCAGATTTAGAGATAGCAGATTCAGCTACTTGAGCATATATTTTCTTCTGATTCAAAGAAGAAGAAGAAGTAGAAAAAAAGAAAGAAGAAGAGTAAGATGAAGAGTCAATGATTGTACTAGAAATTTTCAATGTTTTTTGAACTGTGTTTAAGATTTCAAGTTTGAACTTAATCATCTTCTGTAGTTATCTAGTCTGAGTATGAAGAATTAACAGAACTTCTTCATTCATCTCACTCAGACACTGCTTTTCAAGAATCTTACTTACTTTTTCAAGTTTCTGTATTTTAAGAACTTGTTATTTCTCTATTTCTTCTTTCTTTCTTCTCTTCAGAATTTCAATCTCAGAAATAGCATTTGAGAAAGCATCTTTTTTCACATTAACTGAGTGTACTTTTGAACTCATTATTCTTACTCAATGAAAAGTTGATCAGATTAATTCAATTGAGATATTTATTAAACTCTTTTGAATTGAAAAGTTGATCAGACTGTTTCAATTAAGAGGTTTCTAAGTCTGTTTTCAATTGAAAAGTTGATCAGACTATTTTAAAAGAAGAATAACAGACTTTTGTGTATAAAATACCTGATTTTTTTCATACTAGTTCAGTAACTAGGTTAGATTTTTGAAGAGAATCTAATAAACTAAAATTAATTTTTAAGATAAATCAATGAAATCTTTACAATCTCTTTCTTGAAATATAGTGAGAAAAAGTATAATATCAATTGATAGTAAATCAGATAATATGACAGTTTTTAAAAGAAAAACTGACAAAAAATAGATTAATTTTTTACAGAGAAATTGATTAAAACTATTCAATTTTATTCTAAATTATTCAATTCTTCTCACATAATAAGTGTACAACTCAAATCAGCTAATAAAAAGTGTAAAAAAGAATTAAGTATTAATAAAAGCTCTTCAGTCACTGAAAAAGTAATTCTTACTTAAAAGAATATGAAATTACAACAGAAAATAACTCTATTTTTAATTCTTTGTAAGAATATTGTATAAAATTCAGAGAAAAATATCTTACTTTTTTAAGAGAAGTAAAAAACTATTTCTAAAATCTTTTTTTTGTATTAACTGCTGCAGAAGAATGAGATAGAAACTGCTAAGATATGCACTACTATATATTCTCTATCAAGACTTTTTCTCTTCAGAGTCTTGATATTATAGAGAATATAAGTCTTTTTCTATATAATAATATAAATATTATCAGTGAGATGTAGAGGAACTGATTATTTATATCTCAAAATAGAAGACTTTATCAATGATTATATCAATATAGAGTTAATTCTCAAATTCAATAGAAATCTAGTGTTACTATTCTCAATTTCTTGTAGAATCTATTGAATATTGAGATATTAAAACTAAATTTAATATATCTCACTGTGCAGAGATCAAAGGCTCAGTCAGATCTTGAGATATACTGATTTTATAGTTATTATATCTGCTGATTATGTATCAAGTACAGTTACTGAGGTATCTTTTTATACTTTTCTATCAGAGATGAGTCAGATTGAGAGAGATAGTACAAGAGTGAGACTTAGTATTAATGTCTAGATACACTGAAGACAGATTACAGAGATTGCACTTCAGAAGTGACTGTTGATTATATACTTGATATTATGACTGAGATATCTTTTTGTATTTTTCTGTCAGAAATGAGCCAGATTAGAAAGGGTGATACAAGGGTGAGACTTGGCATTGATGTTTTGAAACATCAAAGATGAACAGGGTTTTCATGAAGATCACTTCTCAGATATCTTCACAACTACAGATCAGAGATCTTTCAAAATTGAGAAGATTGATGCATATGACTAGGTCTCTTCATCTTACAATTTGTATGGCAATTTGGCCCGGGGTTGTGGTGTGATAGAGGAGAATGAGGGATAATCCCACACAGGAGTTCTGAATGATGTCTGGTTCACATTTGACTGAATAACTTCACCATCACACAGGGTATGCAGTCGGCGATGGGGTCAAAATGCTTGTATGATCGAGGGCCTTTCAATGAATCTATCGGCGGGTTCTTATTCGAAAAATCGAGCGAGTTCATGGTGAAGCGGTTGAAATAATGACTGTATCATTGATGCTGATACTATGTTCAATTTAATATAAATAAAACTGAGTTAATTCACTTTTTTTCCAGGTTTAATAAGAAAGAACTAAGTCTAACTCTTTTAAATAAAGAGATTAAACCCAGTTTGAATATCAATGACTAGAAGTATGATTAAACTTCAAGTTGAATTTTAAATATCATATTCAGTAAAGAATTATCAAGACAGAGAGACTACTGAATAGTATAATCAGACTATTAAATACTGAGAGAGGTCTATTCTTTCAGACTATAAGATAGTTATATATAGTCTGTATTATCTCAGTAGCTGATTATAAAGTTCAAGTTTGATGAAATAATCAAGATAACTTCACTGAACTCTTTCAAAGTTTATAAAACAGAGCTTTGAGAAGAATTCTGAGAGTATTCAAATCATCTTCTATTAAAGTAATGAAAATTAAAGCTTCAATTTCATCTTCTACTATTCAATTTGAAAAGTTCTGTATGAACTATACTCTGAGAGTCATGAAGATGAGCTTAAATCATATAATCAGAGAAAGAGTCTCTTCTTCATTTTCATCAGTTAACTCAGAAAATGAACTGAATTAAAATAGATTTCTTGATTAAAATGAGAATAATACTTTAAAGAAAATGCTCTCTCAACTGTATAGACTATATTCACTTATTAAGAATCAATTTTCTTTTTATTAAATATTGAGAAAATTGATCATGAGAAGATATCTCTCTGAAGAGAAAAGCTGAAATCTCTCATAGACTTATAAATAAGTGAACTATCTAAAGAGAGAGAATATGAACAGCATTTGAAGAAGATCTTTACAATTAGTATAAAAGACTCTATTCTGATTTACTCAGATGACTTAAAAAATGAGAATTTAAATAGATTAAATGCAGACATTGCTTATACTGAAGATAATATTAATTTTATCTCAGATTTCTGAAATTTAAACTGTGAATCTGAAGTCTTTATTACTGAACTATTTATAATAATGAAAGCTTTCAAACTTATTGAAATAAAATCTTATAAAAGAGAAAATAGTTTAAAAGAGATATAAATATTCTCTGATAGTCAAGCTACTTTAAAAAGACTTAGAAATAGTCAGATTTATAACGATTAAATAAATCTTGAAATGATTTTAAACTCTGTTTTGAAAATTCAAAAGAGAAGAATATTAAAACTGATAATTCATCTATATTGAGTTTCTGCTCATATGAATATTTATAATAATGAATTAACTGATTCAGCTGTAAAAAAGAGTTTAGAATTAAGCAGATCTATTTAAAAAACAGTGTTCTAATCTTTTATAAAGAGAAAGATAAAAGAATCTTGTTTAAATAACTGAAATAAAAGCTGACAGAAACAAAAGAAGAGCATACATTATTCAAGATTTGAGATATAATCAAAGTGAAAATCTTGTTTAATTCAATATAAAAAGACAATATTCTTATCTATAATTCAGCTGAAACTAGAACATGATTATTTCAAATTCTATATACAAAGATTTAATGATAGATTTGATTCAACAGAGTGCTCATTCTGCAATACAAATGAAAATCCTAAGTATATTGTAATACATTGTGCATTATACAATAGTCTCAGAGTCAGATTAAAGAAGAAGTATGATTTAAATCAATTAAATATGAGGTTCTTATTCTCAACTGAGACAGAAATTAAATACTTAATAGACTTTCTATTAGAAACTAAAGCAGCTATAAGAAAATGACTGAATTCAGAAGTATCTGAATATGAAGAGACAGAAATTGATTAGATATAGTCTGTTAAAACAGCTATATACTATCTTTTAATAATTTTATTTTATTATAGTCTCTCTTTACTGTACTTGTTTTCTTCTATTCTTTTCTATCTATCTATTTAATGTGTTTATCTTTAAGACTATGTTCTTTTTTTCTTTATCATGATATTTTCAAATGATTTCAAAGTATCAGAAGATGTTAAAATACTGTAATTTATAAACAGTTTTTATATTCTGAGCTGAAATTTTCTGATTTTATATATCTGAAATTGATAAATGTATAATAGTTGACTCTATAGATATAGAAAAATCTCTAAGAATTAAAGATTTTCAGATAGATGTTATAGTCTCTGACTGTATACATTTATAATTAAGAAATAATAATAATAATAATCTTATTACAGAGCTAGAATGACTGGTAAGTAAGCTTCTATCTGAGAACTCAGTATTCACTTTAACTAATTATTTCTCTTTCTTACACATTGTTATGCATTCAGATATAATGCAGTCACTCAGTAGCATCTTAACATGGGAAATCAAGATGCATGAGTTTGAAACCCGCAGAGAATACATTAAATTCAGAACTCAAGCACCTCAGGTTTCTAATAAATACAGAGATGTACAAATTGCTTCAATGAATTACTCTATGTTTCTGAGCTGAGAAGTTATTATCGCATGTATCTAATTGTCACTTCTTTGTATTTTCCTATGTTCTTGTTATCTTGATATGGTCTCAACACCTGTATTTCCTCCTGTATAATCAACACTTAACCTGTATTTAACATCACGCAAGGACTTATTATAAGCTCCGCTTGCATTTGAGTATAATGAAACAATAATAATAATAATAATAATAATAATGCATTCAGATATCTCAGTGAATAATCATTTCTAATAAGAAGATAATGAATGTTTTTCTAGTATAAGAGGTCTACACTGAATAGATCAGTATAATATTAAGAGATCTTATATAATAAAGAGAAAAATATTAGAGAAGAAAAGAAAGAGAAAGTATGAAAATCAGTGATTAAGATGAATATTTATACATGTATATAATAGTGTATATAGTGAAGCTTCAGAGTGAAAGAATCTATATATGTTTATAGCAGCTGAGAATCAGTGATTGAGAATGACTGAGAATTAAAGTATACATGTTTAAGAATGAAGTAGAAGAATCTATAAAGTGTAATAAAATAATCTATATAATTAATCAGATGCAGCCTGTTACAATTTTATAGATTATTAAGAAAAAGATTATAATATATATCTTCAGTACTCTGACAGAGCTCTCTATAATAAATAATAAAATAGTGAAAATATTTCTGAAAAGTAAGATAATCACTATTTTTAACTTATAATTTTATTAATTTCTTAAAGATATTAACACATTCTTCAGTTAGTAATATTATATATTTAATATTAATCTTATTTCATAGAGCTGTAGTATTATCAGCTTCTAAGATTTCTATAATAGTTTAAATATTTTTATAAGACTTAACAGTATATATCTATATAGAGACTTAGAATAGATCTTTCACTTCTCAGAATTAATATAATATATAAAAGAGAATTCTTATTAAGTTTGTAATAAAATATCAGTTTTATTAATAACTTTTATATCAGTTAATATATTAATATATCAGACTTTATAATTAGAGTTATTAAATATAATCACTGATTTAATATCTAGTGTATATTTAACTTTCTTCTGATATTTTCATAACTTATTTCTCATAGTATCTCTTTATACAGAAATAGATATAGTGAGATATTATATAATATTAACTATAACTATTTAATTTCAGTGTATTATCTGTATAAGATTTATAAAATTATCTGCAGTGTAATAGATAGATTAATTTAAATTATCATTAAAAATCAGTATTCTGAGAATAAGAGATAATGAAAAATTTAATAAATTAAAATAAATAGATTCTATAAATAAATATTAACTCTACTTTCTCTTATTCTGAAGCTTCTTTATTATTTTATTATTAAATTTCATACTCTGATAAAAACTGATATCAGTCTTATCTTATAACTCAGAAACTTTCTTATAATAAGTAATTATTCTATTAATAAGTTATTTAGTAAAGTAAGTAATTTTAGATCTGAAGCTGAACTCTGAAGTAATAGATAGATTACTTATATTAAGATAACTCTACTTCTTCTAGATATATAAAAAGAAAAAAAAATGATATTCTTTACAATAGAGAATATACTTTTTCAAAAGTATATAAATCTACTAATTAATAGATTCAGAAAAAATGAAATATCTCTAATAAAAAGTAAGAGTCTTCTTAAAAAAGATAAACTACTCTTGTCAAAAATATTAGTATAACATTCTAAAAAGAAAAATATGCCATTCAGGCTATAATCTGTAGAATAGTTGAAGATTGTATTGATAGATCTATCTACAAGAACATAATATAGTGGTGGGTCACGTGATCTGGTGGGATCGCTAACCGCGACGGCCGTAACGGCCAAACAGTTAAGCTCACGCTAAACAGTCTCATAACCTATAGGCTAGTTACTAGGCCAAAAGAGGTCACCACCAGCGCACTGCTGGTAGAAGGGCCGATCAACCCGGGACCCCCAACAATAGATTGTGTACGGATAATAGAAGAAGCAGATCTTGATACATAAGATTCATATGTTTCCAACATATTCATCCGTGACACCCACACAGGGATTCATGGAAAAAATAGCAGTTCGTTGGGTGGATGAGTTTGTTGGGTGGTGAGTCACGTTACAGACTGCCGTAGGACAGGTCCGCTGGTCGTTCGGCATCAACAACCGCCTCTTCACAACTTTGCCGAGGACGCAAAAGACCACCAACATCATGTTGATATACCTAGGTATTCTTCTCGCAAATATAATCTACAATGTTTAAATCATCTTATCTATAATTTTAGCAGCATTAAATTTGTCCTCTAAAAAATTGCTGTGGTTTCTGGGAAAGTATCAGTAAGAAGTTGTTCCCTACCTACGTCGCAATGCCAGCCACTAAGACCATCTTGCGCCGGGCTCTACTATATGGTAAATCCACCTTCATATCTTCAAACTGACGTCTCCTACGAATCGCTAACTCAATATCTCTCCTCATAAATAGTCCCAGGCTCCTCTCAGCGCATGCTGGACAAATCTCGTACCCTCGTCGCCGACTGCGTCGCATATGACCTGGAAGACAGTGTAACGCCTACGAGAAAAGCCGAAGCACGCACTTTAGTCCGCAATGCCATTAACCAACCCATGCCCTCCGGCATAAAAGAGCGCGCTGTGCGCATCAATTCCGTTAGCAGCGGGCTGGCCCTGGCTGACCTTACGGAAGTGGTGTGTACAATATACTCATCCCCCTTTCCTACCTGCCCTTGACTCCTCCATCCATAAGTTTAAGACACACATACTCACCATCCACAACCCTCAATCTAGCTCCAATCCCCAAATCTAACAACTGTCGTTGTTCCCAAAGTCGACACCGCGACCGACCTCCATTTCATCTCTGATCTAATATGCCACACCCGCTCCAGCCTCAAACCCACCCGCTCCAATCCGGACCCGTCTAGCAACCCCCCAATCTCCATCATTGCCTTAATCGAGAGCGCGAAATCAATTCTAAATCTGCCTCAAATCTGCGCCGCCACCCCGCATCAGCTATCCGGCCTAATCTTCGCTGCAGCTGACTTCTCCAAGGATCTAAGCATAACCCAAACTCCCTCGCTAACTGAATTCCTCTATGCACGCTCTGCAATCGTCACCGCCGCCCGTGCGTATGACTTGCCTTCCACAATTGACCTAGTATGCACGGACTTCAAGACACCTGCTGTGTTGGAGGATGAGGCGTTGAATGGCAAGCGCATGGGGTTTAATGGCAAGCAGTGTATATATCCATCTCAGGTGGATTTGGTGCACAGGGTTTTCAGCCCGGAGTCGAAGGAGGTAGAGTGGGCTGTGAGGATCGTAGTAGCTGATGCAAAGGCGGCGGAGGAGGGGAGGGGCGCATGGACGTTGGATGGGATGATGATCGATGTGCCTGTTGTGGAGAGGGCGAGAGGGATTGTGAAGAGAGCGGAGCTTTGTGGGTTTGATGTAACGGCATTGAGGGAGAAATTTGCGGGCGAGGAGCCGCAATAGACGCTGGGAAGAGTAGAATGTTGGGGGTTGGTGGGATTATTCTATAGGTATATTTACATTTGATCTATTTTGCCGACACATCTAGAGTTGATTGGTAAATTCTGTTGCTATCTTTATGCTGGGATATTATAGAGGTGAGGTGTCTCCATATGAGCGAGGCTCGTACTGTGTAGAGACATGCCAGATGCTTTTTTCCGGGGCTGGGCTTCTTACGAGTAACTATAGAGTGATTTGAAGATCGATATCGACGATCGACGCTCCGTGGTTGATTCCGCCAAAAATAAGGAAAGGGTGGGAAGCACTCCAGAAGCGTTCATATTATTGTTGACCTGGACAGAAAACATTATCCTCAGAACTCGAAAACTATCCCACCTGTCCCTGAAATAACACGTGACCCACACAGAGTGACTCCAAGCTTAACCTTTATGCCTCCTGAATCCACAGTGTGCATCCCTTCACAAGAAGAATATTATACGTATGATCATCTTTGTTGTGGTAGTCGCTAGCTATCCTTCAGAATCGCCATTGAGAGATATCGATGTCGTACGTCTTTGAGGTTGGTAATAAAAATACCCATAATATTGTCTGTATGTGCAGGTATACTGACTCTTTATTTTTCAGCACCTCGACTCTTGTCTCCCAGTAACCGCGACTCAAGTGGTTGATAGTGCGGATGGTAGGCTTATTCTAAGTGGCTATGGGCCATATCTACAACTGATTGATGAAGCCAGTGGTACACTACTGGATCGAATTCAAATATTTGAGAGAAACAGTGTACATGGTATTCAAGTTGCCAAGTTAACATCAACGAAGTCCTCTATCAATGTTGCGAATTTTCTCATCTGGGGTGGGCAGTCTTTTCGACTGCTGAGGCTGGAGGTCGACCGTCATGGAATTGGCTCACTGTCCCCCCCTTCTAGCCCCGAGTGCGCCGCCCCTGACTGGATTCTGTCTGCAAATTTCTATCGACCAGAGAACAATGGTCTCAATTCTTCCACAGCAAATAGAGCATGTCTGATAACTGCTCATAATGTTCTGTTCGGGTTGGAATTGGAAGATGACTTTGTAACGTACCAGGCAGACCTCCGACTGCACCGGATAGGAACGGGATTGAAGTCAGTTCTATATTCCGCTGATGTCTCATGGCTATCACCAGAACAGATTCTAGTGGCTGCAGGAACGGTCTTTGGGGAAATAGTTGTTTGGTCATGTATTCTACCTGCTGAGTCTGGGTCGATCTTCTCTGGAGACTCTTCCGCTGTGATACACCATCTTTTCACTGGACACGAAGGGTCAATTTTTGGAGTGGATATATCGCCTGAAATCCAGTGGCAGAATGACAATCAGACACGGAGATTTCTGGCCAGCTGTAGCGACGACCGAACTATACGGATTTGGGATATATCTGACTGTTCTTCGCCCGCTTCAACCAAAGCAAATGCGATGGCAACTCTAAGGCCCGCAACACGCTCCACTGGATTTGGAAATATTTTCCGTGATGATTTGGACATGGACCCCGAAGTCTGCATTGCGAAGGCATGGGGTCACGCCTCTAGAATTTGGAGCGCGCGTTTTGTGGATATGGCTGTATCGGGACAAACCGAGTTTTTAACACTCGTGTCTTTTGGCGAAGATGCTACCTGTCAAGTTTGGGGGTTGAGATTACAAAACGACTCGCCTATAGGAGAGAACTTTTCTTCACATAGGAATGCAATTCTTCAAAATATGTCAACCCATGCCTATCATACGGGAAAGAATATTTGGTCCATGGCAGTACATAAATCATCGGATCTGACGACTATTTACACCGGAGGCGCCGACGGAAGTATACACTCATTCAGCATTGGCACAAATGAAGCTTCCTTTAAGCATGGGACGCGGGTAGAGACATACGATATATATGATCTTTCCCTGCGTCTCCCTGGCTCCTTAGCTTCAATGGCTGGTCCAAGGCGCAGACAAAAATCGGATGACAAGTTGAATCGATACTCTTTTGTTTCGGAAACTTGTATCATCGGGTTATCTTCCCATGGTACGATGAACATGGCTCATATTTCAGATATGAAAAGTATGGAGCCTCAACAGATCGAGCAGGAGGATATTCCAGCGATCTCCTGGGAGAATATTGCACTTCTGGATTCCCCCGCATCTCAGTTTTCTATTGCTGGCCATCCAGAGCTAGGTATAGGGATTATAGGTGACGTGAAAGGCACTCTCTGGTGGTACATGAATGACACCAGAGAAATCCTTACATTGACTCAGTTGAACAAGAAGATAACAGGTATATTCTTCGCTTCCTCACAGACGGAATATTATGAAAAGGAGAGCCCTATAACCTCGCTCACCTTTGTCACGACATCCATGGGAACACCAAGCGCAAATTTATTCTTTATCGGCGACAAAAGTTCACCTGAGGACTTTACGAACATAGCCCTGGATCTGCCGCCCACATTCCTAACAACCAGTGCTGTTTTCATTAAACACAGGTCGTGCTTATTACTAGGGGCTAAAACTGGTCATCTAAGTGTTTTTGACCTGAAAACTGCCAAAGCCTCTCACCCGGTCGTTCCAGCGCTCACCGTTTACAACGTACATGCAAGGGACACTGTAACATCAATCACTGTGCTACAGCAATATCATCCTCAGGACGAACGAATTTTAACTACGGGAAGGGATGGGTATTATTGCATCCACTCACTAGCTAGGACCGGTGATGGTAATTCTCCCTGGACTCTCCAAACCATTCACAAATTGGCCCCACCATTTGGACCCTATATCGAAGGCGGTTACTTTGACAAAGCCACGAACGACTTGATACTCTTCGGGTTTAAAAGCACGGAGTTTATCATATGGAATGAGTCGACCCAAACTGAACGAACAGCGATTGAATGCGGCGGCGCTCATCGGATCTGGGCCTACAACCCATATCACGCGAATGGTGCATACGAGACTTTTGCATGGACCAAAGCATCTACCTTTAACTTGTTTAGAAAAACTTCCGTATTACACCGTGCTGTGACGATTGGTGCCCATGGGCGAGAAATTAAAGTAGCGGCTATTTCGGAGGTTCTATTCGAGGATGGGGAAAGCAAACATAGAATTATTGCCACGGGAGGGGAGGATACTATGATTCGTATATCACTTCTCGACGATGCGGTCTATACCAGGTCGCGCGGCAGTTTGCGCTGCCTCCGAAATTTGAAGAAGCACAATGCCGGTATCCAGCACCTACAATGGTCACCATGCGGGAAGCTTTTATTCAGCAGTGCCGGAGCAGAAGAATTCTATGTCTGGAGACTTCGGTCAATTCCCGGTTTCGGAATGGGGACCATTTGTGAAGGGGAATGTCCCAAGACAGCAGAAGATTCCGACCTACGGATCACCAGTTTCGATGTACTAAAGGTTTTCACTCAAGAAGACATCGAGGATTCGTTCGTACTCTGTTTAGCATATTCCAACTCAACTGTCAAGGTAAGCGTGACCCAGTTTCCTATCATTGATGCTAGCTAACAAGGAAGGTTTTCCACTACGTCTCCGGTCCTTCTGGTGGCTCGTTTAGGCTTCTGAGCAAAGGCCGATACACAACTAACTGCCTTACACAAATACAATTCTCCAAATCGACCTCAGGGTTATCATTGATTACTGCATCTACAGACGGACATGTTGCCACATGGGAAATATTCGAGAGCCTCAGCGATATGTATTCTCTTGCTGACGATATTCCGAAAGAACTCCAAGGCAAGAAAACCCCCACAGAACCCCGGATAATCAGCTGGCAACATCGGCACTGCATCCATCAGAGCAGCATCAAAGCCATGGAGATATCTTCTCTATCTGACGGGGAGTATCTAATTGTGGCTGGTGGGGACGACAATGCCATCTCAATTTCCCGCCTTAGAATCGGTGCCACTGCGAAGTCGGACACGACCAAAAATTCATTCGCCACGATTTCATTACCTCAAGCACATGCCTCAGCTATAACTACCATATCTATCCTAGAGAAAAATACTCGGTTGGAAAGTATGGACAGTCAAGTCTACCAAGTATTCGGGTTCCTCATCGCATCGTCGGGAAACGACCAGCGACTTAAACTCTGGTCAATCCAATTGGACTCTACGAAACCTCGCGAGGACGGAATTAGCGTGTCTCTACTGCAAGATGTGTACACAGCAGTTGCAGATATGGCATCTATGGGCAGCTTCAGAAGCCATATCGGCAAGAGTGACGATAAGGAGCATGGAAAATTAAAGGATGGCTTAGTTCTCTGCGGAGTTGGGGTAGATTTGTGGTCTTTGAGGAACAAATAACATGCATAATGGTGCAGAATACTGGATTGGGTTGACTGCAATTCTGGATATTAGTTCTCGACTTCAAAATTTTGCATGATCAACAAACATATAAGTAGAACTCACTCGCTGCACCCTTCTGCAGCGGGCTTAGTTCCGCCGTGGTTAACCTGAGACAAGCGGGGGATCGCTAAGGCACCATCGTCAACGAGCCCGCCTTCGCTCACAACCCTGTACACGCATAATTAGATCCAAGCTCATGAACCTTCCGTATCCCTGTCATGGATGGCTGCCGCCTGGACAGCGGTAAACTTCGTCACCTGAGTTCGTGTTAAATGGGTTCGTATTAAATTAACACTTCAAATCTACGACGCCATTCCTCGCGAGCATTGGTGGAAGCAGCCCGTTCTGGATATCCGGTGAGGGGTAACAGCTTCAACGACATCACAGACACCGTGTAAGCTGCGCATATATAATTATACATTAAGAAGCCGGAATCGCGCCTTCCAGAGGAGTTAACCCACCCATACAAGAAGGCCAAAAGAACGGAGACAGAGGATGGCGACCCAAACCTTCACCAAAACCCTCACCAAAACCCTCACAGCTCACTGTTTCTGCCGCGCTGTCCACTACAACCTCACCATTCCCTCCACTTCTCTCCCGCTATCCACGCTTGTCTGCCACTGCAGCATCTGCCGCTACGTTCATGGAGCACCATGCGCCTTCCACGCGCCTCTGCCTGCGGGTATATCCCCACAATGGGTCGCATCCTCAGGCCCACACGCCCTGACCAGGTACAAACATACCAGTGGCGCCCTCTGCGAGCGTGCTTTCTGTAGCACCTGTGGCTGTCAAATTGGTGACATCTGGCCTGCAAAACCTATCAACAGCAAGGAGAAGGAGGGGGGGCGGGAGGCGGAGGCGGAGGCGGAGGCACAAAATGCCTCTGACAATCAACACTGGACTGTTTCCACTTCCATCTTCACCGACCACAGCCCAGCCAATTTCCAAATAGACAAACATATCTTCACCGACTCCGCCCCGGGCGGGGTGGGACTACATCAACTCCTCCCTCGTATCGGCGGGCACGATATACAAGTATACCCGGGCCACTTCCTCCCACCAAATGCTAAACGCATCCTACTCCCCGCCCCAGCACCGGCCAAGGTCGAATTGGGCGGTGCAGATGGTAAGGAGGAGCGGCTCCGCGCGGAATGCCACTGCGGTGGGGTCTCCTTCACGTTCCCCCACCCAACACAAGCCATCCTCGACGATCCCGAACTGAATGCATTCGTCTCACCCACCGATCCGCGCAAGTGGGTCGCGTGCCTGGATCTCTGCGACGATTGTCGCTTGCTGAACGGCACGCATGTGGCTGCGTGGACGTTCCTGCCGCTGCGCCTGCTAGAACCGGCTATTGGGACTGAGTTAAACATCGGTACCACAAAGACGTTCAAGTCTTCCAAGGGGGCGAAGAGGGCGTTTTGTGGAACGTGCGGGGCGACAGCATTTTATTGGAATGAGGATAGACCGGATATAGTGGATGTGGCTCTTGGGTTGGTGAGGGCGATCGAGGGGTTATTTGTAGAGAGCTGGGTAACATGGAGGAGCGGGCGGGTGGCGTTCAAAGAGAGCGGGGAGTTGTTTGATAGGGATTTTGCGGAGGCCATGGCGGAGGGAATTGAAAGATGGGGGTTGGAGAGGGAGGGAAAGGTATTAAGTTTCAAAATTGGGTGAAGAGGATAGGTCCCCGAGAATGGCAGGGTGGCTGTGGGTGCGTTGCAATGCCCGATGGGTTAATAGGAAGAAAAGATCTAGTTGAACAGAGTCAGTCAGTAACTGTGCTACGGAGTCTAGCTCCGCCGCTTCTTTAAATATCAAACATCCGCGATCACTGAGAATCCGAAGACCTATTTTATATATGCCTATGGCGATTTAATAATGACCCTGGCAAGGCAACGTTTTGAGTTTCGAGTCTGGAAATTCCTGACTCCAAAATCTGAATGGGTGAGACCTAGAGGTGTAGATTCATGAACGGCAACCGTTTAAAGCTCAGCAAATGAGCACGCATGCGGCCCTACGATCTCAGCGCTGCCAAAGAGTAGGAATCCCAGCACCAGGAGCAATAAACGCAGTCAAATCATAGACTTCGGCGGCGGGAGGTCTTCCAACGTTCAGCTGTAGAATACCGGATACTGTTGAGGGAGGAAGTTCTTCTGAGTTATCAACACGCACAATCATTTAATCGGACGCGGAGATCCGCCCATGAACTCGATATTCCAGCTTTTAAGTGCATGCCAGAAAGTCACAGCACTTGCCCATCAATATTGTTTTTGTCTTCGCGTCATCGTGCTATCGTCATTAGTCCGGTTGAACGAGGGCGAGGGAAGTGTTTCAGGTTCGTATCCTCGCATTTCCGTTTCTGCAAGGTACCGTCAGCCGCTCCTTGTCCGGAAGTAGACGCTGTTTGCTGTAAGGATATATATAGAATCAACTTCCTCAAGCCAGTATCGTAAGCAATCTTCAGTTCCACGGATCTGGGTATTCGCTGCTCGCCTTCACCTCGACGTAGCCGTAGCCGTAGCCGCCTTGGAGTCATGAAATCAGATGCCGTCACTGTGAACAAATATGATAGATCCGCAGGCGGCGCTGTTCATATGTAGACTGGATGTAGTCACAAATCCAAGCATGGAACTTGAGAACGGTTGGAAACGTCAAGAAACAGATGTTTGCGGTGATTCCCTGCCCGCTTGGGACATTGCGACATTGTTGGAATCATTAACCCCCTAGGTTGATCTGTTTCGATCTTTGAGCCCCGTGGAGTGTAAATATTTAATGGTTATATTTTTCGCATGGGTTGTGTTGTGGTTGTTTGTCTGTTGTCTGTTGTCTCCGGGAATTTTGTTTGTGGTTGGGGAAAAAAAAGAGAAAAAGAAAAAAAAGAAAAAAAAGAAAAAAAGAAAAAAAGAAAAAGAAAGAAACAAAAGAAAACATCGCCAACTTGGCATCTTCAACTTCATCCTCAGCTCAGCTTCCAGCTTCCAGCTTCTACTCCGTCGTACTTGTTCCACCTCAATTCATTTCTTAATTTTACATTCCATACCTCCTTTAATTCTATTCTATTGCAGGAGAGGTGTTTTCAATTTTTTTTTTTTTTTTCTCTCCCCTTCGACTATTAAATATTTAGACTTCCCTTCCTGAATGCTGTTGACACCTCGCCCCTCGCTCCCCTTTGTGCATCCCGTGAAATATGTCCGCAACAACAGCACCACCACAACTTAACGAGTAACAGACGGCCTCAGTGGGATAAAATTATTATTATATTTACTTTTCCTTATATTGTATTCTATTTCTTTGGACGCATAGCGTCCTATCCGTTAGATCCCTCCCATGGCCATACCACGCTCCCTCCGAAGAACGAATCCTCTCACTCTCATTCTAGCTGGTCTACTCTCCGTCGGGTTCCTCTTCTTCATCTTCTCTCCTTCGTCGAATTCTGCGTCTGGTTCGACTTCTCAAGGACGGAAAAGCTATGCGGCCGCGAACAGCCTCTCTCCTCCTACCAAACCCTTCCTCAGAGATCCCTCGACCAAACCGAATGGTCACCGTGCGCCGCCCCAGGTCGTCCGATATAATATGAACAAAAATACTGCGACAACCGAGTCGGTCAAAAATCATGAGCGTGTCCTCATCCTTACGCCTCTCGCTCGATTCTACCCTGAATACTGGGACAATTTGGAGAAACTTACATTCCCACATGACTACATCTCCCTGGGATTTATTATCCCAAAAACACCGGAGGGAAACGCTGCGGTATCAGCATTGCAGGCTGCTATTAAACGGACCCAATCAGGCCCTGTCGTTAATAGATTTGCTAGCATTACGATCCTCCGACAAGATTTTGATCCCCCGATTGTTTCCCAGGATGAAAAGGAACGACACAAATTTGAAAATCAAAAGAAACGACGGGAAGCTATGAGTCGGGCACGGAACAGTCTTCTCTTTACAACTCTGGGGCCGTCGATATCCTGGGTCCTCTGGCTCGATGCTGATATTGTTGAGACCCCTCCAACCCTGATTCAAGACCTGACAAGACACAACAAACCAATCATCGTACCCAATTGCTATCAGCGATTCCAAAACCCCGAAACAAACCAGATGGACATACGGCCATATGATTACAATTCATGGGTAGACACTGCTCGGTCGCTGGAAATCGCGAAGGCCATGGGCCCAGATGAAATTATGCTGGAGGGATATGCAGAACTGCCAACCTATAGAAGGTTGATGGCGCACCTGGCCGACAAATCCCCAAACCGAAATGTCGATGAGATAATGCCACTTGACGGAGTCGGGGGAACAGCGTTGATGGTGAAGGCAGACGTTCATCGCGATGGTGCAATGTTCCCGGCATTCCCATTCTACAACCTGGTAGAAACGGAAGGTTTTGCAAAGATGGCGCGAAGGCTTGGGTGGACGTGCTTTGGATTGCCTAATTATTTTGTGAGTTCCTCATGTTCATTTTTGAGGGTGCCATATGGCACCATTCTCATAAACCTTACCGGAGTGCATGGCATATTTCCACTAACACTTCTTTTTTGATTACAGGTATATCATTATAATGAGTGAACTGATTTCCATCCACCATTTTCATCATTAATTTTGCACTTACGCATAAACTGGTTTTTAGTCAATATCTTTCCGCCCGCTCCTTATTTCATCGTTCATCCCCTTCTCTTGCTCTTGATTGATCCGGTCCGAAATTTCCCTGTTTCCCTTTTTTTCCCATTTACATCCTTCTGGGTCCTGGAGTATCTAGTTCTTTATTTTGCAATACCTCTTTTGTTTCATTTTTGTGATCTGCTTAGTTATGTACAGTGAAGCGGTTCCCTCCATGTTAGGTCTCCATGGATAGCTCAATGTAAACTTTGTCGCAAGCTACAATACCTGATAGCAAGAGACTTTCTACTACTCCGCATCGTTTACCTACGTAAATTTTTACGCTAAAAGAGGCGAGTATCTCTTGGGCCTATTTTCGTGCTATCGATGCATTCCTTGTCGTATTACAAATTTAGATTTAAGATATTTTCTAGTCATTTGCCTGTATATTGGAAATCTGACAAGCATTATATACTCTATCGTCCTGTGTATAACTGTAGTAGACCAGCTTATGTTGGTCATGTCGAGCATTAGACTTAAACAAAAGGGTTGCGAAGGGCTGCGAGGAAGCATGCTACTGACTACTGACTCTCTTTCGAGTATTAGCCACGTCGTCGATGCTCTTATTTTTCCCTTTTTCGGTAATATTGAGTCCAAAGGGTAACTCCCCTCGTTCAGGCCCATGATATCCTTGATAAAAAAAGAAAGAATCAGTGAACTGAACGAACAATGCAGGTATATAATCACCAATCAAACTTACCAAAGCATAATGCCCGCCCCAGCCGCCATAGCAATAAATTGCTTTGCCGTCTTCCTCAACTCCTCCCCTTTATTCTTGCCCGTCTCCAATAATTCAGGAATAACTGCAACAGTGCCGACATACAAGAATGTACCTGCAGTGAAGGGAAGAAGCAGGTCTTTCATTGCCAAACTCGTGCCCAGAAGGCCTGTTTGTGTCGCCATCGCCCCAGCATCTGATAAGTCTCCTGCTTCACTTTTGCCGCCAAACTCCTGAACCGCAATTCCAATGAAAGTTCCCAGGAAGGCTCCAATGGCAGTGACGAATTGAGCACCCATTGCCTTGCGCTTGGAAAACCCAGATTGGATCAGTAGTGCAAAGTCACCGACCTCATGGGGGATTTCATGAAAGAAAACAGCAACGGTCGTTGTCGCGCCGATGGTCGGGGATGCATAGAAGGATGAGGACATCGCAAGCCCGTCGGTAATATTGTGAGTAAAGTCCGCAATTAAGTTGAGATATCCGCCTAGCTTGGTGCTGGGGCTTACTTCCTTCTTGTCGACCTCTGAGAGGTTATTATTATTGGCCTCTGTTTTGGAGTCTGACTTGCGCTTCTTTAGCTCGCCCACATTTTCCTTGTTGGAGGTTGTGGAGCCGGAGGATATTGCGACGCTACCTTCCGCCGCATGGGTATGGCTGTGGCTATGATCGTGCCCGCCTACTCCTCCGGTAGCGATGCGGAGCCCCTTGTCCATCGCCACAAAAGTCATGAACCCGACAAGAACAGCAAGGCCAAGGAGGATGTTTCTATTTGGTTCGACGAGGACAAAGCGGACATGTTCTGGTGAATCTTCGCCTAGGAATATCTCCGGCAGCAGATGGAAGAGCGTATCACCCAGAAGCCCACCAACCGCAAACGCAACCATGATGGATAGGGACGAAGGATTGATGTCTGGAGGACATAATGCGAGGAGAAAATCTGCCAATTGTGAGCGGGGAGCAGTGTCAGGACTCGGTTTATAAGCAGCATACTAGGTGGCCCAGATATGTAGAGTGTAGCTAATATAGCATTGACTGCCGGGCTTCCAGGGAAAAGAATCGTGAAGAGCTTAGATGTGAAGCTTGTGGTTTCGGGGCTTGATGCAAGTTTATGCGCGTTCAGTTCTTGGACAAGAGGGCATTCCTAGTTCAATTAATCAATTAGCTATGAGATCCCACCATCTCCGGTTTAGATGTCAGCAAAACAGCCAGTTCCGTACTTGCAGCTTGTCTTCTATCTGTGACGCTGAGAGCTGTCCAACTGGTAGCGTCTGCTCGTGTGAGCTTTTGGTTGCGGCGAGACACGAGAGGAGCAGAAGAGTGATTAGGAACAACGCGCGATGGCGCTGCGGAATATAGAGCACCATCTAAACAGTTGCGCAGCTTTTCCGCTTAATATTCAAAAAAGGATCGACGTGACAAGATCTAGAAATCATTTAGGTATAAATTTCAACTTCTCGCAGGTAAATAAATAAGAGGCATCGTCTCAGCGCATTATAAGTCACGTGATACAGAGTGGTGCGGGCAAGGGGTTTTCAACTAGAGCTAAATATAGTTACATGTCCACAGCAGATACTTTCATCTGCTCTTGCCTGCCCCAGCCAAGCTATCCAACTCCTCCGGCATTCATTGTTCTTTACTACGTAGACGCGGATGTGGAAATTAGAGAAATTAGAGGAAGACGGAAGAAAGACTAGGAGAATAAGTGGAAAGAGAGGAAAGCGGTGTCACAATGGAAACGAAGAACTCCTTCGACCACTGGAAGTCAAAATAGGCTAATAAAATATAATAAATCTAGAAAAGAAAAAGAAACGAAAAGAAAAGGCGAAGCAGAGAAATTTAAACCGAGAAAAATAGGAGACAGTGGAAGAGGTTGAAAAAAAAAAAAAAAAAAAAAAGGAAAAAGAAAAAGAAAAAGAAAAAGAAAAAGAAAAAGAAAAGAAAAGAAAAGAAAAAACTACAACACCCCCTTCGTACTCCCCACCTCCCCACCACCCCCAACCTCTCCCTCCACTCTTCTCCGGCAAGCCTCTCTCGTCGCCACCGCAACAGCCTTAAAAGCACTCTCCGCCCGATGATGATCATTATCCCCGTAAACGCAACCAACATGCAACGTGACACCCGCCGCCTGCGCAAAGCTCTCGAGCGCATGAGGAATCATCTCCGTGCTCAACGCGCCAATCTTCTCGCGCTTCAGGCCGAGGTTTATCACACTATAGGGCCGCGAGGAGATGTCAATTACCGCCCACGAGAGGGCTTCGTCGAGGGGAGCGTCGCCGCGGGCGAAGCGGACGAGGGAGAGGCGGGGGCCTAGCGCTTGTTTGAAGGCGGTGCCGAGGGCAAGGAAGGTGTCTTCTGCTGTGTGGTGGTCGTCGACTGCACGAATGAATCAGCATTTTTGCCCTCTTCTATGTACGTGAGAGGGTAAGAGGATATTTGCACCCATGCATGAGGAAACGGACGGACGGCGGGAGAGATACGCCATCAAACATGTAAAAACAGTATCGGGGAAACATGTCAAAGAGAGAAAAAAGAGGCGGGAGAACTAACTGAACAAGTCCCCCTTACACCGCACCGCCAAACTCCACCCAGCATGTTTTGCCAGCGCATGTAGTAGGTGGTCAAGGAACCCGATGCCGGTATTTATAGTGATCTGTTGCGTAGGGGTGAATTGGGTGGAATGCCGTGCTTCGGGAACGGGTACTATGCGGGTCGCTTCCTCCGGGCTTGCCTGTGGAAAGTGCTCACATGTCTCATAGGCCGGAAGCACACCGCCGTCAAGGGAGAGCGAAACTTGGACCTTTGTCTCGCCGGTTAGGCGGGTGACGGTTGTTGTCCGGCGGGGGAGGGACATGGTGGGTGGAGTGAGGTGTGAGGGGCGAGGAGGGAAAAATGGTAGTATTTTTCGTGTGCGATTTGTACGTATGCTAAAGTGGCCCGTGGGTATCTAATCTAGGCATTCAATTGGGATCTTATTATGCGATAGAGGCACGAATATGGTGGTGGATGATGTTGTCGATGAACTTGTTCCGCCGGGAGGAGAGTGACGAGACTTGGCGGGACATTTTTTTTAGACGCCGGACAAATGTATTTCCGGGTCCCTTTCTCCTCCTCGGCAATTGGTTATTGTCATTTGGAAGTTTGCGGCGAGGACGGACGGAAACGACGAAACGAGACGAGAAGACAGCGAGGAACAATCAATCTCGAGGATCTCGAGGCATCTATTTGTCAATCTCTCTCTCTGTCCATCTATTTGTCTACCTGCATACCCTTCTCGTTCCAATGTGTGTTGATTATAGGTTAATCGCTCCCTGTTGTCAAAGAACGCCGGGGCTACCTCTAATCTAGCTCCCCGCTCGGCATCTGCTGACCGTCGTCCGTCGCTGTCCGCCAGACAGGAACTCATCCATATATGCAATCGAAACCCAACATATCTCAATTCTCGCCTACAGCACTTACGGACTCATACATATAAATTATCACAATGCCCGCCCCTTCCAACCAGCGCGGAAACATTGACCCGCCCCCCGAAGTCATGCAAGAAGCACTGAAGGGTTTCTTCACTGGCGCGACTCGTGTACGTTAAACCTATATAACTAGATATAATTTGTATACACAAAAAAAAAAAAGCGGAAAATGGAAAAGCAAAATAAAAACCCACCCTTTGCCCTTGATTCATCCAGCCCAAAATCAGAAAGATAAAAAAAAAAAAAAAACCCACAACCACTAACGAAAAACGCTTACTCCTTCCAACCCCTTCCAGTACGGGTCGATCTCCCTCCTAGCCCACCTAATCCTCCTCCTCCCACACCCACTCCGTTTCGCGTCCTCCCCATCCCCATCTAACGCCTCTTCGACCCCAACTACTTCCAGCTCGCACAGCCAGCCCGAGCCCAAACCCAGACCACCCCCGCGCACCCCGCTCCTCTACCGCCCCCTAACCGCCCTCTCCGCCAACCTCGCCCCAATGTCACGCGTCTACCGCGGCCTGACACCTCAATTCAAGGTGTTTATACAGCTAAGTGCGATGACGCTAGGCGGCTGTATCTGGGCGGAGAAGAGGGTGAATGAGTATTTGGATCGTATGAGGAAGGTGAAGAGGGCGGAGAGGGTCGAGGCGGAGGCGGAGGTGGAGGGGTGGAGGTAAAAGGGATGGGGAACGGAGTAGGGGTCTTTATGGCTTTCCTTTCTCTTTTCCTTTTCCTTTTCCTTTTCTTTTTCCCTTTTTCCTTTTTTCCCTGCAGGGTGGATTTTGCCTGTACTGTATAAATATTTAGTTTCCATTGCAAATCAAACCTTTCCTCTCTGAAGTTAATCATGAAACGCCAGATCTCGCAAAGTAACGGCTGGAATGGGCCGCGTCCGAGGTTCCACCGCAAATTTCTAGGTTTTGTCTCTTAGGCCGCTTTTTGCCATGGAGTGTCAAGCTGATATATTCTCGTTTCCAGAAAGATGTCAAAATGCTTCGGATTCGGCATTGTTCTCTTCTATTGACCAGGTTTGCCTTTAGGATGCCAGACTGACCAGTGACCTCCATATTGAGTAACAGCGGAGATAGGCACGTTGGCGCCGGACAACCTCTGCATTTGCATCCGTCTTCTCTAGAATCGCGAGCAACAATAGAGCGTATGCCGCAAAAGGTGGATCGTAGGTTCGCGTAAAGTCCCATAGGCTTTCAGAAGTCGACGAAGGTCCACGCTACGGGACATGGTAACTAAATATCTTAGGGTTTGATTCTAGGTTCGCTTCTGTGTGCTTGATATCACCACTGTTAAGCAGCTACTCATTGACCTGTACAGACCTATGTCTCAGTGCACACGACTGAATAAGTTCCCACAAAGAATTATAAATCATTAGTTGCGGAGAGTAGATCTGACATCTCCCCCAATCATTTGATGTTTTATCCCAATATATTACGTACCTGAATGTGAGTTTTGAGACCAAAGTTGCTCGGTTTGTGAAGCGAGCCCGAGGTTCAACCTTTTACTAAAATTGACAGTTTCCAAGACTCAAGTTAATTAAATATTTACCAGTGGCCATGTCAAAGGCTAAAAATAGTTGATATAAAATAAATCAATCAATCCCCGTTCGCTCATCTCCACACTCACTAACTCATCGCAGAGGATTTAGTACTAACCAAGTAAATAGTAATGATATGGCGGTGGTCCTTTGATAAAATATCCTCTGCCTCGACCGGACAAACTGCTTAACTACGTACGACTAGTTAAGTAACTATAAAATCCCTACTAAAAATGGCTTCCTGTAACAGGCGCAAAACATGGCGCAACCTCAGGTATTCAAGCTATGGTTTCCACCCTATCTAATAAGAGCCATCTGAGTTACTTTCGACCGATGATGATCTCCGCTTCTCTCCTCCATCTCCATTCCCCAGCGTGCTCGCGACGCTTGCTTTATTATTGAACGAATCCCTTTCATTACATGATTGATTCGTCTTCAGCCCAAAGCAAGAGGATATATATATATGGATTCATTATTTTCACGTTGATACCCCGCATGCCGGCTATATGCGCGCTCACTCCAATCGTTGCCTGATCACCTATCAATAATCCTTTTTATATTATATATATATATATATTAGCTCCATCCTGTGGCGGGTCCAGGGCCTTTCTTCTCTAAGGCATCATTTTCGTGCGTCTGGTCTCCATCTTGCCTATAAGTTTGACGCGTGCTCGGCCGGCAACCGCTTCTCCACGAAGAGAAGAAGAAGCCAAAGAATATATCTGACCTTACTCCAGCCTGATAGCCGGTATCATGGATGCAGAAACGCCTCTCCTCGAGAATGTGATGACTACGCTCGGGTACAGCTTGGAAGAAGATGACCGGCCAATCTCGCCCTCGTCAATGTCGCCTGAGAAAGCTGGATACTTTCCTAAGGGTACATTGTACAGTACATGCCAATACATCATACCTCTCTCCATTGAACCTTGATTCTCCCGGAACACGCAAAAGCTGTCGGGATCACAACGTATCAATTAACTAATATACGGTAATATATAGCCCAATGGGCAAACCTAGACCGGGGCAAAGATGCGCCACGATCAAACCCCATCGCCATTGCCCACCGCGGCTCCAAAGCCAAGTTCCCAGAGAACTCCATGAGCGCGTTCATACATGCCATCAGCGCTGGCGCACAAGTCATCGAGACTGACCTGCATCTCTCCCGGGATGGGGAGATCGTTCTATCTCACGTATGCTAAGAAACATTTTCCTTTTCTTATAGTATTTTTTTTTTTTTTGTATTTTCCTATTCCACCTCTCAGAAATGAAATGCCGTTGTGATTTTTTTCCCACTCTGATTAACGAACCGCCATCAAACAAGGATGCGACCCTCCAACGCTGCTTTGGTGTCGAAAAACGGGTCATCGATTGCGACTGGCAGTATCTAAGCTCGCTACGGACGATTAGAGAACCCTTCGACCCCATGCCGCGCCTGGTTGATTTGTTGCGGTATATTTCTTCTGCGCCGGAGCGGAAACATGTAAGGCTGCTATTGGATATAAAGGTGGGTTTATCCATCCGATTTTTTTTTATATATATTTCCATTTCATTTTTTAAAATCGTGCTAATGTTATTTACTACAATAAAATAAATAGCTAGACAACCCCGCCCAAAAAATCATGCGTGCTCTCGCCGACCTACTCCGCTCCACCGCCATCCGTCCAGAACACAAACCATGGAATGAAAGGATAATCCTCGGCTGTTGGACAGTAAGTTTACATCCTATTCCCTATAGCAAAGCCAGCGATATATGTAACCATCTGCTACCAGGCTAAATATCTCATCCTCTCCCACACCCACCTCCCCACCTATCCCGTCTGCCTAATCTCCTTCTCCCTCTCCTACGCCCGCCAATTCCTGCGTCTGCGCGTCCCGCACGTAATCTTCAACCTGAAACTGGAAGCCCTGATGGGGCCCGGCGGGGCGCGCTTCCTCGCCGACGCGCAGGCTGCGGGCCAGCACGTCTTCGCGTGGACGGTGAATGAGGAGGCGCTGATGCGGTGGTGTGTACGGCACGGGCTTGATGGGGTTGTCACGGATGATGTGGAGGTGTTGAGAAGGGTTTGTGAGGGGGAGCGGGCTCGGTGTTATGGGGAGGGAATTGGGCGTGGAGACGGGATTACCATGAGGCAACGTGTCAATGTCTTCGTTACGGCGGTTGTTTTGTACCTGGCGGGCAGTGTGTTCGCTGCTGTTTATCCGGTGGATTTGAAGGAATTCATTGGCGGACTGTATCAAGGGATAGAGAAGGTAGATACCACTTGATCGTTTTTCCAACTTAAGCTTGCAGCTTCGCCATTAAATATAGAATGCTTGGCTGCTGTGTTCGGATCTTCCCACAGGCTGGTAGAAGGGGTAGGGCTTGGTTGAATTTGTCATGCAGCGGATTTCCTTCCATCTCTACATGGCACTGAGAGACAGAGAAGACAGCGACACTACAGCCCGACACCAAACCATTGAAGTATTTGAAGTATGTAACAGTGGGATAAAGTCAAATCGATATGCTCTTTTATTTCTACAGCTTGAAAACTGATTTTTTACAATAAAAGCTGCGAAGGAAAATGCAATCATGTACACAGAAAAAGGTATTGGATTTCAAAAATGTACGAGAGTAGATCAAAAGAAGAGAGGGAAAAAATGCAAAAAATGCCAAATCAGATCAAACGAGAAGGCAAAATATCACCCATCATAGTAGCCCTTTTTTTTTTTTTTTTTTTTTTTTTTTTTTTTTTGGTGCTTGAAAGATGGTGAAGATGGTGATATAATATACAAGGCGATTTCGGCTCTCCGAATCTTGTGCTCACGAGAGTCCAAGAATGGGAGTGGATTCACGGTCTAGTAAGATACGCCGATCGTGGTGGGGTTAAGCGAGGGGTAAACGATCAAAAGGATCATCATATGGGGCGAGCGAGCCGAGTTCAATTTAGTATTCAAGGCTGGGAGTCTGGCCCTTGACGCGTCCGATGACGATATCCGCCGCATATTTTGGGATGACTTCGTCGTCGTGAAGCATTTCAAATTCTAAAGGCAAAAGCAAAAAGGAAAGCTGTTAGCATTTCAAACTTTAAAAACGGAAGAAGGAAAAATCTGCTGATGAAATGGCAGATAAGTACCTTCAGTTGCATCCCTGCCCATGTGGCTGAAGAGAGCTTGAGCACCACCAGGGTGCTCATCGAGCCAATTGGTGACATTCATCACGACACCCTTGACAACAATCCATAGATCATCCTTCTTGTTGTGCTTGGCAACCTCTTCCATTGTGAATTCCTTCTCTGGAACCTTGAAGTTCGCGAGATCAGCAGCACCATCCGCGGCCTTGGCAGGGGCAGCAGCTGCGTTCGAAGGGGCTGCGGGAGCAGCAGCAGCTTGGACAGATGTTGAGCCGCCACTTCCACCGGATGGAGTAGTCCATTCAACCGAGACCTTGCCAGGCTGGGACGGGTCAATATGAAGAGAGATCTGGTTCAGGCGCGATGAGGCAGTAGCAGAGGGGTTGGAGAGAAGCTCCTGGAAGAGGAATTGGCTAGCAGAGTCACCGGCAACACGTCCGTAAACCACGCATCCCAGTAGAGAGGAGCCACCGAGACGATTGGCACCATGAACACCACCAGCAAGCTCACCACAGGCAAACAGGCCCTCGAAGGGCTTTTTCTCTGCGTTCAAGACTTGAGCCTTGTCGTTGATCTCAATTCCACCCATAGTGAAGTGAAGAACGGGCTGCATGAGGGCAACATAGAATGTATCGTCAACGTTCACTGGGCCATTGTGGAAGAATTTCTTGCCAAATGGATCCTTCTTCTTGCCATCAGCAATCTGATTGTACTCATCAAACGTCTTCTTAAGAGCGGCTTCTCCGCAGCCAATTTCCTTGGCCAGCTCTTTGCCAGTCATCTTCTTCATCAGGCCACGACCGGCATAGTGGCGAGTGTGGAAGTCAAGAACATTGGAAGCCTTGCTGTTAAGAATGAGGCGGATGGGCCACTTGCCCTTCTCCTTTTCCTTCCACATCTCACCAGAAACGTAATCTCGGTGGCCAAGCTCATCGGCGAACCGCTGGCCATCAGAGTTCAGGAGAAGGCCTCCCTCACCACGAAGAGCTATTTTACAGCATCATTGTTAGACAACGCAGTACTTTGTTGACGAGCACGTATACCAGGATTTAAGCATACCTTCAGCAGCCAAGAACTTCCATTTGGAGTCAGGATCTTTAGGGTCAATGAGACCGGTTGGGTGGACCTGGACCTTGTCCATATCAATACCATTGGCACCAATAGCCATGAGCATCTTTTGACCATCACCAGTGGCATGGACACCGTTTGTGCTAGACAGATTAAAGGTGTCTGGCCTCCACTTTTTCAAAAGAGAATCTTCCGTGAAATCAGCAGCATAACCACCGGTAGCCAAAACAACGACACCATCAGCTATGTGTGTCTCGCCGTTGTATTCATATGTGACACCAGTGATCTTGTTTCCTTCCTTGTTAACGGCGGTTACGCGGGCCTTCTTAAGCACCTGGACGCGGTTTGGCTCACTTTCCGTGAGCTCCTCGAGGCGCTGCATAAGAGCATATGTGATGGCCATACCGGGGAATTTGGCATCATGGCCACGATGCGTTCGCGGGAAGGAATGTCCTCTATACAAATCAATCAGTCAACACCTAGTCCTCTCGAATTTATCGTCTCTACTAAGCGCATTACAATCACCACAAAGTAGTAGTAGTGAAAAGAGAAAAAGAAGAAAAGATAAAATCAATACGAACCCGAGTCGCGAAACTAGAGTCAGATCAAGGTTGAAGATCTCTTGCAGCCAGTGAATGGCGGAGGCGGAGTTGTAGGTAAGGACCTTGATCAGGTCTGGACGAGCCTTGTCTCTGGCGGACTTGAGGGTATCCTCGTAGAACTGCTTCACACTATCCGCGATGCCTAGATCAGTTTGTGTCCGGGTGAGAGCGCCGTTGATACCTGAGGTGGCCTTGGTAGAGTTGCCGCCAAAGAAGTCTGGGTGAAGCAAGGTATGGGATTAGCTAGATGATCATACGATTATACTGGCAGGGAGAGGAAGAGGAAGAGCAACCACATTGGAAAACTTCGAGAGGAAGCACTATACTTACTTTGCTTGTCAAGGACAAGGACATTGCCGCCATTCAGGTAGACGGTGTGAGCCGCACTAAGGCCGGACACTACAGTATCATAAACCTATTTATTAGTAGAGCCCAAGAGAGAATGAGAACATTGAGAGAGCATGAATCCGGGGAAAGGGTGGCCAGCTTACGTCCACCACCAACGACGATAACCCTGGGAGGCATGGCGGGAGATAAGATACAATCGAAGAGGGGCGGACAAGCGTGATAGCTACTAACTACTTCTTACAGAGAGGAAGCAGATGAACAAGAAGCAGATGATGACGATGATGATGATGATGATGATGATGATGAAGGAGAAGGAGAAGAAGCGAAGAGAAGAAGAAGAGAAAAGAAGAAGAAGAAGAAGGGGAGAGAAAAAAGAAGCGCAGACGAAGAAAGAAGACAACAGACACAATCACAAGCTTTCTTCTTTTCCTCCTCCTTTTCCTCCTTCGTTCCTTCCCTCTGCCTCTCCTCTCACAAGCTTCTCCCCCATCCGGACTCGGCCGAGGTTCGTCTCTTCCCCGGTTTTGGGCCAGGACCGGGTAACTGTCTGACCGTAATTTACGGGGTATTTTTGGTAGAAGGGTGATAATATTACACGCTAAGTCGTATGTAGTTTAGTCTGGTTTGGTCAGGCCCACCTTCCCCAGACGCAGCACTCAGGCAAGCAGACAAGGCCAGCCAATCAATATCGCATTAATAAGTTACATGGTATCACAGATTACAGTTTTGACCCCGTATTTTTGGGCACAGTTCAACTTTAGTGCTCTCTCTAAAATAAAACACACAGTGCGGAGCACACACCCCACACCACACACAGTATTCACATATTACTAATCTAGTCTAACTTGTCTATCAATCCCTTTAACTTAGTGTCAGCACAATAATAATTACTCTGTACTCCGTACATAGAATTAGAATTAGAAGAGAGTTTAAATATGAAAAAAATATTAATTAAGGGTCCTGGGGTGTGGATATAGTTCTCTAGTGCACGTACTTTTAATGAGGTTTAATATGTTTTTTTCAGCCTGAGTGAGTTGGCACCAACGATCTACTTCTTTGCAAAAAGTGTACGCTGTATGCCCCATGGTAACGGCAAGACAGAGGGCTAGTAATAGCAATACCTAGTAACTCTGTAACTACCCAGATGGTAAGAATAATACAGCGTACTCCGTACATTCATTATTACCAGTCATTGCCGTCATGGCGGCCAGAATGAAAGCCACATGATGCTGTTCTGTGATCTGCTGTTGCCCGTTCATTCTAGGTGTTGTAAGTCACGTAGCCCCAGATAGAGCATCCAGCCAACACTCATTTCCATTCCCAGACAGACAATCCGGACTCTTCCGGTCCATCCATTATTCAAACTGAATATGGCAGACATGGCCACCTCTGCCTCTTACAAGCAAGCCCAAGAAACTCCAGAATGAAAAACACATTTTGAGTGAGCAGGAAAGGTGTATAGTGTGTTGAGCGCATCGGCATAACAAACTCTATTCAGAGCAGTGCCAAAAAAGGAAAAGAAAAGAAAAGAAGAAGAAGAAGAAGAAGAAGGGGAAAGAGAAAAATGCTGAATGTTATAAAATCAAATTCAGCAATGCTCTCATGCAGCAGGAATAAGTCAGCATTCATGCCTTAATAAGTTAGTCAATAATGATTTGGTCAGTTGGAGATCGAAGCTAGGAAAATTCGATGATTAACTATGGAAGTAACGAAGTTACGTAGTTAGTTATCCCATTCCATTCCGCTGGCTGGCTGATGACTCTTGGACTCCCCTTGCGGAAACTCGGCGTGGGGGTTCAGTTTCTCCTCCTAAAAGGGAACTAGTTACCTTAGTTGGCTTTTGACATTTCGAGGGGTCGGAGGGGTTCCCTCGGGGGATATCTCTCAGATGTATGTACAGTAAGTATGGAGGAACTTTAGGATAAAATTACACAGTACAGGAGGACGTGGGTCTGGATATCTCAGTATTTCTCTGCTATTTACATGATGATATAGTAGTAACTAATTTAGCTAGATTTTTTAAAACTCACTCTGTACGCAATGATGACGCGATATATGTATATATATACATATGGAGTGAGGGTGGATCCAATAAACAGTATGGAAAGGTTGATGACGCTGGGATTAAACCATCCGGAAGAAGGCAAGAAAAGAGAACACAAAAACAAAAACAAGATTCAGCCTACTTGGCATGCTTCCGATGGAACTCTTTGACCTTCTCAACCTCATCGTAGCTGCCCAAGAACACCCCGCTACGGTCATGGATATGCTCCGGAGCAAGGGTAAGCAGTCTTTCCATGTGCGAATTAAGCGCCTGGCCGCCCGCATTCTCAAACACGAGAGCCATGGGCGCACACTCGTACAGGATTCGCAGCTTCCCCTTGGGACTCTTCTTGTCCGCCGGGTAGGCGAAGACGCCTCCGTACAGCAGTGTCCGGTACGCGTCCGCAACCATGCTACCGATATATCGAGAACTATACGGCTTGCCGGAGGCCGGGTACTTCAGGTCCTTGAAGTACTCGAGCACCCAGTCATCCCAGTACATGGAGTTGCCCTCGTTGACGCTGTAGATGGCGCGCTTGGCGGGGAGGCGCATGTTGGGGTGCGTCAGGATGAACTCGCCCAGGGAGGTATCCATGGTGAAGCCATTGACCGTGCCGCCCTTCATTGTGATGACGAGCTGAGCCGAGGCGCCGTACATGGTGAAACCGGCGGCGACGAGTTCTGTGCCAGGGCGGAGGACGTCCTTGGCGGTGACGGTGTAGTTCGGGGCCAGGGCCTCGTCGGTCAGCTTGAAGACGCCAAAGATGGTGCCGACGGAGACGCCGGCGTCGAGGTTGGAGGAGCCGTCGATGGGGTCGCAGACGACGGCGTATCGGGCTTCGGGGCTCTCGTCGAAGATTATGGCCTCCTCCTCTTCTTCGGAGACGAGGATGCGGCACTTGCCGGATCCGCGCATTGCGGCAATGAAGAGGTCATTGCCGATGACGTCTAGTTTCTTTTGGTCGTCACCGGTGGTGTTGGCGGAACCTGCGAGACCGGTGAGGTTGATCAGGGTGGCGCGGCGGATGTAGTATGAGATGGATTTGAAGGAGAATTGGAGGGCATGGCAGAGAAGGCTGTAATAGAGGTTTAGTCAATTGGTATATAATTCATGAGCTATATATATATATATATATTATTGATAAAAAGGGGATTATGTATTCAACTAACGTGAAATCGCCAGTGGCTTCTGGGTGTTTCGATTGCTCCTCTGTCAGGAAGCGTGTGAGGGAGATGATATCGGTGTTGATCTTTTCCTGGCCCACGGGAGGAGTAGAGGCGCGGTCTGCATCAGCCATGGTGACGGATTTCGGGGGAGAATTAACTGGTGGGGGGGGGGAGAAAGAAAGGCGGCGGGGTGAGCGGAAGCTTGGTGATAGATAGCTGATAGCTGTAATATCAAGGAACTCTATATATAGGAGTGTTTGCACACCGATATCAAGAACGAGACGAGAGAGGAAAGGGAACTAGCTAACTCAATTAATTTAAATTGTCTGAGGAAATAATAGAATACAAGAAAGGAATAGTGGGATATGGTTTCTAGTTGCGTGGGGGGGGGGGGGGGGGCGCCCGGAGAGGAGGAGGACAATATATTATTATTATTATTATTATTATTATTATTATTATTTATATACTTCTGTATAGCCGCGTCCATTGTCGTGATATGATATTGGACTCCGCAGCCAACGAGTCAAATAATAATATTAATAATATGTAACTATGGAGCCTGAGAACCAGCGCGGAAAACGCAGGCAAAAGGCAGGCAAAAGGCTGGGCTGGCCAACCGGGGACCGATCCGCCTGCGTTGGTTGGTTCCCAGCAAACCCAGTGCGTCCCGTGGACAACCGGGCGCTGAAAGGAATGATAATAAAATAATAATAATAGTAATAATAATATAATTAAAATTGAATATTGAATATAAACAATACCGATAATAAGGATAAGAATGATAATGGGAAATTGATCCTATTCTGATGCGGGCTCTGATCAACAAAAAGGGAAAAGAAAAAAGACGGCTCTCCCTCGCTGCTGGGTTTGAGGAGGGCTTGAGGGCTTGAGGGCTTGAGCTGTTCGGAACCCCGCCAAGCCCTCTCCCGAGTCCCGAGTCCCGAGTCCCGGGTTATTTTCGGGGGTCTGGTTCGAGTCACTTTCTTCGGTGTGGTTCAGTGGTTCCCGGCTACTACTATTTTCTCCTCTCTCCTCTCTCTCTAAGCAAAAAGAAAGGCCTTTGTTTGCCTTGTCACATGGGGTTTAACCACTGCGCCTAGAAAAGGGGAGAATCAAACATGATAGCTACAGCAGGGGCGGAAAATGGCTTCAGATCTACCTATAATAGCTATCATGATCTAAATGGGTTCCTTATTCTTGCGATTTTTACTTGTTCAAGAACGGAAGGCTGGATCACATGACGGGTTGATTCTAAACAAACAAACAGTGCAAACAGCTAGGGAAGCTGCTGTAACCGTATTAGGTAAGGCGTCTCGGTAAGCCGCTCATAGAAAAGCTCGATTTTTTTTCCCTCCTTTCACAGCCTTCTTCTCCAACGTCCACAATAATAATAATAATAATCATAGTCAACAGAAACGCAATGTTCTCAACAATTGCATCTGGGAAGCCAAATGGCATCTTAATGCTGTGACCATGTTTTGTCTTCAATTCTCGCCCATGTGTTTAAGTCAGCACTAACCTGGTATGTTGTTCCCTTTTCTCCTGTGTTTCTCGCAATCCTGCTCTTCTCTCTACTTTGGTGATGATCCAGCACAACCGCATAAACTAGAGTCTTTGACCCCTTCAGGGGTGTGAAACTACGTTGCACGTCAGACTGATATTATTTTTGACTTTGATTGATTTTATACGTTTGAGGGTTTACCTCTGGTATTAGCTCGACAAAGTATTACGCTGACAATAAAAAAAAACAGATCCAACAGATCATTTGACCACGAAACCATGGCTTGGATTCTGGAATCACTATGGGTATGCTCTTTCTCCTGTCCACACCACTCTTCAAAACAACCTGCCCTCATATGATGATCAATTTTTGTATAATATACGCTGGAAATTACCGGCCGAGACCTTCGGGTTGTTGACGATATAAAATGGCTATTACTGATTCAAACTCTCACTTCCTCCACTTGTATTCTCACCAATATATATATTATTGATTATCTGCATCCGCTAACCCCCGCCAAGTGCAGCAGATGACCCTTAATGGTCCATTGATCCTAAACAACGCAGCTCCGACTCACTTCGATGGGAGGGACTAGCTCTATTTCCGTAAGAGACTAGCCGTAATTTCCTTTTTATCCCACCCACCAACCATACTTTCTAGGATGAATGGCACTGGGCTCTGACGGTGTTGATATAACAACCCGGTTATGATGGACATGCCCTTTCGTGGCAGGCCTAGAAAACCTTGCCCACTGATTTATTCAAGTCCGATGCTGTCTGCTATCACGATTTCGATGTTTAGATCTATTTTCTAATATATTTTCGAATACTTGCAGAGTAATGGCAATATTTATTGCACACTCACTCGGGGTAAGCCAGACGTGTAAGGTGTGTACATGAACATTTCAAGTGATGGTTCCTATATCATTTCATATCATACCTTTCTATGATGATCCCCTAGATGACGAGTCTTATTCGAGTTTTCGATGCAGACAACCTATTTTTTTATAAATACCATTCATGCTTTTCTGAAAATATTATGTTCCTTTGATAGCATCTATCCATTTTATCAGGGTTTTCACTGACTCCTGCGTAACGCAGCTAACGGATAGAATGGTTACACTTGATGTATCTTCACAGACCACTAACTGTACGTCGCATCAACCACAAGCTTTCCCTACGTCTTCATGATGATACGTGACATTAAAAAAGACAAGCATATGTCCAAGTCGGCTTCCGTCGACAAAGACGATATAGTCCCATACTACCTGATTTGCCTTTTGCTATCGAACATGATGTTGAACAAAAAACCACTGTTCTGGTGCTAACCGTTGAATCAAGACAAAAAACACAGTTTGAGTCCTTGATACAGTATGCCGCAATTCAGGTGTGTAATGCCCCTCACTTCTTTTGTTCCTCTTCTATACTCCCTTGTCTCCCTTAGCGCCATCCTTGCATGATGATTTTTACCTTTTTTTATCACGACGGTCAACATAGTCTATACACTGATGACCACCGCCTTTGACAAGGCATTATATCTGATACACTTATTGCCATTTTTTCTCATTGATCTCGTTTCCTCGGTGCTCTTTTGAAACACCAACGGCTAATAGTTCTACCTAGTTGCAAAACATGGCTTTGAAATGTAGGATTTCTATCCGCTTGTTACATATTACCACGTGCTGCACGAAGCTGCCTGATGGTCTAAGCACGTTTGATGCTGGAATTATGAATGAATGGAGAGAAGAAGAAGAAGGGGTTTGGATATTGTATATTGTGTTTCCTTCGTTGACCATGACCGTAGCCTGCAAGGGTTCGAGCCAGACCGAGATCAACTAGACTTAACAATCACCCAACTCTTTTATGTAGCAATTAAGAATTATTACACAGAATATCAAATCACCACTGTTAGAAGCCTGTCTCTTTTTCAATCAACTCTCTTGTTGCTGCCCTGCCCCCAAGTAGCTTCCTCTTCTCCCCCACCATCCGTTGCGGGACGCTGTGTCCGATGACAAGATTTGAGGGGGTGATAGCACCATTTTATCCATTCCATTATTTTCTCCCACTGGCCTGTTGCAAACATTTTACCAAGTTGTACGGAGTATGGAATTCTACAAATTGGCCAATAATTCTTCCCCCTCCCATGGTCTGAGCTACATTTATTAAGTAGCGGGTGAGAGTGTGGGGTTGGAGTTTGCGCCGTTCAATTACCGCTTCAGAGCACTCTCTTAAATGGGCTGGGTATTTGGAATACTGGTATTGGTCAATTAGGGAATACTCTAAGAACCTGCGCACCTTTTTCTTATTTTTTAATCATTTAAACAATGGAGTTCAATTTCTTGTCGCGGGAACTGGCTGGCTGACTTCCATTTAAGTTGCACTCCTGAATTTGTTGACGGAGAGATAGTTATCCAGTAGTTATACCAGTTTCAACCGTCCCTCATTTCCGCTGGCGGGGCGTGTATGAGATCGTCAGGGAAGCGCTGAAGTGTAGAGGGGTAACTATGAATTCGAACCGGCTTATGATCTTTGAAGAGGACCGCCGGCATCTATGCTTGAACATTGCGCAGCCATATCTGTAGACTGTTGGTAACCAAGCTTGATGAAAATAGGGCCCAATGTTGAGTAAGTGCAGAAGGCGATAGAGGGTTAGTCGGCGCAGGAAGTGCGCCTAATTTTAGGGAGGTCGGTCTAGGGAAGTTTATAGTTAAAGGACGCCTAAACTACAGTTAAGGAACCTGCCAAACCCATGCAAGCCTCTTCGTCGATTGGAAATGGAAACCACCCACAGCTATGTACGCTGCGTACAACGAGGAACAAGAAGTACAGAAGACTAGGATAAATAATAGACACGTAGGGGTTGGGTTGGGCCAGTTTGAAATCCCGCCTGGATCGGTTCTTCAGCGTGGGAAACGCAGGTTATTTTGCCCCCGTCCGCTAGTTACGATTCTTCGCCAACCACCCTCAACCCAACCAGATTCCCAGCACACCGGATTCCCAGCGGAACGGTCCAACCTACGCAGCTGGACCCGACAGTCAGGTTCGTATGGCGGCTGGTGTGAACTATTCTTGCATCATGGCAAATGTTCCGTCCCAGCAGTCAGGGTCAACTATAACATGCGCAACAATAACTGTGCTAAAGGGACCGGCCTCAAGAAACAGGCGGTATGTCGTGCCTACGAGGCTACGAGAGAACAACAGATCAACGTGTACTTTCACAGACCCATGTGGGGGAGAATCGCTGTTTGCTCCAAATGGCAACTAGCTACTCCGTACGGAGTAACTTGGTTAGTTACAGCTTAGTTAATGCAGTGACCACTAACCAGTGGCTAAAGCAGAAATACACCAAGAGCCTACTACTGCGTAGTTAGTTACTCCGTACTCCGTCTAGCTCATTATTCTGAAGCCCGAGCTGCGGCGCCGTTGATGCCCAAGCGACACGGACGGCCAACTCCTCTCACATCCCCGCTACGATGGTTGTACGGACTATTGAGTTGTTAAAATGATGAGAGCCGAGAGAGTTGTGGCTGCTCTCCCAATAACTCAATTAAGGCCAAGAAATGGGAGGCAATACTTATCGAATAACAGGTGTATAACTTACTTTGTCGTCATCAACTCTTTTTCATCGAAACTATCGCTGACCCCCTCTCTCGGGTCAGGCCTCAAGCTTAACCCAAGCGAAGAAAGTCAGGGATGCTAGATTACGCAGAGCAAAGCCCCCCACAGCGGTCTACATGCTTATTCGTCTCCCGCTCTTCCCGGCTCTCTTTGCTTTTTCCCCATTTTGGACAACCCATGGCGCCCCTCGCTTGGGACAGTTGGGACGGTTTGGAGGGGCAGATGAGAGCGTGTGGGTGGGTGGGTAACTAGTTTATCCAGCAGTATGGAAATATAAATGGGCCGATCAATTACTGTTAAGGAAGGTCATTCCCCGTTCATAACTAACTACATAACTACATACACTGCAGAGTTACTCAAAAGGGCACATACAAGAGTTATCAGACCAATAAAACTAGCTCAAGCGCTCGTTACACATGGCATCACATTGCTTGATCTACATGACGTGGGAAATGAAATCTCGTGGATTTTAAAACCGATGCACACTCAGCAGGTATTTATTCCGATCACTTAACTTATTGTTCCCTTCTGCAATCGGCGAGAAGCTGATGGGCGACCTAGGCATGAGCGATGTTGGGAAAATTGAATTGATCTAATTCCTCCCCCCGCCCTTCCTCTTTAACACGAGCCACCCTCTATTGTTTTTCTCTGGATAAGCAATAAAGGCAAAAGAAAAATACAAAAAAAAAAAAAAAAAAAAAAAAAAAAAAATTGGACAAGAAGCCCGGTTACTTCAATAATAACGCTACACATGATAAACAGACTAGGATCTGGATGTTGACGAAGTCCGATCCGCTTTGAACGCTCTGGGCTCCTTCTACTGCGCAGACGAAAATTCGAAAACCTCGCTTCACACGTCCAAATATATACACACAGTGTTCAAAACTCGCTGCTCCTCCTTCTGTCAGACTCTTTTGCATCTATCGGCTCCTCCTCCGCAGCGCATAGACTTGACGGCCGGAAACAGTTGCACTGAGACAGTTATTCATATTTAGTTCACCCCAATTCAACCACCTGGATACCAAAGGGTGAAAGCTGTTCAAGCGGAGTCTTTGTGGATGTCTCGAGACGAGCTCCCATCCACGCCGTCGGAAGGTACATACATGTACATGCTTGCCAGAGCCAGGCTCCAGATACACGACCAGGCTTAATGAATCCGTCAATGGGGGCCCTAGGCATGCCCCGGCCCAGTATGGATAGCCCGCGGCAACATCAACAATGGCATCACTCTCTACGAAGGACACCATTGGAACGGCTCCCGATCGAACTGATCCAGAAAATATTCTTCGAATGTCTAGAAATTAATCTCCCTCGCACATCTCTCCCCATCGCCCTTGCCTTGTCCAACGATGTCATTCATACCTGGCTCATCCGCCTAGCCTTCAGCAGCAACAATGAGTCGGCCCGAACTGGCTTCTTCACAAAGCCTTACCTCCCCCTTGACTACTTTTCCCTCTCAGCTTCGCAACGGGCTTCCCTTCAAACTGAAATCCTCAAGTGCCGATGGTGCACTTTACCTCTCATGCGCAAATGCCAGCGCGAGCATGTGGAACATGTTATACGTGAAAAATGCAAATATCTCAGAATATCTTGCGCCGATTGCCAGAAATTGGAAAATCTCAAGCCATACTGGGAATCCATGGACCGCTTCGACCCTCGGCCCCCTGGGAGCCGGGGCAGCGGTGATCTCACCGTCGAGGCTCGGATATCCCAACCACCAAATATACAGCCAGAAAATAACCCCTCGACATCTACATTCATTCCCATCACGCCCACGCCCGCTCCCAACACCACGAACATGAGCATTATTCTGGGCGCTTCAGCTGCCAGCACGCACAGTGCCTCGCGCAAAATAGCAATCTGGTTCAACTCCGGCTCCGTCCAAATCCGTGAACGAAGCCCCATCTTCCAAGAGACAGATGTCTTCCGCCTCCCCTCCTGTAGCACCCGTGAGCCCTGCCGGATACCCGACCGCCTCCTCTGCCCACCCTGGACACCCGAAAAACTAGAATTCCTAACCCTTCTATCCACAGAAGCATACATCGACGAAAACGAACGGCGCGATCGATCCAAGGCCGTGTTACGGCAGGTAATTGACGACCGTGACCTAGAGACCTTCAAGTACATGCTCGGCATGCACATCCGCGCCAAGAACTATGGGTATCCGTTCCCGTGGCCGGTTCGACAGACGCATTACCGGGCTGCTGCTAGAATGGCAGATCGGAAGGATGATGATCCGTTCTTGAGGATTTTGTTTACGGATCGCAAGGGGGAGGTTCCGGCTACGGATCAAAGTATCAAGGCTCTCTTGGTGAAGTATGAACAGAGGGAGAGGGAGAGGGAAATCTTTGAAAGCTGAAAAATTTATGATGAAAGTACAGTTGATGTGGGCAGTCAAGGGTGGTTATTTTTTCATTTTCATTCTATATTTTTTATATTTTTCATTTTTTCATTTTTATATTTATATTTATATATTTTTTGCTGTTGAAATTTGCTCTTTTGACTTTGATCATCTCTTGCTTCTATTATGATGATAATGATGACATAACTAGTTATCTCCTTCCCGTTTCCAGCTTGAAATGTAACCGACAGGCTAGCTATTTTGATTCGCTTTTTGACTAGCCGTGACGACTGCTGGGTTCATACTATTCATCTCTCATGCCCTTGAAGAAGAAGTTTTACGAGCTTGTGGAATAAAAAAGATTTCCTTTATCAAAACCCTGGGGCCATCAGTGCCAATATCGCCCATCTGAAGCTCGCGTCATATATGATTTCCTTGCTCTCTTAACATCACGAAGGATATGGTTGTAACGAATTGGGATGAAAATAAAACTCTCTAGCTAGCCAGCTTGTATACAGTTATACAATAGCAAAAGTAGTACATGTACCTCATTGATTGGCCTGCTGTAGCAACTGAACTACGAACCACGGATGGGTACATCTGAAATACTCTGCAGTACATATGGTCATTGCTCAGCAACGCCTCCAAATTCCTCCGAGCCTCTTCACCGTGGATCGATACTCGATCAGTGTTGCAGAAATTTTCAGCGCGTCAGTGTCATTGGCTCTGTTGAAAAGTGCCCTTTAATGTACAGTAACTAACTACGTGGCTGCGTCGAGGAGCCAGGCTCCTGGGTATGGACAAAGTACGGCTGAAGGAACATTTACTATTTGTTGCTGATGACGGTTTTTTGTTCTGCCTCTTTAGCTGGGTAACTGTGCGAGAACGAATGGCTCGTTTTAAGTTCTGGAGAACAGGTGGGCGGGCGTATACAGAGTATAAGAAAATATAAATGAATAAAAATAAAATAACAAGGCAAAAAAGAAAAGCAGATTTTCTATCTTTTGGATATATAATTCCAATAGAGGGAGTTTAGATTAGTATTTCTGTTTCTATCTCTTTCTCGCTTTTCGCCGTGAAAGTAAGTTTCGAAAAATGCGTGCCGCGATTGGCAAAGATGCAGGCAGGTATATAATTTGCCTTTTGTTAGTTGAAGGTGCATATCCCGGACATGTTTCGAGGATCGTTGCTCTGAACTGCTCCGAAGAGAATCTGCATTGGCTCTAGAGTTGTCCATGTCAGGGATAAGGGTGGGGCGGGGTTAGAAATAGAACTGAAGAGTATTTCCTCATCACAACACCCACCGATTACTTTTATAAAAAGGAGAAGATCTAGTATGTATGAAAGATGGGGACGATGATAATAGTCTATATACTACCCATGTTCGGCTTTTTTCTGTTTAATCATGCTCAACTGTGACCAGTCAGGCGTCATTAAAAAGGAGTGCAAAAGGCTACGTGAGTGTCTACCCTTGGGCAGTTGATCTTTGACATATTTTTCAAATCCCTCCCACCAAACGTAACATTGTGGATCATCGGGAAAATCACGCCCACGGCGGTAACGCAAAGCCCAGCCGCCCTCAAAGAGCGAGAACAGACCCTGCCTTCGAGGTGGCACTTCAACGAGATAGCTCAGGAGCCATTCACCAAATTCACCAAATTCACCATTTTTTTGTCTCAATGCCCATTCCGTAATTTCCGGGTCGTCATGCGGTATCGATTCCGCACCTCCACGTAGTAAAACCTGCAGAAGACCCGGGCCTTCGGATCGCTTTACAGCGGTTATGAAATGTTCACCGCGTATCTCATACTCGGGCATGTCCACGCCGTTAATAGCGCAATTATAAGCCCTTTCATCCCATGCCAATAGCTCAGACAGAATCCAAACGTTTTCCTCCATGATGGCATGATGAATGCAATCTTGTATTCTTTCCCGTGGAATATCGAACGAAGAGAGACTGGGGTAAATCTCTGCAGGGACATCTAATACCAGGCCATAAGGAGTAAACATGAGCAGGTGATGTAGAAGTTGGAATTTTTCGTCAGTCCACGGCCGCCGTTCAAAAAATTTGTCAGGGATTGTCCAAATGACCATTGGTAAGAAGTGAGCAACCCCCGACGGCTCCATAAACGAAACTGTTGAAGGGCAAATATACAAAGCACAAAGGTCATCAAGCCGGATAGTTCCTGGTAAAATCATGTTCCATTGCCCGGGGTCCTCCTCACCAAGGCGTTGATTCAAAACATCTCTCGATGCGGGATCGAATGCCACAGTTGGTGCACTGGGACCAAAAATTCGTTTCTGCATCGCCGCGTAAAACATATCACGTTGGCATTCCTTGAGAAGAGGTAAAGTGAACCATCGACAGCCGAGGACATCATGCTGAAGCGACTTTTGCGTATCAACATCCAGAGGTACGTATTTCAGAGGCCGGAGAATGTTTGAGATGAAAGAGGCGACGTTGTCGTCTGGAGGCAGCTCTGGAGGTTCATGGTCGTTGAAGAAGGCGAGGAAAGTTAAGATTTTGTAGATGCGCTTCCTGGACAGTATGGCCCCAAAACGCGGCGATGCCCAGGCTAGATTAGGCTCCAGTGAATCGAGGAAGATTTTCTCAATCAATTCCGCTGGCAGAGCTTCGAGGCGGCTGATCTTGGTGCCCTCGGACTTTATTCTCTTGCCATCGCGGGGCGGGATATTTTCCTGAACCTTCCGCTTGCTGGGTTTAACGGGGACACGGCCCTGCGGATACTTACCACGACGCTTTTGTCTTCTTCGCGCCGTCTCTTTGTCCTGAGAGACTGGTATTTTATGTCTCTTGCCCCTGACCCGTATCGGAGTCAGATCATCGTCACCCATGTTTTCTGGAAGTTGATTTTGAACATGGTTTCTGGAGACATGAAATCGCTAGAGAGTCAACTAGCCCCGCCCATTTTGCTCCTTTTCTTCATGCCTCGTCCCCTTAGAACCAAGTGAAGGAAGATAGAATAGAGGGAGCAGAAGAAATATAAATAACTAACTACTCTCTGTGCTGAAATATTTTTTTCATCCTCGAGGTAATTATGTCGTTCTACACCGCCCTCGCTTATATGCCTATATATAGAATAGTGTAGTTTCAAGAACAAGCATTGCATAAAATGACGCTAAACCAGAAGAAGTAAGATGATGTCAGCTTGACGTCACTGTTTAATCTCTCCCGCCAACTTGTATTTCCTGTTTGGGAAAAAACACTTGCCACCAGGTCCCGACGTCAGCGCACAAGAGACAAGAGATTAACCATCCCACAGACAAAAATATATCTAAATATAATTATGACGATGGTCATGGTCGTGCTTGACACCTTCCTACAAGGTTTGATGCTAGAAATGGGATCATCAGGCGTAGATAATTGAAATCATGGCATTTTAGTATAAGTAATTCCTTTCGTGGTCGGGTTTCTATCTGAGCCTGTCTCTCTATATATACTGGGGTAAAGTTCCTCGATTTCAAGGTCGGAGCATAATATCTTCTCAAACAATTTTCATTTATTTATCTACATCTATATATCTACCTACATATATATCATTCGAACCTGATACCCAGAGCCCACCGTACATATTTTCTAACTCTACACTACACAACACAAAGCTGCCTCCCAAATACATTCAAGCTTATAGTATACCCATTCAACATATCCACATATACATACCCTCAAAGCAAACAAGAGGAACAGAACCAGAGCTTCACAATGGGCGCCGTAGTTTCATGCGTGAGTGGGATTTTTCTCAACCGCCATTCCAAAAGTGGCCCTATTCATTTTTTAACACCATTTCTCTCTCATGAAACAGATCCAAGGAGCTCTTCGTTCACTAGGGGCCTGTCTAATGGCCATTGTCAGCACAATCGGGTCCGTAATCACGGCCATCGTCAGCGGTATCGTGTCTGTTTTCAATGCCGTAATCTCTTGCCTGACCTGCGGCGGCGTCTCGAGGCGAAGGAGGAGCATGGGGACGCATACCACCGGTAGACGCCGACATGGATTGACCAGAACCAGAATTTAGAGGCTTGCTTGTGAGAAGACAAGTTGAGCTTGGGGCCAGGAGACCGTGAGGCTTGTTAGGCTGTTGTGCCTTATTTTGATATTTGATGATTGAATGAACGTATTTTTATGGCCAGTTTCGCATGTATTGACAAGATAACGACTACTTTGTGCTTTGTGGGAGATTGATGAGCTGAATGTTGTTCTAATTGAGGAACTGCGACGCGGCCTTTGCGGTGTCTTTGACTACCTGAACACCCCATTGTTGTCTGTCGTTGTCATATCGCCCTGTACAGTACTCTATATCCCATTTCAACCACACATTGCTTTTGTATATGCCTTTTCCTTGTGTTCTGAATATGGTTTTCATCAAAATCTGTGTGTAAAATTTGTCCCACCCAATTAGTTGGGTAGTATTCATGATTAATGTGATTAAGGAGTGTTACCATTTGATATTGTACAATCCAGCATTCCAGTTTTCCAAGAGACATGCGTCTGCTCCGAACCGCTTCATTGCTTCTGGTGTGCAGTGATCATAGATTATAAATTCTTTAGAATCTTCCCCACACCTTTCACCTTCCCAACAAGAGAGGGTTGATACCCCGTCTCCACAATGCCCTTACACATCTCCCACGCGCCCCGTCCGTCTTTCTTGTGCACATCCCCTTTCTGAATCGGGTAATCGACAGGCGGCGGTATATGTGTTTGAACTAATGGGTACCGATCCTCACAGACCGCCTTCATATTGCACAAATTCTTCAACCCTTCTGCCCCGCCAAATCGGCCATACCCACTGCCTTTTACTCCCCCAAATGGCAGTCCCACGGCATAGTATGTGGCAAAGTCATTCACGGAGACCATCCCGGCCTTGATTTGCGAAACGCACTTCTCGACATCCCTTCGATTATGCCCGAAAACGCTCGCACCTAGCCCAAACTCTGTGGAATTTGCTATTCTAATGGCATCAGGAACGTCCTTGGCTGGCATAAGGAGGAAGACGGGTGCAAATAGCTCGGTGCGTGCGATCCGCATTGTAGTAGTCACATTGGCTAGAAGCGTAGGCGTGAAATAATGCCCAAACGGATATTTCGGGTGGCTATGGCGTTTGCCGCCATGGATGAGATGCGCGCCTTGATCCACGGCTTCAGAGATCAAATCTTCTAATTCGTCGAATGTCTTCTGAGAGACCATGGCTCCCATGTCGGGGGTTGAAAGTCCCAGCCCCGGATTCTTTGAGTATTCATTCGATTCAAAGAGCACGGATCCGAGGCGGAGTGCTTTTACTCTAGGGGTGACGGCTTCCAGTATTTTGTCATAGGTTCCAGGGAGTGCGATAATGCGTTCAATTCCAACACAGTTTTGGCCAGCGGATTGAAAAACCCCCCGCATGAGAATGGAGGTAATACTAGGAAGGCCCTTGATGGTGGCTGGATCGTCGAGAATAACAGCAGGATCTTTGCCCCCGAGTTCCACAGTGACAGGAGTGAGTGACTTGGCGGATGATTTGCAGACATGGTGCGCAACAGCTCGGGAGCCAATGAAAATGATATGGTTCACGCCATGATGAGATGTTAAACTATCTGCTTCCTTAGGAAGACAAACGACTGTCTGAACCAGGTCTTCAGGATGCCCACAGCTAGCAAGTGCTCCTCGTATGAGATCACGAAAGTAGAGGGAGCTCCAAGCTGTATGTTCAGAGGGCTTAATAATGATAGAATTTCCAGCAAATATTGAGCTAATAACCGGTGAGATCAAGTTGTGGAAGGGGTAATTCCATGATATGCAGGCCAAGATGACACCAAGCGGCTCATAACGAACGGTGTTTCTTTTGTACATCATAAGCAGATTCGTGGGTCGGCGGTCGGTCGCAAGGGATTTCTCTCCGTGGTCAATAGTCCATTTTAGCTTCTCAACCGTAACCAAGATCTCGCCAAACGCGGCATCAACTTTCGTTTTTCCTGAGTCTAGACAGCATGCAGAAGCGATTTCATCCTGATGGTTAAGGATATACCTGTTGAGTGGATCAAATTGTCAGTCGAAGCAACAAACGTAGTAGCAAGGTACTGTGGTTGGGGCTCATATGCGCACTTCAATAGGGTTCTCAATACCCTTCTCCTCTCAGCAAAGGTCGTATGCTGCCATATCGATTGCGCAGCTTCTGCTCGTGTGAGCGCAAGATCTATATCCTGCTTCGTAGCTGGTTTGATTCCAGAGTTTACGTCTCCGAGTATACGTCCGTCAGCAGGACAATAACTAAGAATTTTCTTCTCATCCCATTTCTAAATTCAATAAGAAAAGGAAAAATCATTAGCGATAATGCACTGATATACTTCACAAGTCCGCGCACTCCATTGCTAACAAAGGTTTTACTACCTAGGTAGGTATCAAATTGCATTTTCACCAGGATCAAACTTACTCCATTTGCCTGGCCCTCCAGAATTCTCCTATCCTTTACACTAACATCGTCCCACGTCTTCCCATCCCATTGATCCGATAGCTCTGAGGGAATTGGTACCTGATAGGTGACAGGAGATGGTTCACGACCAAACACGTACTGTTTGAGCGTCCATGCTGTGAGACCAAGTCCAATTACCGCGGTGAGTAATGGGCTGAGCGTGCAGTCGCTACATTTGGCGAAGATGGACCAGAGGACGTCCATTTCCGCTTCGGAGCATTCCAAGTAGACGGGAACAAGAGTTGTAGACACGGAGCTTGGGGAGTCGAAAAGCGGACTCTTAAGACTCGCTGACTTTCAAGGGGAAGAAAGTCAAATTAACCTTGTAGCCTAATATGGCTTAGCGTGGTGGCTGAACCCAGTCCTTTCATTTCCAAATTGATGGTGAATATGTGGAAGGTGTAAAGCTTGTGTGATTGAAAGGTTGCTAGCTTGTGTGTATACAGAAAACTTGACCTCGCTAAGTGCGCCACTTGACCTCATTACATAATCATGACCCTGACCTCGCACAATATGTGTAGGATAGTTGAAGGTTGTATTGATAGATCTATCTACAGGAACATAATATAGTGGTGGGTCACGTGATCTAGTGGGATCGCTAACCGCAACAGCCATAAGGGCCAACACCCCCCCTCGAGATAACAAGAATCACATACAAAAACACCCAAACCACCAAGATAGTCTGTCAAAACCAAATACAAATGTAAAATTAAACATTCCCAACTTTTACACCTGTAAGACCTAGTAAAACCATGAATTGTGTAAATATCACATTGTCTAGAGATTTAGTGAGTTCATCTGCTACTATCTAAGTAGTGAAAACATGTTTTAAATCAATGATTCTCTGATTCAACTGTCAATATAAAAAATAAAAACACATGTCAATGTACTTGCTTCAGACTGTAATGACTGTCATCTTTGTAAGATCTATGACACTCTTATTATCAGTGAGAATTTATATTGAAGATGTAGTGATAAAGCTGAGCTTAATTATGAGATTCTGAATTCATATTACTTCATAAACTGCCTCACTAAGAGTTATATATTCAGTCTCATTAAAACTTAGAGATACACAAGATTGCTTCACTGAACATCATGAAATCAGACTGTCTGTGAGCTTAAAAACATAGTCAGATGTTGATTTTCTATCATCATTCAAGAAACTGACTCAATCAGAATTCAAGTAGCTGAAGAGTAGGTAGAAATCATTAGAGAAATCAGAGATAATGAAAAGATCAGTAGAAACAGATCTCTTATATAAGTTATATCTGTAGAAAATATTCAGATTCATGATCTCTTTTAAATAACATATAATATGTAATAGAGCCTTTCAATATTGAGATGTTAAATCAATGTTTCATTGAGTGAGTAGTGAGACAGTATAAGTGATATCAGAATGTGTTTTAACTGCAAGATATTGCAAGTAATTCATATTATATTAATATTGCTGAATTGTGAAATCAGTCTCTTTCTCAGATATAGAGAAATTATCAATATGAAATTCATTCTTCATTGATATTCTGATAATAGCTGTATTATCAAGATAGAAATCTTTAACAAGACATTTGATATATTAATAATATATTAAATCAATTCTCTTGTTCAAACAATTGATCTTCATATTTAAATACTTGATTGACTGATGTAGATTCTTGACTTTCAATCTCTCACTAAGTATACTCACTAGCTAATCAGCATTCTCAGAAGCTTCAGATATGATGTTGAGATTGTTAACATAGATTATTATATAGAGGTGACATCTGAATGTATAATATCAGAGTACTGAATTATAAGCACTGACTGTAAATTCAAGATCACTCAACAGAGCTGTTAAGTAATCATATCAGATCTTCATCACAGAGTTCAGACTATATAAACTACTCTTAATTATGCAGACAAGTGTTTTCAGTGAACCTGTCTTAAATTCAGTGAGTTGTCTTATATAGATCTTCTTAGTGAGATGCTCATGAAAATATATCATCACTATATTCACTTAATGAAGTGTTCAACTGTGTAGTACTGCTATTATAAAAAGAATATAATTAGCAGTATCAGTGATGACAGAAGTGTAGATCTCTTCTCTAGAATTCTTCTTAAGTCAGTTATTATAAATCACTCAATGTAATTTTCTAAGAATATTATCAGAATCAGTATTCAGATCTGCAGGTCTATCTTTCTCAAGAAACACTTAACAGCTTAGAGCAATTGATTCATCTCTCAAGATATCAGATCTAGAGATCAAACTTCATGTATTGTGTCTCTTCAGATCAGTAATCTTATATTGCATGAACTTCTTTCAATAATCTCCTACTCTCTCTGACTGAGATGTGGCATTCTTGTAGAACTTCAGAAGGTTACCTGTAATAGAGCTTGAAGTGTAAGTAGCCAGCAATTTCGCAGGCCGCAACCATGTGAAATTCGGATCATTAATATCAGAAGTGTCTTCATCATCATCAATCAGATAAATATCAGGTTCTGATACACTGGCATTATTAGTGAGTGCTGCAGATGTGATAATCAGTTCTGATTTTTCAGTGATCAGAAATCTCACATCACTACTGACAATAATCTTATCAGATTCAGAATGTCATAGATGATATATCAATATGTCACTGAATTCAATGATATGATAGGAATCAGCATGTGAAAAAAGCTTATTCACAGGCTGCTGAGATTCATGCAAGTGAATAAAAACCTCTGCACTTAATCAGTGAAAATGCCTTACATTCAGCAGAGTATTCATAAGTGCACATCAAGAAATCTTATGTGAACTTGAAATCACAGGAATCTCTGTAGTAGAGGGTCAAAATTTCAAGTTGTAAAGAACTGTAGATATAAAAGTATTATTGATTATTGCAATCACTGTCTCTAGAACATCTGTTCAGAACTTCTTAGAAAGATTACCTTTCAAAAGAGCAGCTCTAACCTGTTTCATGATAGTATGAATTTCACATTCAGAAATGCCATTCTGATGTGATAAATGTGATGCTGTTAGTTCTTATTTAATATTATATGAATTCATAACTGTATGTATACATGTGAATCAGAAAACATCATCAATATCAGTCTGTAGAAAAGCAGAGACTGTATATCTGAGATTACTCATGAATCTGAGTCACAACTCAAAGTATTGAACAGCCTCATTCTTGAACTTTAAAAAATACACTCAACAGTAGCAGATTGCATCACAGATGATAAGCATTCAGTATTTCATTCTCTGGCAGAACTCTAAGAGATGGTCAGAGAGGTCTTTCAATGTACATTCATCATCTGCAAGGTCAATATAAACCTTCTCAATGAGTTGAATAGATCTAGGCATTGGTGTTTTTGAATAATCTCACATCATATCTGTCTTGACACATTTCTCACAAAAGAACTTAGTCTTAGAACTCTTAATTGTGACTTCAGTATGAGAATTCTTAGTCATAGCAATTATAGCATCAGCATGAATGTGACTGAGATCACAGTGCCAGTTCAAAAGAGTCTTTGATATCCTTGTATTCTTGAGGCCTGTATTCAGAACTGTAGAATCAATGTTATCAACAGTAGTAGCAGCAGTCACAGAAAGATCAACTTTTCAGTTAAAATTGTACTCAAGTGACATTGCAATATACTTGACTGCCTTGTTCAGATAATTAGAATTCTCATTGAACTTTCATTCATCAATCTTATATATGTTGTTCTGAACAGTTCAAACTGCATGGAAAATAACACTGTTCAGGGCTCTGCAAATGAAAAATAAGAGAATAGTGAAAGACAATGTAAATTGAAATCCCTGATCTTCAAGCTTTGCAAATGAGAGCAGGTTAACTGTAATATTAGAAATATAGTGAACATTCTGCAAGTTAACATCATCATTCTCAATCTTCAAGATGACATTCTCAATCTTCTTAACAAACTCAGTTCCCTCAGTCACAGAATTGACAGAGATATTATCATTAAAAGGTTTAATATTTGAAAAAGAATGAAGCTCACTCATCATATTCAGACTTATACATGTGTTTAAATATCAAGATCTGGAGGATGGTTTTCTGGTGACTGTGAAAGAGAAATAGAACTCAATCTTTGTAATTACTGCATTTACTGCTGATTGAGAACTCATCAAGTCATTCTTCTTCTCTTCCTTCTTGTCATCCTTCTTGTCATCCTTCTTCTTCTTTTTATCAGAGTGTAAGATGAAACATCTGTCAACAGTATGATCATATCTTCTGCAGTGAGTGCACTTTCATACAGATGTGCTTTTGTCCTTATCTTTATTCTTATCTTTGTCCTTATCTTTGTCCTTTTTTGCAGTCACAGAATCGGCCTGAGACTGCTTTTTCCACTCAGTGGTGATCTTCTTGAATGTACAATTGATCAGTTGCTTCATCAAATCATCAATATCAATGTTGACAATGAGTCCCTGGTCAGTGGAGAAAAACTCATTCAAATGTGTCTTGACAAATGATCTTTGATAATTCTGCAGATTGTTGAGAAAAAGATCATGATATACATTCTCAGTGCTCTGACAGAGCTCTTTGTGATGGGCAATAAGATAGTAGAAACATCTCTGAAAAGTAAGATAATCATTCTTCTTGACTTGTAATTTTATCAATTTCTTGAAGACATTAACTCATTCTTCTGCCAGTGATATCACATATTTCATATTGATCTTGTCTCACAGAGCTGCAGCATTATCAGCTTTCAAGGTTTCAATAGTGATTTGAATGTTTTTAACAAGACTCAATAGCATACATCTATATAGAGACTTGAAACAGATTCTTCACTTCTCAGAGTTGATATAATGTGTAAAAGAGAATTCTTATTGAGTTCTCAATAGAATGTTGATTTCATCAATAACTTCTGTATCAGCTAACATATTAACACATCAGGCTTCATAATTAGAGCTATCAAATGTAGTCACTGATTTGATATCTAGTGCATATTTAACTTTCTTCTGGTATTTCTGCAACTCATCCCTTGTAGTGTCTCTTTGTATAGATATAGTGAGATATTGAGTGATTTCAGCTGCAGTCATTTGATTCTGTAGCATCATCTGTATAAGATTCATAAGATTGTCTGTGATGCAATAGATAGATTGATTCAGATCATCATTAAAAGTCGGCATTTCAGAGATGAGAAATAGTGAAGAATTCAATGAGTTGAAATGAACAGATTCTGCAGATAAATGTTAAGATTGACTCTGCTTCTCTTTGTTCTGAAGTTCCTCTATTGTCTCATCATCAAATTTCATACTCTGGCAAAAACTGACCTCAGCCTCATCTTGTAAGTCAGGAGCTTTCTCATAATAAGTGATCATTCTATCAATGAGTTGTCTAGTGAAGCATGTAGTTCTGAGCCTTGAGCTGAACTCTGAAGTAACAGATGTATCACTTATATTAAGATGACTCTGCTTCTTCTAGATGTGTAAAAAAAAAAAAAGATAAAAAGTAATATTGTTCACAATGAAGAACATGCTTTCTCAAAAAAAAATAAAGTATATAAATTCACTGACTGACAGATTCAGAGAAAATGAAATATCTCTAATAAAGAGTAAGAGTCTTTTCAAAAAAGATGAACTATTCATGTTAAAAATATTAATTCAATGTTCTAAAAAGAAAAATGTGCTATTCAGACTATAATCTGTAGAATAGTTGAAGGTTGTATTGATAAATCTATCTACAGAAACATAATATAGTAGTGAGTCACATGATCTAGTGAGATCGCTAACCGCAACGGCCGTAAGAGCCAACAATATGTTGGTGATTACTACACCTACTCTAGTCACGTGCCACCCCAACCTGTTGATAATTACTACACCTACTCTAGTCACGTGCCACTTCTAGACTGGCCGCTGGGATCATGAATTTCACGTTTGATCCCATTTGATCTGGTCTCATACATTTCTTGACGTGAATCCCGCTGGGACTGGCTATCAAAAAAACAGGTAAAGTGACTATATATCAGATCTTAAAATGAAATCATGACTTGAAAAAAATGAGAAAGTGGTCTCATTTGGTCTCATTTAGTCTCATTCTTGGCATAAAGTTACTATTTTTAGACATTTTAAGGTTTTTTTTAGACTATTTTTAATTTTTTAAAAAGTAACACTTTTTGGTAATGCTCAAATGAAATTTAAAGTCATTTAAAGCAATAAAAATAATTTAAATTGAGAAGTGGAAATCATGGTCCCATTTGAAAAATGTGACAAGAGTAGACAGTAAGTCTCACTGAAACAGTATGAGACTACTATCTAATGTTAAAACCATGTAATGGGATCAGTCGAATTGGTAATGAGACTATCAAAAAATCTGGTCCTGGTCCCAGACACGGTCACACGGTCAGTCTAGCCACTTCAACCTATTCATTTAGTGTAACTCGCGTAGTTAGATTATAACACAACAATGTTATTCTTCAAGAGATTATGAAGCTCTTCATAAGCAACAAATAACTGTAACAATGTACTAAATTGACATCTTCACACATTATTACAAGTGTGTCTAGATGATTTATTAATTAATTAAATGCATGATGAATCTGAGATCAGATGAAAAGCCTGACTTAATAAAGAATTATATACTAATGTGTAGAAGAAGAAATTCATAAACATCTGAAGTATAAGAAGAATTGAGTGTGAGCTTATCAATATCTATAATAAACTGAAAAGTGACTGTCTCAGAGATATTTAAACTGAATAAAATTATTGCAGAGAAACAGTCTGATGAGTTCAATATATATAAAGACTCAGTTAAAGACATCATTAGTGAGATATCAGATAATACAGAGAACTTAAGTGACTGAAATAATAATAGCTCAGTGAGTGAGAAGACTTGTATGAGACTAGAAATTGTAAGACTTCAGTATAAGATTAAATGAATAAAGATCAGTAGAAATGACTCTGCAGATGATGAGATAAGAGCAGATCTGATAGAATATCTTCAATAAAAAGAAAAAACATCTGTTATAATAAAAGTTCTTGAAGAATTCAGAAGCTAAGTAAGACTTATTAAAAGATTAATTATTCTTACTAAATTCATTAATTACTTAATATAAAGAGAGGAAATTCTTTTGACTGTAGAATAGTTTAAAACTGATAATATTCTTGAAGATAATAATCTTAATAAGAATGTTACTATGAACATGCAACATTTCTGAAAAGAATACAATCTTTGATTATATAATTATATATAATCTGCAATTGCTCTGCAGATTAAGACTTATTTCACTATACTTAAGAAGTTCAAATTATCAGCTTATACTCTATAAACTATTATAGAGAATAACTTTTCTGAGAGATCTGCTATATACAGAACTTATTTATTTAAAGAGCTTATTGAAATAATCTTTAAAAGCAAAGAATCTGACAGAGCTTTTATTGAATAATTAATTATTATCAGAACTGATTATATCTGTCTGAGATATAAGATTAAAGATGTCATGTTTTTTGATAGATTACTGACAGAAGTTAATAGAGATTGAACATTCTTCATAAAGAATAGAATGAATCAGATTGATAAGAACAATTTGAGACCTTTAGAAGAAGACTTCATGAGGTTATACTGTGACATACTTCTACATCTTTCTACTGCGGAAAATAGTAGTACTGAATCCACGAAAAATCCTGTGAATAACACTCAAGACAAGGATAAGAAAGGCAAGGACAAAGACAATGATAAGAACAAGAACACTAAATTCAAACCTGAATGTAGAGGTAATGATGCGAGAACCTGCTATCATTGTCAAAAGATTGATCATATTCAGACTGACTGTTGAAAGAAATACTCTGAGAAATGTCCTTTAAATTTGAATTTCAACATCAATAGAAATAAGAATAAAGACAAGAATGTGAAGAATACAGATACTGCTTCTATTCATAATATTATGAAGTAAGTATTTTACATCAAGAAAAAGGTCTATGTGAGTGATCAGACAGAAAAAGATATCTGAATTCTAGACTCTGAATCAGACACTCATGTCACACCTCACAGAGATCTTGTTATAACAAAACCTCAGAAGATGAAAGTAATGTTGAAAATGATAGACAGAACAGTGATCTCTACTGCAGCTATAGAAGATATAAAGATTTCAGTGAAAGAAATAAATATGCTGTTAAATAATGTCTGCTATATTCTGAAGTTAGAAGTGAATCTCATGAGTATGAGTAAGCTTGTATATCAGAGTTATACCTATAAGCAGTTGATATATGAGAATAATCATGCTATGTTGATTATGTCTTCTGACTGCATGTTCTCATTTACAGCAAGATTAAATGAGAATGATATCTATGAGATGAAAAGGCTGATTATATACAGAGACTTGATCTGATTTGCTATACTCAATGATGATTTTGAACCTGTGAACACATTACAGATGAAAGATGACACAATATTGACACTATCTGAAAGAAATGATACAAAGGTTATAGAACTTATGATGATGTAATGACATCAAAAGCTAGAACACCTGAATTCTGCAGATATTGCAAAAATGATGACAGATCCATGACTAGAAATGAGAATAAAGAGTGACAGAGCTTTGCCATTCTGCAAGACCTGTGTACAGATAAAAATGACACATTCAATCTTCACATCTATGACATGAGCTGTCAAGTCAGTAATGAGATTCTTCATTAATCTGGTAGAGAATGAAAAAACACTTTTTAATGAAAATGACACTCTCACTAGAGAGAGTGCAAGCTACTGATTGAGTATAATAGATAATGCAATCTGTTATAAATGAGCAATTCTTATAATGAGAAAGAAAGAATCTACTGTAAGATTAATAAACTTCATCACAGATATTGAGATAACTATACAATATTGAGTTGAAATCCTACACTGAGATGATGAAGAAGAGTTCAAAAGTCAAGAACTTAAGACCTACTGTCAGAGTAAAGAAATAGCATATGAAATGACTACATCTGATACATTACAATCAAATGACTCAGTGAAACATGTGAATTGAATAGTTACAGAAAAGATGTGAAGTCTACTATTTAATAGTGAATTAGAAAGAGAACTTTGAGATGAAGCAATACAAGCTGTGATCATGATAATTAACACATCTTCAACATCAACAAAGATATTTGAATGTAAGAAAGAAACATTACTTACATCTTTTGAAGTGTGAACTGAGGTGCAATCTTCTATTCATTGAATATGAAGATGAGGGTGCAAGGTCTACAAGAAGGATTTGAAAGTGTTAAATAAGCTTACAGATAGAACTGATGACAGGGAATAACAGCTGATTAAATATCAAGAATTACATCAATATCATGTGTGGAATTCTGTTGCACATTGTCTTGAGATTGCATGAGATGTCATATTTAATGAAGCTCTTGACATGGGTGCAAATACACCTGTAAATACAGTGAGAGAATTCAATGAATTGCTTAATAAATTGAACATTCTGAATGTCAGAGAGAGATAACAGCACTGCTTACTATAACATCTAGTGAAGAAAAAGTCAGATATTTTAAAGATGATTATCAATGAGAACTTAGAGAGTGTAATTAATTCAATCTACCTTCTAAATAATAAGACATAGCTTGTCATGAATGAAGAGTCTGAAGATCTTATTAATAAGAATAATTCTGTTCTAAGTGTTCTGACAGACTGATCAACTACACTGATAAAAGCCAAAAGAAGCTCAGACTGAGACTATTGACATGAGATAATGAAAAAGAAGATTAAGATATTTGAACAGAAGAAGATATATATTATCATTGAGAAGACTCTGAAAATGAATATTCTTACAGACAAATGAGTATATAATCAGAAATTCAATAATAAGAGAGAAATCATTCACTTTAAAGCTCACTGAGTAATTAGAGAGTTCTTGCAACAGCAGAATATTCATTATATAAGATTATATACTGCAGTGATATCAGAGTCTACATCACACAGTCTATTCACTATATCAACTGTTAAAGAATGAAAGATCAAATTGATTGACTATGTATCCGCATTTTTGAATGACATACTATCACAGAATGAGATGATCTATATGCAACTGCTCACAGATGTTAAACATGACAGAGAGAGCTTAATGAGACTACTCTGCCAGAGTCTATATGAAATGAAGCAAGCTGTGAGAATATAGTATTTTCTAGCAATGAAACACCTCATCACATTGAGATTCAAGATATCATCTTATGATGATGAATTTCTATATCACTCTGTTCACAAGATCTATCTGACATTGCATGTTAATGATTGTCAGATGACAGAATCTCAAGAACAGCAATTAGACTGAGTATTGAGAGAGATTGTAAAGAGATTTGAGACAAAGAATGTTGAAGAGATCAAGTCATATCTTGAAATGAAGATCAAATGCCAGAGAAATGATGATCTAGTGATTACACAGAGCTGTTATATTGAGGAGATTCTTGAAGATTTCAGCATGAATAAGATGAATCCTGTGGGAACCTCTATGATGACAGGTATATGACTGAAATTTTCACCTGATGAGAATGATGAATTGGATGATGACTTTATGACTATGAGATATTGTCAAGAATTGAGATCATTGCAGTATTTGATCTCAAGCAGCTGATCAGATCTGGCATTCACAGTCAACTATCTTTTGCATTTTAACTCATGTTCATACAAAGCATGTTGAGCAGCATTGAAGCATGTTCTATATTATGTCAAGAAGATGAAAAACCATGACATATTGTACAAGAAGGAGATAGAAGATAGCCTGAGTTCTGTGACATACTGTGATTCAGACTGAGCGGGGGTGAATTCTCAATATAAATCAACTACCAGCTACATTATATTGATTAACAGGTCACTGATCTCATGACAGTCACAGAGACAGATATCTATTATCAAATCAATCACAGAAGCTGAGTATATTGCAGCTAGTAAGACAGCTTGTGAGATAATCTGATTGAATAATATGTTATATAACACTGAATTGATGAATGATGAAAAAGTGAAAATATGCTCACATCTACAAGTTGACAATAAGAGAGCAATTGATCTAGCAAAGAGAGAATTCTTAACATGAAGATCATATCATATCAAGATTAGATATCATATTCTCTGTAATTTGATTGAAAAAGAGAAAATCATGATGAAATATATTGATTCTACAGTGAACATAGCTGACAGACTCATCAAGTCACTGATGAAGTCTGTATTTGAAGAATTTGTCAAGAGAGTTAACATTCAGAAAATTGAGAAGAAGAAATGATTGAATGATAATGATGATACAGTGAATCAATGAATTTTGTATATATTTCTTGATTTTTACAGTTATTGCTGTATGAATATCTTTTCTAATGAGGAAATCAGAATCTGATTCATATAATTAATTATTATTGCATTTTTGAAAGATTTGAGAATGAGAAAGGCCCCAGGTGGCAGCTTATTATAGGCCACAGTGTAGCAAGAGAGAGTGTTGATGATTACTACATCTACTCTAGTCACATGTCACTTCAACTTATACATTTAGTGTAACTCGCGTAGTTAGATTACAACATAACAACATTATTCTTCAAGACAATCTATTGATTTAGTGTAACTCGCGTAGTTAGATTACAACACAACACAACAATGTTATTCTTCAAGAGGTTATGAAGCTCTTTGCAAGCAATGAATAACTGCAACAATGTGCTAAATTGACATCTTCACACATCATTACAAGTGTGTCTAGATGATTTATTGATTAATTGAACTCATGATGAATCTGAGATCAGGTGAAAAGTCTGACTTAATGAAGAATTACATATCAATGTGTAGAAGAAGAAATTCACAAATATCTGAAGTATAAGAAGAATTAAGTGTGAGCTTATTAATATCTACAATAAACTGAAAAGTAACTATCTCAGAGATGTTTGAGCTGAATAACATGATTATAAAAGAATAATCTGATAAGTTCAATAATGAATATAAAGACTTAGTTAAAGACATTATCAATGAGATGTCAGATAATATAGAGAGCTTAAGTGACTGAAATGATAATAACTCTGTAAGTGAGAAGACTTGTATAAGACTAGAAATTACAAGACTTCAGTATAAAGTTGAGTGAATAAAGACAGACAGAGATAAAAATAAAGAGCTTAGTACAGATTTAGTAAACTATCTTTAATAAAAGAGTAGAATATCTGTATTAGACTGACCGTGTGACCGTGTCTGAGACCAGAACCAGATTTTTTGATAGTCTCATTATCAATTCAACTGATCCCATTACATGGTTTTAACATTAGATAGTAGTTTCATACTGTTTCAGTGAGACTTACTGTCTACTCTTGTCACATTTTTCAAATGAGATCATGATTTTCACTTCTCAATTTAAATTATTTTTATTGCTTTAAATGACTTTAAATCTCATTTGAGTGTTATCAAAAAGTGTTACTTTTTAAAAAATTAAAAATAGTCTAAAAAAAACCTTAAAATGTCTAAAAATAGTAACTTTATGTCAAGAATGAGACTAAATGAGATCAAATGAAACCACTTTCTCATTTTTTTCAAGTCACAGTTTCATTTTAAAATCTGATATATAGTCACTTTGCATGTTTTTTTAATAGTCAGTCCCAGCGGGATTCACGCCAAGAAATGTATGAGATCAGATCAAATGAAATCAAATGTGAAATTCATAGTCCCAGCGGCCAGTCTAATCTGTATTAATAAAGATTCTTAATAAATTCAGAGATTAAGTAAGATTTATAAAGAAGTTTATTATACTCACTGACTCTGTAAATTATTCTATATAAAAGAAAGAGATTCTGCTTATAGTAAGATAATCTGAAATAGATGATATTCTTAATAATAAGCAGATTAATTCTGATAAGAATGTCAGTATAAATATATAATATTTTTGATTAGAATGAAATATCTGACTATATAACTATATATAATCTGTAATTACTCTGCAGATTAAATCTCACTTTATTATACTTAAGAAGTCTTAACTATCTGCTTATTCTCTATAATCTGTTATAGAGAATAATTTCACTGAGAGATCTGCTATTCACAGAACTTGTCTGTTTTAAGAATTAATTAAGATAATATTAAAATCAAAGAGTTCTGATCACATATTTATTAAATGTTTAATCACAATCAGAACTGATTATATCTGATTGAGATATAATATTGAAGATTTCATGTTTTTCAACAGACTTCTTACAGAGATTAGTAAAGATTGATTGTCTTTTATAAAGAATTGAATGAATGTAATAGAGAAGAATAAGAATGCTAGAATACTTGAAGATGATTTCATGAAATTATGTTAAGATATTCTTTTACAATTGTCAGCTACTGATGAATCTCTCATCTTTGATGAAAAGATCTCTGTAAATAATACTTAAGATAAGAAGAAGAAGAAAATCTCTGAGAATAAGAATAAAGATTTCATTAAGCTGAATAGAAAGAATAATAATGCTACTAAAACATATTATCATTGTCAGAAGATTGATCATATTCAAACAGATTGCTAGTTTAAATTTCCTGAAAAACATTCTACTAGCCGCGGTAAGAATAAGAATAAAGACAAGAATACAGAGAATACAGGTACTGCTTCTATTCATAATGTTATAAAGCAAGTATTTTGCATCAAAGAAAAGGTCTATGTAAGTGATTAGACAGAAAAAGATACCTGAATTCTAGACTCTGAATCAGGCACTCATGTCACACCTCACAGAAATCTTGTTGTGACAAAACCTCAGAAGATGAAAGTAATGTTGAAAATAACAGACAGAACAGTGATCTCTGCTACAGCTATAGAAGATACAAAGATTTCAGTGAAAGAAGCAGATATGCTGTTAAATAATGTCTGCTATATTCTGAAGTTAGAAGTGAATCTCATGAGTATGAGTAAGCTTGTACATCAGAGTTATATCTATAAGCAGTTGATATATAAGAATAGTTATACTATGTTGATTATGTCTTCTGACTGCATGTTCTCATTTACAGCAAGATTAAATGAGAATGATATCTATGAGATGAAAAGACTGATTACATACAGAGACTTGATCTGATTTACTATACTCAATGATGATTTTGAACCTGTAAATATATTACAGATGAAAGATCATCTAAATCTCACAGATATTGCAAAAATGATGACAGACTCATGTCTAGAGATGAGAATTATTAATTAACAAGCTTTATCATTCTGCAAAGTCTGTGTCCAGGTAAAAATGACATGTTCAATCTTCACATCTATGACATGAGCTGTCAAGCCGGTAATGAGATTCTTCATTGATCTGGCAGAGAGTGGAAAAACACTTTTCAATGAGAATGACACCCTCACTAGAGAAGGTGCAAGTTATTGATTGAGTATAACAGATAATGCAACCTGTTTATATAACATCAGATTGATGAATTGTGATTTGATTGAAAAAGAGAAAATCATGATGAAATATGTTAATTCTATAGTGAACATAGCTGACAGGCTCACCAAGTCACTGACAAAGCCTGCATTTGAAGAATTTGTCAAGAGAGTTGATATTCAGAAAATTGAGAAGAAGAAATGATTGAATGATAATGATGATACAGCAGATCAATGAATTTTACATGTATTTCTTGATTTTTATGATTATTGCTGTATGAACGCCTTTTCTAATGAGAAAATCAGGATCCGATTCATGTAATTAATTATTATTGCATTTTTGAAAGATTTGAGGATGAGAAAGGCTCTGAGTGATGACTTATTATAGATTACAGTGTAGCAAGAGAGAGTGTTAGTGATTACTACACTTACTCTAGTCACGTGCCACCCCAATCTATTTATTTAGTGTAACTCGCGTAGTTAGATTATAACACAATATAACAATGTTATTCTTTAAGATAATACAGTAATAATCAGTTGATAATTGACTTTCAATCTTTTATTCACTCAGCTCATCATTCAATCAAAGCATGTATAATCAATTAAATGAGCAGATAAATTCATATAGAATATAAAGAGATATTTTACAGAATTTTAAAATATATCAAGATAAAAATATTTAATAATTAATTTTAAATTGATTTTGAATTGATTTTGAATTGATTGTTAATTAATTATAGTAATAAATATAGATTCAATCTATATATTTAAGTAATTAATAATTAATTGAAAATCAGTTAATAATCAATTCAGTGTAAATTATATAAATACTTACTTTATTATTAAATTCAAGAATAATATTAATATTAAATTAATTATTAATAAAATTGGTAAAGTCTTCTTTATAAATAAAAGTTATAATAAGAGAAGAATTATTTTACAATTAATTAAAAATTATTTTACAATTAATTAAAAATTATTTTACAATTAATTAAGAATTGATTATAGAATTAATTATAGAATTAATAATAAATAATTAAGAAAGAAAGAGTGATTTCAAATTATAAGAAAAGATGTATTAAGTGAGATTAGATAGTAATTATAGAATAGTTAAAGATTGTATTAATAGATCTATCTATAAAAACATATTATAGTGATGAGTCACGTGATCTAGTGAGATTACTAACTGCAATGACTGTAAGAGTCAACACCTTCTCTCAAGATAATAAGAATTATATATAAAAACACTCAAATCATCAAGATAGTCTGTCAAAATCAAATACAAATGTAAAATTAAACGTGCTCAACTTTTATGCCTGTAAGATCTAGTAAAATCATGAATTGTGTAAATGTCATAGTATCTAGAGATTTAGTGAGTTTATCTGCTGTTATCTGAGTGATGAGAATGTATTCTAAATCAATAATTCTCTAATTCAACTGTCAACATAAAAAATGAAAATGTGTATCAATGTGTTTACTTCAGACTGTAATAACTGTTATCTTTATAAGATCTATAACATTCTTATTATTGATGAGAATCTGTATCAAAGATGTAGTGATGAAGTCAAGCTCAATTATAAGATTCTGAATTCATGTTGTCTTATAAACTGTCTCACTAAGAGTCATATATTTGATCTCATTAAAACTTAGAGATACATAAGATTACTTCACTGAATATTATAAAATTGAGCTATCTGTAAGCTTAAAAATGTAGCTGAATGTTAATTTTCTATCATTATTCAAGAAACCGGCTCAATCAGAATCTGAGTAGTCAAAGAATAGGTAGAAATCATTGAGGAAATCAGAGATAATGAAAAGATTGATAGAAATGAAAGAAACAGATTTCTTATACAGATCACATCTGTAGAAAATGCTTAGATTCATAATCTCTTTCAAATAATGTATAATGTGTAATAGAGTCTTTCAATATTGAGATGTTAAATCAATGTTCTGTTGAGTAAGTAGTGAGACAGTGTAAGTAATATCAGAACATGTTTTAACTATAAGATATTACAAGTAATTCACATCATGTTAATATCACTGAATTGTGAAATCAGTCTCTTTCTCAGATATAGAGAAATTATCAATATGAAATTCATTCTTCATTGATATTTTAGCAACAGCTGTATTATCAAGATAGAAATCTTCAATAAGACATTTAATATATTAACAATATATCAAATCAATTCTCTTATCTGAACAATTGATTTTCATACTTAAATACTTAATTGACTGGCATAGATTCTTGACTTTCAATTTCTCACTGAGTATACTCACTAGTCAATTAACATTCTCAGAAGCTTTGAATATGATGTTGAGATCATCAACATAGATCATCATATAGAGATAATATCTAAATATGTGATATCAGAGTGCTGAATCATGAGCACTGACTGTAAATTCAAGATCACTCAATAGAGTTGTTAAGTAATTATATCAGATCTTCACTGCAGAGTTCAGACTGTATAGACTACTCTCAACTGTGCAGACAAGTGTTTTCAGTGAATCTATCTCAAATTCAGTGAGTTGTCTTATATAGACCTTCTTAGTGAGACACTTATAAAGATATATCATTACTATATTTACTTGATGAAGTGTTCAACTGTGTAGTATTGCTATTGCAAAAAGAATACAATTAGCAGTATCAGTGATGATAGAAGTATAGATCTCTTCTCTAGAATTCTTCTTAAGTCAGTTATTATAAATCACTCAATGTAATTTTCTAAGAATATTATCAAAATTGATATTCAGATCTGCAGGCCTATCTTTCTCAAGAAACACTTAATAGTCTGAAGTAATCAGTTCATCTCTCAGAACATTAGATCTAGAGATTAAACTTCATATATTATGTCTCTTCAGATTGATAATCTTGCATTGTATGAACTTCTTTCAATAATCTTCTACTCTCTCTGACTGAGATGTGGCATTCTTGTAGAACTTTGAAAGGTTATCTGTAATAAGGCTTAAAGTGTAAGTAGCCAGCGATTTCGCGGGCTGTAATCATGTAGAATTCAGATCATCAATGTCAGAGGCATCTTCATCATCAATCAGATAAATATCAGTCTCTGATTCAATAATATGATTAATGAGTTTCACAGATGTAGTAACTGGTTTTTCAGTGATCAGAAATCTCATATTACTACTGACAATAATCTTATCAGATTCAGAATGCTATAGGTAATATATTAATATATCACTGAATTCAATGATACAATAGAAATCAGCATATGAAGAGAGCTTATTCACAGGCTGCTGAGATTCATGCAAGTGAACAAAAACCTCTGCACTCAATTGATGAAAATGTCTCACATTCAGTGAGATATTTGTAAGTGCACATCAAGAAATCTTATATGAACTTGAAATCATAGAGATCTCTGCAGTAAAGGGTCAAAATTTTGAGTTGTAAAGAACTGTAGATATGAGAGTATTATTAATTATTGCAATTACTGTCTCTAGAACATCTGCTCAGAACTTCTTAGAGAGATTATCTTTCAAAAGAGCAGCTCTAACTCATTTCATGATAGTGTAGATCTCACATTTGAAAATGCCATTCTGATGTGATAAATGTAATGTCATTGATTCTCATTTGATATCATATAAATTCATAACTGTGTGCATACATGTGAATCAGAAAACATCATCAATATCAGTCTGTAGAAAAGCAGGAACTGTATACCTGAGATTACTCATGAATCTGAGTCATAACTCAAAGTATTGAACAGTCTCATTCTTAGACTTTAAAAAATATACTCAACAGTAGCAGGTTGCATCACAGATGATAAGCATTCAGTATTTAATTCTCTGACAGAACTCTAAGAAGTGATCAGAGAGGTCTTTCAATGTACATCTGTCATCTACAAGGTCAATATAAACCTTCTCAATAAGTTAAATAGATCTAGGCATCAGTGTTTTTGAATAATCTTGCATTATATCTGTCTTGACACATTTCTTGCAAAAGGACTTAGTCTTAGAATCTTTAATTGTGACTTCAGTATGGGAATCCTTGGTCATAGCAATTATAGCATCAGTGTGAATGTGACTGAGGTTGTAATGTCAATTCAAAAGAGTCTTTGATATCCTTGTATTCTGTGTTTTCATGTCCGCAGAATCGACATTATTAACAGTAGTGACAGCAGTCACAGAAAGATCAACTTTTCAGTCAAAATTGTACTTGTGAGACATCATTGCAATATACTTAACTGCTCTGTTCAGATGATTGAGATTCTGACTGAACTCTCACTCATCATTAATCTTATATATATTGTTCTGAGTGGTCTGAACTGCATGAAAAATAACACTGTTCAGAGCTCTGTAAATGAAAAATGAGAAAATAGTGAAAGATAATATAAATCAGAATCCCTGATCTTCATGCTTTGTAAATAAGAGCAGATTGACTGTAATATTAGAGATATAGTGAACATTCTGTAAGTTAACATCATCACTCTCAACCTTCAAGATGACAGTTTCAATCTTCTTGACAAACTCAGTTCTCTCAGTCATAGAATTGACAGAGATATTATTATTAAAAGGTTTGATATTTGAAAAAGAATAAAGCTCACTCATCATATTCAGGCTTGCACATGTGTTCAAATATCAAGATCTAGAGAATGATTTTTCAGTGATTGTGAAAGAGAAATAGAACTCAATCTTTATAATTACTGCATTTACTGCTAATTGAGAACTTATCAAGTCATTCTTCTTCTCTTTCTTCTTGTCATTCTTCTTGTCATTCTTCTTTTTCTTTTTATCAGAGTGTAAGATGAAATATCTGTCAACAGTATATTCATGTCTTCTGCAGTAAATGCACTTTCATACAGATGTGCTTTTATTCTCATCTTTATTCTTATCTTTGTTCTTTTTTGCAGTCACAGAATCAGCCTGAGGCTGCTTTTTTCACTTAATAATAATCTTCTTGAATGTACAATTGATCAGTTGCTTCATTAAATCATTGATATCAATGTTGACAATGAGTCTCTGACTAGTGGAGAAAAACTCATTCAAACATATCTTAACAAACAGTCTTTGATAATCTTGTAGATTGTTGAGAAAAAGATCATGATATACATTCTCAGTGCTCTGACAGAACTTCTTGTGACAGACAATAAGATAGTGAAAACATCTCTGAAAAGTAAGATAATCATTCTTCTTAACTTGTAATTTTGTCAATTTCTTGAAGACATTAACTCATTCTTCTGTCAGTGATATTGTATATTTCACATTGATCTTGTCTCACAGAGCTGCAGTATTATCAGCTTTCAAGGTTCTAATAGTGATTTGAATGTTTTCAACAAGACTTGATAGTATACAACTGTATAGAGACTTGAAATGAATTCTTCACTTCTCAGAGTCAATATAATATGTAAAAGAGAATTCTTGTTGAGTTCTCAATAGAATGTCAGTTTCATCAATAACTTTCATATCAGTCAATATATTAATATATCAGGCTTTATAATTAGAGTTGTGGCGGGCTGCGCCCGATCAATCATATAGACTATTCCATTACACTCCATAGATTCTTCCATTCCCGATCGCCGATCCGCGGCCGCTACGAACGCGTACGCTCCGATTCTCGGCCATTCCCGATCGCCGATCCGCGGCCGCTACGAACGCGCGTATATTCTTCCGCCCCGAAGCTCCACCACATACATCACCACATATGCGTATAAATATCCACCTCAATCACTGATTCTTACACTTTCTCTTTCTTTCCTTCTCTAATGTTTTTATCTTTGTTATATAAGACCTATCCATTATATCAATCTATTCAGTGTAGGCCTCTTACACTATAAAAACATTCATTGTCTCCTTATTAGGAAATAATTATTCACACATCATCTTCTCATCAGGAACAATTATTCATCAAGAGATATCTGAACATGTAATGACGCGTAAGAAACAGTCACACAGTTAAGCAGACACTAAGTCCTTAGATAGAAGCTTGCTCACCAGTCACTCTGGCCCTGCAATAAGATTTTACAAGAGAACATCAGTGAAAGACCTGAGAGTTCTGACACTCAGACATATAAGAATACAATTACACTTCTTCAGATTTCACAGATATTATACATTCAACAATCGATATAACCATGTCTAACAATAATATGGAACTCTCAAACATGAGCATAGACACAGTGCTACAGTGACTTCAAGCAATGTTGAAACTACAACAACAATAAATAGCTGATATGCATGCAACTCAACAACATCAATATGAAGAGATTCAATAATTATCATAACAAGAAACTCATGCAATTTCAGCATCTACAGAATTGAATACAAAAGCACTGAAAGAACACTTAGATACTCTCATATATTTCAATGCTTCTGATCTCACTCTCTACTCATCATGAAGAATGAAAATGCTTGTGAAACTGAGTGTAGATGAAGATTTCATCAGTTCATTAATCAATCAAGATTGATATATCAATGAACAATTGAAGGATCACACAAAACAGAAGTTTCATTCATGAATGAAAGCATGTGAATCAGTGTTGTGAACACCTGATAACATCATGAAACATCTTGATGTTCTGTTTCAAGACACTGTCATGCAACAGAAAGTATTAGATTGATTACAGAGTGCTCAACAGAGGAACACTTCTCTTATAACATTTATCTCTGACTTCAACATCAAGATTCTAGAAGCAGAAGATCAGTCTTGAGAGAATTGAATAAAGATTAGCATGCTTAAGAAGACATTGACTTTCAAACTCTTACAGACTCTTGTGAGCATAGACAAAGACTCAACTTATGAAGGCTTCTGCACACAGCTCTGAACAATGAATGATCATCTTATCAAGCTCAAGAATATACAGAACAGTGATAGAAGACATTACATCTCAGTGACTCATACACTCACACTGAGGAATAATAATGATGCAGATGCCATGGATTGAGTAGACTTAAATGTCTACATATAAGCAAGGGTCTTCATCATCTGAACAGGCTTTCAAGTTCCTGGGATCACTTCTGAAGAAGCCGCTGATTGATATCAATATAGAGTGTGCATCAACTGTAACTGATCAGAACACATTGCTTTCAACTGCTGATCAATCTATGTGTCTTCATATTCAAGAGAAGGATCAGTGTCTTCTCATTTGAAGAATGAATCAGTGTCTGTCCGCGCTAACCACATTGCATTAGAGGAAGATTCAGAGGATAACTATAAGAATGTCTCAGTGAAACAGAGAAAAGATTAGCTTCTGTTCAAATTCACAAACAGGAGCTTGAAGAGGTCAGATGACAACAATTTGAAGAGAAGATGATAATGAATGCAATTCTTGTATCCACTGTGATTAATAACATGTATAATATGAAGACCATGATAGACAGTGGTCTATGTCACTATGCAATGATAAAATCTTCAGTTGTAAGATGTCATAACCTCCAGTGTATTTCTCTATCAAAACCCTGACTTCTCACAGGATTTGATGATTCAAAAGACATTTGTATTCATTACATGATGAAGCTGACCATAGATGTAGAAGAACATCAACATGAAGATACCTACACATATGAAGTTGATAATCTTGATTATAATCTTATGTTAGAACTTGTCTGACTATCTGAACAAGGCATCTTATTGAATGCTTAAAACAGAAGCTTGATATTCTCTAACAATGATAGAGTTCATAAAAATGACATTCACAAGATCATGGACCTGACACAGATCTCTGTCAATGCATATGAAATACTTCAAAAAAGAAGTCATCATCAAAACCACTGACAGAGTCATCAACAGCAAGATCATATGTCAATCTATTTCATCAGTCTGGCTGATATCAAAAAGGCTCTAGAAAAGTTATTCTGTGTTACAATAACAGATTCTTGTATGAAACTCTCTCAATAATATCATGAATATCTAGATATCTTTCAACAAGACAATATTACAAACATACCTCTCTTATAAGATTCTGGAGTAGATCACAGTATCAAGTTAGAGAAAAAGAATGATAAGAACTCTGAATCATTATGAGACTCTCTTTATAACATGTTCTGAGATAAACTCCTTCTTCTTCAAAAGACACTCAATGATCTGTTGAATAAAGAATTCATACACATTAGCAACTCTTCCACCACAGCTTCTATTCTCTTTGCAAAGAAACCAGGTGAAGGACTTCAATTCTGTGTGAACTACTGAGATCTGAACAGATTGACAAAGAAAGATTGATATTTCTTACCTCTCATCAATGAAACTCTAGCACAGATCAGATGAGCTCAATAATTTACAAAACTAGATATCATTGCTGTGTTTCATAAGATTCATATCACTGAAGAAGATGAATGACTTACAGCATTTCAAACACATTATGATCTCTTTGAATGAATAGTCACACTCTTTGAACTGACTAATGTCTTCAGTACATTTCAGAAGTATATCAACTGAGCACTCTGAGATTTCCTTGATGAGTTTGTATCTGCTTATCTAGATGATATCCTCATCTTCACTGATGAATTCAGAAAAGAATATCAAGAACATGTGTAAAAGATATTACAACAGCTACAAGAAGCAGAACTACTGATAGATATTGATAAGTATGATTTTGAAGTCAAGAGTATCAAGTATCTGAGTTTTATTATAGAAGCTGACAAGGGAATTCAAATGAATTCTGAGAAAGTCTTCATTATTCTTGAATGAGAAGCTCTGCATACTGTGAAAGATGTATAAAGCTTCATCAGATTTACTAACTTCTATCAGTGATTTATATGAAACTTCTCAGATATTATGAGATCACTTACAGATCTCACTAAGAAAGACTCAGTATTTCAATAATCAGTGAATGCTAAAGCTGCATTTACACAGATGAAGAAGATGTTCATTAATATCTCTCTGCTGATAACATTTGATTCTGATCATGAGACAGTTGTTGAAGCTAATTTCTCTGACTATGTGACAGAAGAAATAATATTGTAATATGATAATAAAGATGTTCTATGATCATGTGTCTTCATATCTAAGAAACTGAGTCTCACTGAATGCAATTATGAGATCTATGATAAGAAACTCCTCACAATTGTACACTGTTTAGAAGAATGAGACTCTGAACTCTGAAGTGTCTTCAAATTTGAGATAGTCACAGATCATAAGAACCTCAAATACTTCACAACTATCTGTAAACTTATCAAATGACAGATATGATAATCTGAGTTTCTAAGCTGCTTTCATTTTACAATACACTACTGTTCTGACAGCCAGAATTTGATGACAGATGCTCTCTCACAATGAGAGTAAGATATGCCATCTGATATAACAGATACTTGCTGAATGAACTGAGAGCATCAGCTCTTGAACCTGAAGATATTAATTGATCAAGATAGAACAGCTCACAGCATTATACATACTTCTTTAATTAGAACTGATATCAATATCTTCACTTTCTCTACACTGAATGAACTATGGCATACAGCAGCTCAGGCTGATAAACTTCTTCAGATTCTCACTGAAGTAGTATGTTAAGAAGCATTCTGATTTCCTTCAGAACTACATATCAGAACTGATATCTCAGAATACTCAATCAATGACAATAACACTCTACAATTTCATGAATGACACTGAGTCTCTCACTCTGAACTCTTACACACTCAGATAATATAAGAGATGCATGATTCACATATAATTAGTCATTCAGACTGTGAATAACTGTATAGAATGATCTCCTGAGAATTCTACTGATCTGAGATATTAAACAGTATCAGATACTTTATCTGAAACTGTAATCACTGTTCTTCTGTTATCTCATGAAAGAACTGTAGAAAAGGTCTACTGAAATCACTTGATATCTCTGATAGAATCTAGCAAGATGTAGCAATTAACTTCACTATTGACCTATCTGAGAGTAAGAGCTGTAGGAACATCCTGATCATCATTGATTAACTAAGTAAGAATATAATATTGAAATCTTGTAACAAGATGAATGCTGAACAAGTCATCAAAGCCTTCTTACAGAGTTCATTCTATCAGATATATGAATTACTGAGATCAATAGTATCAGATCAGAGCTGTCAATTTGTGAGTACTCTCTGAATAAGAATCTGTCAAGTTCTCAAGATTATACATCATCTGTCAACTGTCTATCACTCTGAAACTGATGATGCATCAGAATGAACAATTCAGATCATAAAAAATTATCTTCATAAGTTCTGCAATCACTTATAAGATGATTGATATGATCTTCTTCTACACACAGAGATTGCTATTAACAGTCAAGATGCTGTTTCAACAGGTGTAAGTCTGTTCTTTCTTACACACAGTTATCATATGAAAGTGTTGAATCTTCTAGAGATCACACAGTTCACACTGAATCTCTGCAGTTCAATTCAGATCACTGACAATATAGTAACAAAGCTTCAAGATATCTGTGATTGAGCAGAGGCCTTCATGACAATCATAAAACAAGATCAAGAAGACTAAATCAACATTCAACAAGATCTCACAGAGCAGTATAAGATAGAGAACCTTGTGTGATTGAATCTCAAGAATATATGAACCACATATCCATCTCATACACTAGACTACCACCATGTCAGGTATAAGGTGATAGAAGTCCTAGGTAGTCATAACTACTGTCTTGACACATCATCAGAGATTCATGATGTATTTCACATGAGCTTGCTCCACTGCATCATCACTGATCTGTTCCCTTCTTAGCTGACTTCTGACTGACAGCTGCCAGGCATCATAGGAGAAGATAATGAGCTTGAGTGAGAGATTGAAGATATTCTCAATGAGAGATCCTGTGACTGTGACTGACAATATCTGATGAAATGAGTCAGCTATGATCAACTGACCTGGACTCTGAGTTCTGTGTTATCTGAAACAGCAGCCCTTGACCGATGGGAACTGCTTCTGGAAAGAGAGGGCTAATATGGCAGGCTGCGCCCGATCAATCACATAGACTATTCCATTACACTTCATAGATTCTTCCATTCCTGATCGCCGATCCGCAGCCGCTACAAACATGTACACTCTGATTCTCGGCCATTCTCAATTGCTGATCCGCGGCTGCTACGAACGCGCGTATATTCTTCCATCCCGAAGCTCCACCACATACACCATCACATACGCGTATAAATATCCACCTCAATCACTGATTCTCACACTTTCTCTTTCTTTCCTTCTCTAACGTTTTTATCTTTGTTATATAAGACCTATCCATTATACCGATCTATTCAGCGTAGGCCTCTTACAAGAGTTATCAAATGTGATTACTGATTTGATGTCTAGTGTATATTTGACTTTCTTCTGATATTTCTGTAACTCATTCCTCATAGTGTCTCTTTGTGCAGAGACAGATGTAGTGAGATGTTGAGTAGTTTCAGCTGCAGTCATCTGATTCTGTAGCATTATCTATATAAGATTCATAAGATTGTCTGCAGTGCAATAGATAGATTGATTCAGATCATCATTAAAAGTCAGCATTTCAGAGATGAGAAATGATGAAGAATTTGAAGAGTTGAAATGAACAGATTCTGCAGATAAATGTTGACTCTGCTTTTCTTTATTCTAAAGCTTCTCTGTTGTCTCATCATCAAATTTCATACTCTGATCACTGGTGAAAACTGATCTCAGTCTCATCTTGCAAGTCAGAAGCCTTCTTATAATGAGTGATCATTCTATCAATGAGTCATCTAGTGAAGCATGTGATTCTGAGCCTTGAGCTGAAGTCTGAAGTAACAGATATATCACTCATATCAAGATAGCTCTGCTTCTCCTAGATGTGTAAAAAAAAAAAAAAAAAAATAAGAAAGTGATATTCTTCACAATGAAGAATGCGCTTTCTCAAAAAAAATAAAGTGTATGAATCTGCTGACAGGCAGATTCAGAGGAAATGAAATATCTCTAATAAAGAGTGAGAGTCTTTTCAAAAAGATGAACTATCTGTGTCAAAAATATTGATGCAATGTTCTAAAAAGAAAAACATGTCATTCAGACTATAATCTGTAGAATAGTTGAAGATTGTATTAATAGATCTATCTACAGAAACATATTATAGTGATGAGTCACGTGATCTAGTGAGATCGCTAACCGCAACGGCTGTAAGAGTCAACAGTAATATAGATTACATTTATAAGATCAGCTTATATAATGAGATTAAGTAACACACTTAGTAAGATTAAGTTTTCTACTTTCTACCAGCTTATGAAAAGTTATATGATGAAAGAATTAGTAAGTCAGATTATATAATCTGACACTCTCACTTATCAGAGTAACTATACATAATACTATATATAAAATTCGCCTTCAAATCAAGTATAGATATAAAAAATGACTGAAAAATATATAGCAATAAAAAATCAGTTATAAGATATATTATTTTTTATTTCTCTATCTCTTCATCTTTATATTCTTCTTTCAATATGTATATTTCAAACAGTTAATCTCTTTAACACAGGTCTTGTAATAATACTTTCATTTTATAAAAGCTTTGATACATGTGAGGTTTTTCAGAATCAGAAGTATAGTAATCTCAGAATCAGTAAGTAGATTTTCAAGACTATCTCTCACTGAAGATTCTCTTACTTATTATTATTATTACTATTCTTCAATTATAGATGTATACAGTCAGAGACTATGATATCTATCTGAGAATCTTTAGATCTCAGAGTTTTTCCTATATCTATAGAGTCAACTATTATACATTTATCAATTTCAGATATATAAAATCAGAAAATTCCAGTTCAGAATATAAAAACTGTTTATAAATTACAGTATTTCAACATCTTCTGATACTTTGAAATCATTTGAAAATATCATGACAAAGGAAAAGAGAATATAGTCTTAAAGATAGATATATTAAATAGATAGATAGAAAAGAATAAAAAGAAACAAGTACAGTAAAAAGAGACTATAATAAAATAAAATTATTAAAAGATAGTATATAGCTGTTTTAACAGACTATATCTAATCAATTTCTGCCTCTTCATATTTAGATACTTTTGAATTTAGTCATTTTCTTATAGCTGCTTAAGTTTCTGATAGAAAGTTTATTAAGTATTTAATTTCTGTCTTAGTTTAGAATAAGAATCTTATATTTAATTAATTTAAATCATACTTCTTCTTTAATCTGACTCTGAGACTATTGTATAATGCATAATATATTATAATATACTCAGGATTTTCATTCACATTATAGAATAAGTACTCTGTTGAATTAAATCTATCATTAAGTCTTTATATATAGAATTTGAAATAACTATGTCTTAGTCTCAGCTGAATTATAGATGAGAATATTTTCTTTTTATATTTAATTAAACAAGATTTTTACTTTGATTTTATCTCAAATCTTGAATAATGTATGCTCTTCTTTTGTTTCTGTCAGCTTTCATTTCACTTATTTAAATAAGATTCTTTTATCTTTCTCTTTATGAAAGATCAGAACACTGTTTTTGAATAGATCTGCTTAATTCTGAACTCTTTTTTACAGCTGAATCAGTTAATTCATTGTCATGAATATTTATATAAATAGAAACTCAATGTAGATGAACTATCAGTTTTGATATTCTTCTCTTTTGAATTTTCAAAACAGAGGTTAAAATCAGTTCAAGATTTATTTAATTATTATCAATCTAACTATTTCTAAGTCTTTTTAAAGTAGCTTGACTATCAGAGAATATTTATATCTCTTTCAAACTATTTTCTCTTTTATAAGATTTTATTTTAATGAGTTTGAAAGCTTTCACTATTATAAATAGTTCAGTATCAAAGACTTCAGATTCATAGTCTAAATTTCAAAAATCTGAGATAAAATTAATATTATCTTCAGTATAAGAAATGTCTGTGTCTAATCTATTTAAATTCTCATTTTTTAAGTCATCTGAGTAAATCAGAATAGAGTCTTTTATATTGATTATAGAGATCTTCTTCAAATACTGTTCATATTCTCTCTCTTTAGATAGTTCACTTACTTATAAGTCTATGAGAGATTTCAGCTTTTCTCTTCAGAGAGATATCTTCTCATGATCAATATTCTCAATATTTAATGAAGAAATTTAATTTTTAATAAGTGAATATAGTTTATACAGTTGAGAGAGTATTTTCTTTAAAGTATTATTCTCATTTCAATTAAGAAATGTATTTTAATTCAGTTCATTTTCTAAGTTAACTGATGAAAATGAAGAAGAGACTCTTTCTCTGATTATATGATTTAAGCTCATCTTTATAACTCTTAGAGTATAGTTTATACAGGTCTTTTCAAATTGAATAGTAGAAGATGAAATTGAAGCTTCAATTTCTATTACTTTGATAGAAGTTGATTTAAATACTCTTAGAATTCTTCTCAAAGCTCTGTTTTATAGACTTTGAAAGAGTTCAGTGAAATTATCTTGATTGTTTTATCAAACTTGAACTTTATAATCAGCTACTGAGATAATATAGACTATGTATAATTATCTCATAGTCTGAAAGAATAGATCTCTCTCAGTATTTAATAGTCTGATTATACTATTCAGTAGTCTCTCTGTCTTGATAATTCTTTATAGAATATAATATTTAAAATTTAACTTGAAGTTTAATTATACTTCTAGTTATTTAACATTTAAACTGAGTTTAATCTCTTTATTCAAAAGAGTTAGACTTAGTTTTTTCTCATTAAATCTGGAAAAAAAGTGAATTAACTCAGTTTTACTCATATTAAATTGAATTAGATTGATATCTGCTTTAATAAAGATTCTCTTTACTGCTTTCTCAATCACTTCTAAATTCTCTTTGATTGTCTTTGAACTGTAGAGTAGATCATTATCATCTATATAACTTAAAGATCTCACTATTTTCATCTCTTTATTCTTAAATAGATATGCAGTGTATATTGCAAATAAAACAGATGAGATTAAAGATTCTTATAATACTTTTATTTTTATCTTAGTTTTATCTTATTTTCTTTCATTAAAGAATAGTTGTATAATTCTTTTAGATATAAAACAATTAACTCATTTTATTAGAGAAAGTGATAGTTTTAACATCTTCAAAGTTTGAATCATCTTAGACTTTGAAATATGATTAAATGTATCTTTTATATCAATAAAAACTGCAGTTGAGATCAAGTCTTCATACTTTACTACTTAAACATTATAAATAACTGAAAGAACAGTGTCAATTGCAGAACATTGTTTTCTAGCTTTCATTTATTCATTAAATAGAAGGGAATCACTAATAGAGCTTATAAAAGATAATCTAGTAACTATTATCTTTTCTAGAATTTTTCTCAAACAGTTCAACAGTGATATTACTCTATATAACTTAGAAATTAAAGCTTTTCTATTAGATTTTATAAGAATTACTTCAGTAGCTTCTCTTCAGTATTCAGAATAATAATCATTTTTTAAGAGATTAAAAAAGAGTTTAAAATATTCATTCTTTAAGTAGAAATATATGTTTTGAATAATTAAGTGATTAATTGAATCAGGCTCTGTAGTAGTTTTAATTGAACTTGAGAATATTACTGACTCTAGTTCATCACATGTAAGCTCAGATTATTCTCAGTTATTTTCATCAATATATTCATGAAATGACATATTCTTCTCTTCTAAATGTAATAAGTTTTTAAAGAGAATTCTTATAAAAGCTTGACATTTTTTCTCAAAAGAGTTTGCTGTATACAATTCATTCTGAAATTTATATTCTAAGATTGAAAGCTTTGCTACACTTCTTGTTTTAGTATAGTTAAAGGCTTTAAAAACTTCTTTTTCTTATACTTCTTTAAGAAATTTGTTTCAGTAATCTGTTTTAACTCTTTTAATATTTGAAAAATATTCATTTTAAATAGCTTTGAACTCTTCATCAGATATTAACTTATTCTTTCAATCTCTCTTAGCAGTGACTAATTGCTTTCTTTTAGAAGTGATATTCTCATCTCATCAAGATTTGAAATACTCAGAAGACTTTTTCTTTGAAATATTTTCTTCAATGTGTGATTCAAAGGTTGCTTGTGTCAGTGTATGATTACAGGTGTACGCCGGCTTCTTATATACTATATACTAAATTAATTGACGGCTGCTATGACCTCTTTACATTCATAAGCAAGTTCAGAAGCAGCTGTATTATTATTCAGCAGTTATACATTCTTTTAAATCACATTCTCTCTTATCAGATTTAGTCACACTTATGTGATTATAATATACACTCTAGCTTCATGCAAATTAGCGTGTCACTAGTGTTCATAATTATATAATCTATTCCTGATTTAACTAGTGTTCTGTGTATGTTCTCATAAAGAAACTTTCACTATATTATATCACTTATTCATTAACTTTTCTCATTCTTCAATTATCTTCTTCATCATTATCATCATTGAATACTATTATTATATTCAAGATTTCTACTTCTTCTCTCATTTAACATCTTCTATCTGTTATTTATTTATTACATTGTACACATTTCTGATGATGACTTTCTGTTATTATTATTATTATTATTCTTTAATTATAGATGTATGCAGTCAGAGACTATGATATCTACCTGAGAACTTTTAGTTCTCAGGGTTTTTTCTATATCTGTAAAGTTAACTATTATACATTCATCAATTTCAGATATGCAAAATCAGAAAATTCCAGCTCAGAATACAAAAACTGTTTATAAATTACAGTGTTTTAATATCTTCTGATACTTTGAAATCATTTGAAAATATCATGACAAAGGAAAAGAGAACACAGTCTTAAAGATAGATATATTAAATAGATAGATAGAAAGAAATTGAAAGAAAAAGATACAGTAAAGAAAGACTATAATAAAACAAATTATTAAAAGATAGTATATAGCTGTTTTAACAGACTATATCTGATTGATTTCCTTCTCTTCATATTCAGATAATTCTGAATTTAGCCATTTTCTTATAGCTACTTGAGTTTCTGATAGAAAGTCTATTAAGTATTTAATTTCTGTCTCAGTTGAGAATAAGAATCTCATATTTAATTAATTTAGATTATACTTCTCTTTCAATCTGACTCTGAGACTATTGTATAATACACAGTGCATTATAATATGCTCAGAATTCTCATTTATATTGCAGAATGAGCATTCTATTAAGTCAAATCTATCATTAAATCTTTGTATATAAGATTTGAAATAGCCATGTTCTAGTTTCTGTGATTCAAAGGTTGCTTAAGCCAGCGTACAATTACAGGCGTACGCCGGCTTCTTATATATTGTAATATTGTACACTAATTTAATTAGCAGCCGCTATGACCTCTTTACACTTGTATGTGTACACTAGTAGTTCGGAAGTGGCTGTGTTATTATCTGACAGTTATATGTTCTTCTGAACTACATCCTCTCTCACCAGATTCAGTCATACTCACATGATCATATCATATGCCCTAGCTTCATGTGGATTAGCTTGTTACTAGCATTTCACAATTGTGTGATCTATTTCTGATTCAGCTAGTATTCTGCATACACTCTCACAAAGAAACTTTCACTATATTACATCACTCATTCACTAACTTTTCTCATTCTTCAATCATCTTCTTCATCATCATCATTATCAAACATTACTATCTTATTCAAGATTTCTATCTCTTCTTCTGTTCAACTCTTTTCATCTGTTCATCTATTATATTATACATATTTCTGACAATAGCCTCTCATTCTTATAACAAGCATTATTGTAGTGCTCATATCAGGCAGTTCATTAGCAGTAAATGTAACACATTGTGAAATATATATAATCAGAACTTGTTTATCTGCTAATAATTGTCAGAACATACTATCATGAATGATACATCTTCTCTATCTTCTTATATACTCTCTTCATCTTCTTATACACTCTTGACTGTTTCTCTTCTCAGTGAGTTTCTGATCATGTTTTCTGACATGATTTTATATAAATGCAGATGCTGATATATTTGTTTTTATTTATATAGAATCTTCACATGTTGACAGATTCACATTCACTGATAATAGTGAACTCAATGTTGAATCATTGATTGAGAACTTGAAGAATACAATAATGAAGGAATTGTCTGTACTATGTATGATCAGATCTTCTGCATCTCTTTCTGTTCTCTCTGTTTCTTTCTCTGCTGCTCTCTCTCAATCTTCTACACCTGCTTCTGTGTCTGATTCTTTCACTTCTACTATCTCTGATTTTGTCATCTCTGTCTTTGTTATCAGCTCTCCTCATTTCAAGAAGATGTTGTATAGACTTAATGAATCACATCTCTCAATATATACACTTCTGCTCTTCTTACTAACTCTCAGAATAATTTATTATACAAAGACTGTGTATGACACAACTATCTGAAGCTCAGTCACAGACACTGATTATTACATTCATTTTAAATATTTATGATGAAGCAATTATTCATTCATATCAGAGAATGACTTTCTCTCTTAACAGTATTAAGATTGTAAGTCTTTTTCTTTTTCATCTTTTCTTTCTGATACTGATTTTTCTGTTCTTAGAAGAAATTGTTATGAGTTTCACTGTGTACAAAGTCATGATGTTCACAAACATTAAGAAGCTTTTCACAACTGTAAAGTTCAACATCACAGAGATATCTGCTCTGATGAATTCCTTTGAAATGATAGATCTATATCAGTCTATTCTCTGACATCTATTATCTGACTTCATGATGCAGATGAAAGATATCTATGTTTTCAGAAACAGAAATGTGAATATTGTACTCTTTTACACTTATGAGTGTGAGGCTCATACACCTTGTCTGAGATGTCATTATGAAAATGAGTTATTCATATGCTGTGTTCTGCTTTCTGCATTCTTCTATGTTTCTCTCTCTCTTTCTGAGAAGTCTCATGCATGTTGTAATTATGTGTATAATTCTAAGATCAGCAGATGTTTATTTGATAATTGTTATCTCTGTTTTTGCAGTTTCATATGCTAACAATAGTTCTTAGTTGCTTCAGTATCAGAGATCATTTTAATCAAAGATAATAACACTGCTGAGACTACTCTCTTCTGCTCTCAAGCTTCTTCTGTCACTTCTTCTTCCTTCTCTGCAGAAAAGGTTGTGTGTACACTGAATTATAAGTGTTCAGCTCTGAGTGACTTCTGTCATTTGTCTGATTCTGTGTCTTTCTCTTCTGTTTCTTCTGCCTCTGTCTTCTCTGTTCTGACTTATGATTCTGCAGATTCTGCACTCTTCTTCAATTTCTCTATGTATATGCATACACATTTCTATATTGGCATTTCAGTCAATCTTGTGATAAATGACATTAATGTTATATGCAGAGCAGTAGAGGAATCAGAGATATGTACAGTGTTATTGTAAGAGTAGCTTGCAGCTCTTAAATTCCTTGTGAATCTTGAGTTTTAAGATTTCTTTTGTTTTTGATGTTTTTCAGGTGACATGATGTTGGAAATAGATTAAATATATGATGTATGAAAATAAATGAGATATATATGATAATATTTGTCTTTTACAGCTGACTCTTACAGTTGATAATCAATTCATTATTTCTTTTCTTATACTTTTTCTTTATCTGCTAGCTACTACTCTTATACAACCTCTATATAATACAGTATTCAGTGACTAAGTTCAGCAGCTTTTATCTTTTATAATTCTGTCTCACACATTATACTGTCTCTCTTTGCCCGCTCAGATCACTACAGTGAACAGCTAATCAAAACTAACCTTATTCAATCTCTGAGCATTCTCAGGAATCAAGATGACTTGATCTCACACATTCACAGATGTTTCAGATAGTTCATTCTCTGTAGTCTCTGTAATTGAACTGATATAAACAGTTGAATTCAACTCTGAATTTCTTTTTCTTCTGTAATCTGACTCATGTGCAAGTCTGCTGCTTTGAGATTACTCTTTACTGTGTTACATCTGCTGTCTACAGTGTGTTATTATACAATCAGTTACAGTCTCATCACTTATTGAAGTGTGATGTTTATCTGATTTCTTCATTTCTTCTCATTCTTTTCTTATAATTGTGAAAAGGTTGAAATAAGTAAGATCATCTGATTTATAAGTGTCTATGATTTCTCTTACTTTGTGAGACTTTTCAGTTATAAGTCTCTTCTTTTTCAACACTGATAATAGTGCTGTAAATGATTATAATTCACTCAGATCTTACATCTTTGCTTTCACAAGTTGTGAATCATTGATTAAGTTATATAAGATCTGTTTCTCTGATTCTTTCAATGCATACATTCTCAGAGAATGTGATTTGAGTATTTTATATAACTCAAATCATCTAGATTGAAACTTCTCAGAACTCTTATTGCATACAAGAACTTATATTTTTATCTTGAGACTCAATTTCTTAACAAGTGAGTCTTGTATTCTTTTTGATTGAATTGCTCAGTTCAGAAGTAACTCATTAGCTTTTGCACATGCATGACTGATCTCTTTCAATCTTGGTTTCACATCTGCAACTGTTGTATCTGCAACTGCTACTGCTGCATCTGTAACTACTGTTTCTACTGCATCTGCAACTGCTGTTCTTGCTGTGTCTGCAACTGCTCTCTTTCTCACCTTTTTCAAAGCATTCTTCAGAATGCGCGGATGCAATTCATACAATAGATAGAATGATGAACACTTGAAGACTGCATGCTGTTGAATTCACATGATCAATAGTGTCTGTCTGAGATATTCATCTCATAGTCTCATAGGCTTGCTCACTAGATATTTTGTCAGCATGTTATCTAAGATTTCATTTAAGTGTTTCATCTTTCTATTTGTCTGTGAATGATATGATGTTATTCTACAATGTCTTGTCTGTAACTGGCTCATGAAATGCCTCACTGCTTCTCTCATGAGATTTATACTGTTATCAGTTAGAATCTCACATAGCATTTCATAGTTGATATAGATCTCATTGTGTAGAAACTTCACTATCATCTTCTCTGTCATCTCTGAAACTGCTTTCACAACTGATCAGTCAGTAGTGTAATCAATAGCAGTAATTATTCATTGATTTTCATTTAGTGTTCATGATAATATGTCTATGAGGTTCATTTCTCATTGTTCAAATGATTGTATTGTACACTTTATCTGATGTTGTGCTTCTTCACATTCTAACTCTTTCTTAGATTCTTTCACAACCTGGCAATTCGGGTACTTGTGAGTATATGCCTGAATGTTCTCAATCATGCTTGGCCAGTATGCTCTTGATTTAAGTACACTCATGAGTTCAGAGCTTTCTAAGTGACTGAATTCCTTATGCATGTAAGTCATCAAGTCACATCTAAATGAAGATTCTAGATAGAGAGCTTCTGTGTATCTCAGATTATGATAAAGCACAATGTTGTTTTTATTTCTCAATTTCCTCAGCTTGAAGTTCAGAAGTATCTCTTCTACTACTCTTATGAGATGCTTGTCATCTGACATCTTGTCATTCTTCAAGTGAGAGATTATGATGTTCACTCATTCTGATTTCTTGCATTCTCTCAGTGTGTTTAATGCAAACATTTCTTGTATCTGGTTTGCAGAACTCTTACTCATGAAATCAGATCTGTAACTGATTGTATCTAGTATCACTGTATCTGATCTCTTTCAGTATTTGATATGAAGATTGTACACTTGAAACTCTGAGATTTAACATACTAAGTGTTTGAAAGGTTTTATCATCAATTATAGATAGATGAGGCTTTCATGATCTGTGATCACTGTTGTTGTATACTCATTATCAATATATCTATTTCACAATGCCAGTGTGTGCTTGATTGCTAGCAATTTCTTTTCATACACTGACTAATTGAGCTCAGCATCTGATAGTTTTCTGTCATTGTACATTATCAGATGCAGCTTGCTGTTCTTACTCATCTGTAGAAGAGTGTCTTTGATAGCTTATTCAGATGCATTCATCTCAATGTAGAAAGGTTTATCACAATCTAGTTAAATAAGTACTGAGAATGTTATTACACATTTTCTCAGTGTGAGAAAAGCCTCTTCATAGATGACATTTCAGATGATTGAATGAAACTTCTTCTTTTACAGATTTGCATCTGTTTCTCTTAAGAGATCTGAGAGTGATGCAGATATTTATGTGAAATTCTTGATGAATCTGTGATAGTATAAGATTAACTCAAGAAACTGTTGTATATGATGTACATTTCTCAGCTGTGATCAATTTGCTATAACATTCAATTTCTTCAGAATAAGGTGTATACAGTTATTACTCACTACATATTCTATAAACTTTAACTCTTCTATTCTAAACACACACTTGATTGATTTGATGTAGAGCTTATACTCTGTCAGAGTTGTAAGCACTTTATTGAGATGCTTCAGATGTTTATTATATAAGTTTGAAAAGACTAGAATGTTATTGAGATATATGAGATATGAGATTTCATTCTATTTATAAAGAATTGTATTCATCATTGTTTAGAAGATGATAGATGCATTTATCAGACTGAATAATATTATCAGAAATTTAAACTTTTCTCATTGTGTATTAAACACAGTTCATAGAACTGACAGTTCATCTACACAGATCTATCAGTATTCTGAGAGAAGATTGATCTTTGATAGATATCAGGTGTTTTCAACTGTATTTAACTATTATTAAATCTATGATAGTGAATATTCATTCTTGATTGTAAGCTTGTTAAGTACTTAATAATTGATACACATCTGTCACTTCTCATCTGCCTTTTTTATGAACAGAACTGAAAAGTCTTACATACTTGATGAGAGTTGTATGAGATCATATTCTAGAAGGTCTGTGATCCGACACTTCTGTTCTTTGAGATGTGTTTATAACAGAGTGTATGCATTCTGATTGACTGGTTTTGTGTTCTCTGTGTCAATCTCATATACAAATCCTTGTTCTGACAGTAATTCTGATGAAAGATCTGTTCAGAAGATCTTTTCATGCTTCTTCAGAAGCTTCTTCATATGCTTGTTCTTCTGTATATTCTTTATCTTGATTTCCTCTGCTTTCAGGTTCTGTATGACATACAGAATGCTTTCAGATAAGGTCTTATGAATTATTCTCTTTACTTATTAATATATAAGCAGATTTAATTCTTCTATATCAGAGACATGAAATGTTCTTCTCATATCAGTTAATAGAATTATATGAATCATTTTCTTTCTATCAGTTAACTGTATATAACATGTACATCATTGAATCTGCAGATTGAATCTTTGAAATCAATTGAGTCTGAGAATAAGATTGTATTTCATGTTCTGCAGCTCTCACACTTAAATATAACAAGATTATTCTCTGAAGTGCAAGGAAACTCTTACTTTTGCAGATGATATCAAATATTAATTATCAGATAATTTTATACATCAGAGATTCTTCACTCAGCAGATCTCTTTCAATCTTCAGATTATATAATTATTAATATATTATATAGAAGCTTCTATGTCTGCTAACACTTTTACAGCTATCTCTCAATTCTTACTCAAGTGTCTGTTATATATTAACATTTCAGATCTCAAGATATTGAGATAAGTATTCACTTCATTCTTATCTGCATCTCATTCAGAAGCCTGCTTCTTCTTTATATTCACAGAATTCAGAGAGTTATCTAACATGAGCATGTCTTTCACTTTGAAGACTTTTTATAGAATATCAGTAAGTGTCTCTGAGCTCACTGATTCTGCTAGTTTTTTAACTCTCTTACTTCTCTTTACTGTGCATGCTAAGTGTAATCTTTTATATCATGATTTTGACATCTGCAGTTGAAGTAAGCTTGATGCTCATAATATCAAGATTTTCACTCAGAGAATTTCTTTTTCAGAGGATTCAGTGCTTTAGCAATGATATTCAGATCTAGATTCATTATGTTCAGATGTGTAGCTTGTATCATAGAAGTCTGATTATCTGTTCTCTGCTGAGATATACTCAATTACAGTATTTTCTATTGTAATTGACTCACTTATTTCTGTATAATGAGAATATTATATGCTTTCTTCACTATGTCTGACTGTGAGTGTGATTCAAAGGTTGCTTAAGCCAGCGTACGATTACAGGTGTACGCCGGCTTCTTATATATTGTAATATCATACGCTAATTTAATTAGCGGCTGCTATGGCCCCTTTACACTTGTACATGTACGCTAGTAGTTCAGAAGCGGCCGCGGTATTATCCAACGGTCATACATTCTTTCAAACCACATTCTCCCCCACCAGATTCAGTCACACTCACATGACCATGTTGTACACCCTAGCTTCATGCAGATTAGCTCACCACTAGCATTTCACAATCATATGACCTATCTCTGATTTGACTAGCATTCTGCATATGCTCTCACAAAGAAACTTTCACTATATTATATCACTCATTCACTAACTTTTCTCATTCTTCAACCATCTTCTTCATTTCATCATCATTAAACATTATCACTATTCAAGATTTCTATCTCTTCTTCTGTTCAACTCTTTCTATCTGTTCATCTATCACATTGTACACATTTCTGACAATGGTCTCCTGTTCTCACAACAAGTGTCATTGTAGTGCTCATATCAGGCAGTTTGTTAGCAGTAAGTGTAACATATTGTGAAATATGATCAGAACTTGTTTATCTTCTAACAATCATCAGAATAACATATTATCATGAATAATGACACATCTTCTTCATCTTCTTATATGCTCTCTTCACCTTCTCATACACTCTCAACTGTTTCTCTTCTCAGTGAGTTTCTGATCATGTTTTCTGGCATGATTTTGCATGAATGCAGATGCTGATATATTTGTTTTTATTCATGTAGAATCTTCATACATTGACAGATCTGCATCTGCTGATGATAGTGAACCTGATATTACATTCTTGATTGAGAACTTGAAGAACACAATAATGAAGGAATTGTCTGTATCATGTGTGGCTGAGTCTCTCACATTCTCTCTTACTTCTTCTATCACTTCTTTCTCTACTGCTCCCTTCTCTGTTTCTTTCTCTGCCACTTCTCAATCTTCTACACTTGTCTCTGTGTCTGGTTCTCCTGCTTCTGCTACCTCTGTTCTCACAATCCTCACTTCTGCCACTTCTGATTTTACTGTCTCTGCTTTTGTTATCAGCTCTCCCTGTTTCAAGAAGATGTTACATAGACTTGATAAATCATATTTCTCAGTACATACACTCTCATCCTTCTTACTGATCTCTAGAACAATTTATTATATAAAGACAGTGTATAATATAACTATCTGAAGTTCAGTTGTGAATACTGATTATTACATTTATTTTAAATATTTATGATAAGATAATCATCTGTTTATTTCAGAGAATCACTTCTCTCTTCAACAGTGTTAAGATTATAAGTCTTTTTCTTTTTTTATTTTTGTCTTTCTGACACTGATTTTTCTGTTCTTAGAAGAAATCATTATGAGTTTTACTGTGTATGAAGTCATGATATTCATAGATATCAAGAAACTTTTTACAACTGTAAAGTTCAATATTACAGAGATATTCACTCTGACAAATTTCTTCAGAATGATCAATTCATATCAGTCTATTCTCTAGCATCTATTGTCTGACTTTGTAATACAGGTAAAAGATATCTGTGTTTTCAGAAATGAGAACACAGATGTTGTACTCTTTTACATCTGTAAGTGTGAGGCTTGTACACCTTGTCTGAGATGTCATTATGAGAATAAGCTGTTTGCACACTGTGTTCTGCTTTCTGCATTTCTCTGTATCTCTCTCTCTCTTTCTGAGAAGCCTCATGTGTGTTGTAATTACACATACAATTCTAAGGCCAGCAGGTGTTCATTCAGTAATTGTTATCCCTGTTTTTACAGTTTCATACACTAATAATAGTTCTTAGTTACTCCAGTGCCAGAGGTCATTTTAATCAAAGATAATAACACTGCTGAGACTATCTTCTTTCATTCTCAAGCTTTTCTCATCACTTTCTCTTCCTCTTCTGCAGAGAAGGTTGTGCGCACACTGAGTTATAAGTGTTCAGTCTCAGGTGACTCTCATCATCATTTATTCAGTTCTGCACCTTCTTCTTCTTCTGTTTCTTTCATCTTCATCTCCTCTGTCTCAGCTCCTGGTTCTGCAGGTCCTGCACTCTTCTTCAATTTCTCTACATGTACACATGCACATTTCTATATTAGCATTCCAGCCAATATTGTAATAAATGACATTAATATCATACACAGAGTGATAGAGAAATCAGAGACATGTACAGTGTTATTGCAAGAGCAGCTTACAACTCTTAAATCTCTTACAGATCTTGAGTTTTGAGATTTCCTTTATTTTTGATGTTTTTCAGATGACATGGCATTGAAAATAGATTAAACATGTGACATATGAAAATGAATGAGATATGTATGATAATATTTGTCTTTTACAGTCAACTCTTACAGTTGATGATCAATTCATTATTTCTTTTCTTACACTTTTTCTTTATCTGCTAGTCACTACTCTTATGCGATCTCTATATGATACAGCATTCAGTGACTAGATTCAACAGCTTTCATCTTTTGTGATTCTGTCTCATGCATTATACTGTCTCTCTTCACTCACTCAGATTACTACAGTGAATAGCTCATTAAAACTAATCTCACTCAATCTCTGAGCATTTTCAGGGATTGAGATGACTTAGTCTCACATGTCTGTGAATGTTTCAGATAGTTCATTCTCTGTGATCTTCATAATTAAACTGATGTAAATAGTCAAATTCAACTCTGAATCTCTTTTTCTTCTGCAATCTGACTCACATGCAAGTCTGTCACTCTGAGATCACTCTTTGCTGTGTTGTGTCTGCTGTCTGCAGTATGTTATTGTACAATCAGCTATAGTCTCATCACTTATTAAAGTATGATATTCATCTGATTTCTTCATTGCTTTTCATTCTTTTCTTATAATCATGAAAAGATCAGAATAAGTGAGATTATCTGGTTTATAAGTGTCTATGATTTCTCTTACTTCATGAGACTTTTTAATTATAAGTCTCTTCTTTTTCAACACTGATGATAGTGCTGTAGATGATTATAATTCACTCAGATCTTGCATCTTTGCTTTTATAAGTTATGAATTATTGATTAAGTTGCATAAGACTCATTTCTCTGATTCTTTCAATGCATACATTCTCAGAGAATGTGATTTGAGTATTTTATATGACTCAAATCATCTAAATTGAAACTTCTCAGAACTCTCATTATATATAAGAACTCACATTCTCATCTTGAGACTTGATTTCTTAACAAGTGAGTCTCATATTCTTTTCAATTGAATTGCTCAGTTCAGAAGTAACTCATTAACTTTTGCATGTGCATGACTGATCTCTTTCAATCTTGATTCTGCATCTGTGACTGTTGTTTTCTCTCTCATCTTTTTCAAAGCATTCTCTGAGATGCACAGATACAATTCATACAACAGATAGAATGATGAACACTTGAAGACTGCATGCTGTTGAATCTGCATGATCAATAGCACCTGCCCGAGATATTCATCTCATAGTCTCATAGACTTACTCACTAGATATTTCATCAGCATGTTGTTCAAGATTTCATTCAAGCATTTCATCTTCTCATTTATCCGCGGATGATATGACATTGTTCTACAATGTCTTGTCTGCAACTGGCTCATGAAATGCCTCATCACTTCTTCTACAAGGTTTGCATCATTATCAGTTGAAATCTCATATGACATTTCATAGTTGACATAGATCTCATCATGTAGGAACTTCATCACCACCTTCTCTATCACCTCTGAAACTGCTTTTATGACTGGTCAGTCAGTAGCATAATCAATAGCAGTGATTATTCATCAATTTCCATTTGATGTTCACAGCAATATGTCTATGAGATTCACTTCTCATCATTTAAACAGTTGTATCATACACTTCATCTGATGTTATACTTCTTCACATTCTAATCCTTTCTTAGATTCTTTCACAATCTGACAATTCGGGCACTTATGAGTGTACATCTGAATGTCCTCAGTCATGCTTGGCCAGTATACTCTTGATTCAAGTACACTCATGAGTTCAGAGCTTTCTAAGTGACTGAATTCCTTGTGCATATGAGTCATCAAGTCACATCTAAATGAAGATTCTAGATAGAGAGCTTCTATGTATTCTAGATTGTGATAAAGCACAACATTGTTTTTCAATTTTCTCAGCTTGAAGTTCAGAAGCATCTCTTCTACTACTTTCACAAGACACTTATCATTCAATATCTTGTCATTCTTCAAGTGAGAGATCATGGCATTCACTCATTCTGATTCCTTGCATTCTCTCAGTATGTTTAACATGAATATCTCTTATACCTGGTTCACAGAACCCTCATCTATGAAATCAGATCTGTAACTGATTGCATTCAGTACTACTGCATTCAATTCCTTTCAGTATTTGATATGAAGATTGTACACTTGAAACTCCGAGATTCAATGTGCTAAGTGTTTGAAAGGTTTTATCATCAATTGTAGATAGATGAGGCTTTTATGATCTGTGATCATCATTGTCATATGCCTGTTGTCAATATATCTATCCCACAATACCAGCGTGTGCTTAATTACTAGCAATTCCTTTTCATACACTGAATAATTAAGCTCAGCATCTGATAGTTTTCTACTATTGTACATCATCAGATGCAGCTTGCTGTTCTTGCTCATCTGTAGATAGACTGGCCGCCGGGACCATGAATTTCACGTTTGGTCCCATTTGGTCTGGTCCCATACATTTCTTGGCGTGAATCCCGCTGGGACTGGCTATCAAAAAAACAGGTAAAGTGACTATCTATCAGATCTTAAAATGGAACCATGACTTGAAAACAATGAGAAAGTGGTCCCATTTGGTCCCATTTAGTCCCATTCTTGGCATAAAGTTACTATTTTTAGACATTGTAAGGTTTTTTTTAGACTATTTTTAATTTTTTAAAAAGTAACGCTTTTTGGTAACGCTCAAATGAGATTTAAAGTCATTTAAAGGAATAAAAATAACTTAAATTGAGAAGTGGAAATCATGGTCCCATTTGGAAAATGTGACAAGAGTAGACAGTAAGTCTCACTGAGACAGTATGGAACTACTATCTAATGTTAAAACCGTGTAATGAGATCAGTTGAATTGGTAATGAGACTATCAAAAAATCTGGTCCTGGTCCCAGACACGGTCACACGGTCAGTCTATCTGTAGAAGAGTGTCTCTGATAGCTCATTCAGATGCATCTGTCTTGATATAGAAAGGTTTATCATGATCTGATTGAATAAGTACTGAGAATGTTATTACACATTCTCTCAGTGTGAGAAAAGTCTCTTTGCACACAGCATTTCAGATGATTGAATAAAACTTCTTCTTTCACAGATTTGCATCTGTTTCTCTTAAGAGATCTGAGAGTGATGCAGATATTCATATAAAATCCTTGATGAACCTGCAGTAGTATGAGACCAACTCAAAAAACTGTTATACATGATGTACATTTCTTAGCTGTGGTCAATTCACTATGACATTCAATTTCTCTGAGATGAGGTGTATACAGTTATCATTCACTATATGTTCTATAAACTCTAACTCTTCTGTTCTAAACACATACTTGATTGATATGACATAGAGCTTATACTCTGTCAGAGTTGTAAGCACTTTATCAAGATGCTTCAGATGTTCATTATATAAGTTTGAAAAGACTAGAATGTTATTGAGATATACAAGACATGAGATTTCATTGTGTTTATGAAGAATTATATTCATCATCATTTAAAAGATAGCAGGTGCATTTATCACACTGAATGATATTATCAGAAATTCAAACTTCTCTCATTGCATATTAAATGCAGTTCATGAGACTGATAGTTCATCTACACAGATCTGTCAGTATTCTGAGAGAAGATTGATCTTCAATAGATATCAGATGTTTTCAATCATATTCAACTGTTGTTGAATTCATAGTAGTGAATATTCATTCTTGATTGTAAGCTTATTGAGTGCTCAGTAATTGATACACATTCATCACTTCTCACTTATCTTTTTCACAAATAGAACTGAAAAGTCTTACACACTTGATGAGAGTTGTATAAGATCACATTCTCGAAGATCTGTGATCTGATACTTCTGTTCTTTGAGATGTGTTTGTGACAGGGGATACATATTCTGATTGACTGATTTTGCATCCTCTGTGTCAATCTCATGTATGAATTCTCATTTCAGTGACAATTTCAGTGAAAGATCTGTTCAGAAGATCTTTTCATGCTTCTTCAGAAGCTTCTTCATACACTTGTTCTCTCACATATTCTTTATCTTAGTTTTCTTCACTTTCAGGTTCTGTATGACATACAGAATGCTTTCAGATGAGATCTTGTAAATTATTCTCTCTGCTTATTAATGTGTAAGCAGATTAAATCCTTCTATATCAGAGATGTGAAATGTTCTTCTCATATCAGTTGATAGAATCATATGAATCATTTTCTTTCTATCAGTCAACTGTATATAACATGTACATCATTGAATCTGCAGATTGAATCTTTGAAATCAGTCAAGTCTGAGAATAAGATTGTATTTCACATTCTGCAGCTCTTACACTTAAATATAGCAAGATCATTCTCTGAAGTGTAAGGGAACTCTTACTCTTGCAGATAATATCAAATATCAGTTATTAGATAATCTTATGTATTGAGAATTCTTCACTCAGCAGATCTCTTTCAATCTTCAGATTATATAATCATCAATATATTGTATAGAAGCTTCTGTATCTGTTAACACTTTTGCAGCCATCTCTCAATTCTTATTCAAGTGCTCTCTATACATTAATATTTCAGGTCTCAAGGCATTGAGATGAGTATTCACTTCATTCTCACTCACATCTCATTCAGAAGCCTGCTTCTTCTTTGCATTCACAGAATTCAGAAAGTCATCTAACACAGACATCTCTTTCACTTTGAAGACTTTTCATAGAATATCAGCAAGTGTCTCTGAGCTCACTGATTCTGCTAGTTTTTTAACTCTCTTGCTTCTCTTGACTGTGCACACTGAATGCAATCTTTTGCATCATGATTTTAGTATTCACAGTTGAAGCAAGCTTGATGCTCATGATATCAAGATTTTCACTCAGAGAATTCCTTTTTCAGAGGATTCAGCACTTTAACAATGATATTCAGATCTAGATTCATCACATTCAGATATATAACTTGTGTTATAGAAGTCTGATTACTTATTCTTCACTGAGACATACTCAATTGCAGTATTTTCTGTTACAATTGACTTGCTTGTTTCTGTACAATGAGGATATTATATGCTTTCTTCACTGTGTCTGACTGTGAGGTTAAGTATTTCTATTCTGCTCTCAACTCAGATATAAGATCATAGATGAAGATCTATAAATAGAAAGATATTAAAAGCTCTTCATTCAATATAAGATAGTGTAAGCTGAAGTGTATAAAGTACAATATAAGATTGTTCACTTGTCTACACTCAGTGAAGTATTCATAATACTTATCTCATATGTTCACTTTCTCAAAGTTATGCAAGATTTATTTGAAAAACTCATTTCATGTTCATGAAAATGAATATCACTTCAGATCTGTGAGATTCATCTTTTCATCAGTCATTTATAATGACTTCACTTTTTCACATAGAAATGCAGCAGATCTTAAGACTTGTTGAAATTTCATTAACTGTCTGTCTGTGAGTTCACATTCAATTCAATAATATAATCACATCTGACTTAGTCAGCTGATTGCAGTATCATTTTTTCAGTTATTATTGAAGCTTGATGACTTCAGCAGATCTCTCAGCTTGATGTATTTCATGCTCAGATTCTCATCCTGCACAGCAGTCTCTGATGATGTGTACACTTCTGAAGAGGTCATGAACAATCATGATAAGATCTTCAGATTCAGTATAGTTATCTGTCTGTGTAAATGTTCAATCTTCTGCTGCAGATCTAAGATCTGGTTTTCTCTATTCTTATTAATGATGATGATTGCATCAGTGAAGCTCTTCATAGTGAATGCTTAATTCACAGTGAATGTCAATTGTTATTTAACTTTCACCTCAGCCTGTCACTGCGTACACAAGGCCTCAATCTCATTTAGAATTCTCATACACATACAGAGCTTCAATTCTGGTTTAGCAGTCTCAGCTGTTTTTCTTACTACTTTAAGTAAACTCTCTGAGAGATTCTGTATATGTTTCAGTTCAGATAGCAGAGAAGAGTATTATTCATATCAGCTAGAGAAGATATTCATTTCAGTGATTTCTGATTGATTGTATGATATCTATTATTATATCACTTGTATTGTTATATCACTATATCACTCTATCACTATATTATTATATGATTTCTGTTATCATCATATGACTCTGATGATGATCATTCTCTCTTTTATTCTTCTTTTAAGTAGGGAGTGAACTTCTTTGAATCTGGTTCACTACTCTCATTCTCTTTCTCACATCTTATTCATTTGCATACATGATATTCACCTGGGCATGAAGTTTTCTCTCAATAAGTAAAGCAGTATCAATCAGATGCTCTTTCACTCACTGCTCTTTATACACTATCTTTTTGAGATGTTCTAGAACCACACTGACATGATAACTATAAATTGCTTTATAGGTGGAATTATCACACTCTGAAGAAGCCTGCACTTCTCACCAGTTTTTAGACATGCTATCAGATGTGATTCAAAGATTGCTTAAGCCAGTGTATGATTACAGGCGTACACCGGCTTCTTATATATTGTAATATTATATGCTAATTTAATTAGCAGCCGCTATGGCCCCTTTACACTTGTACACGTACGCTAGTAGTTCGGAAGCGGCCGCGGTATTATCCGACGGTCGTACGTTCTTCCGAACCACATGAGGTTAAGCATTTTCATTTCACTCTTAACTCAGATATAAGATCATGAATGAAGATCTGTAAACAGAAAGATATTAAAAGCTCTTCATTCAATATAAGATAGTGTAAGCTGAAGTGTGTGAAGTATAATATAAGATTACTCACTTATCTACACTCAGTGAAGTATTCATAACACTTATCTTATATATTCACTTTCTCAAAGTTATGTAAGATTCATTTGAAAAACTCATTTTATATTTATAAGAATGAATAGTACTTCAGATCTGTGAGATTTATCTTTTCATTAGTCATTCATAATAACTTCACTTTTCTGTGTAGAAATATGACAGATTTTAAGACTTATTAAAATTTCATTGACTGTCTATCTGTGAGTTCATATTCAATTTAATAATATAATTGCATCTGACTTAGCTAGCTGATTACAGCATCATTTTTTCAGTCATTATTAAAGCTTAATAACTTCAGCAGATCTTTCAGCTTAATATATTTTATACTTAAATTCTCATTCTGCACAGTGATCTTCAATGATATGTATACTTCTGAAGAGATTATAAACAATTATGATAAGATCTTCAGGTTCAGTATAGTTATCTATCTATATAAATATTCAATCTTCTGCTGCAGGCCTAAGATCTGGTTTTCTCTATTCTTATTAATGATAATAATTGTGTCAGTGAAGCTCTTTAAAGTGAATACTTGATTAACAGTGAATGTTAATTGTTATTTAGCTTTCATCTTAGTCTGTCACTGTGTATGCAAGGCCTCAATCTCATTTAGAATTCTTGTATGTATATGAAGCTTCAATTTCAGTTTGATGATTTCAGCTGCTTTTCTTACTGCTTTGAGTAAATTCTCTGAGAGGTTCTGCATATCTTTCAGTTCAGATAGCAGAGAAGAGTGTTGTTTATATCAGCTAGAAGAGATATTCATTTCAGTGATTTCTTATTGATTGTATAATGTCTATTATTATATCACTGTATTATTATATCACTGTATCACTATATTGTTGTATGATTTCTGTTATCATTGTACAACTTCAGTGATGATCACTCTCTTCTTTTATCTCTTTGAGTGAAGAGCAGTCTTCTTTGAATCTGGTTCACTGCTTTCATTTCTTTTTCTCATATCTCATCTGTTCATATACATGGTATTCACCTGAGTGTGAAGTTTTTTCTTAACAAGTGAAGTAGTATTAATTGAATGCTCTTCTGCTCATCACTCTTCATACACTATCTTTTGAGACATTCTAGGACCACACTGGCATGATAACTACAAATTGCTTTGTAGATGGAATTATCATGCTCTGGAGAAGCCTGCACTTCTCACTGATTTTTAGACATGCTATCAGATGTGATTCAAAGGTTGCTTAAGCCAGTGTACAATTACAGGCGTACGCCGGCTTCTTATATATTGTAATATTATACACTAATTTAATTAGCGGCGGCTATGACCTCTTTACACTTGTACGTGTAAACTAGTAGTTTGGAAGCGGCCGCGTTATTATCTGATGGTTGTACATTCTTTCAAATCACATTTCAGCTGTATTATAGATGAGAATATTTTCTTTTTACATTTAATTGAACAAGATTTTCAATTGGATTTTGTTTCAAATCTTGAATAATGTATACTCTTCTTTTATTTTTATCAGCTTTCATTTCACTTGTCTAAACAAGATTCTTTTATTTTTCTCTTTATAAAAGACTAGAACATAATTTTTTGAATAGATTTACTTAATTCTGCACTCTTTTTTGCAGCTGAATCAGCCAATTCATTGTCATGAATATTTATATGAGCAGGAACTCAGTGCAGATGAATTATCAGCTTTAATATTCTTCTCTTTTGAATTTTCAAAACAGAGTTTAAGATCAGTTCAAGATTCATTTAATTATTATAAATCTGACTATTTCTAAATCTTTTTAAAGCAGCTTGACTATCAGAGAGTATTTATATCTCTTTCAAACAATTTTCTCTTTTATAAGATTGTATTTCAATGAGTTTGAAAGCTTTCACTATTATAAATAGTTCAGTATCAAAGACTTCAGATTCACAGTCTAGATTTCAGAAATCTGAGATAAAATTGATATTATCTTCAGTATAAGTAATGTCTGTGCTTAATCTATTCAAATTCTCATTTTTTAAGCTATCTGAATAAATCAGAATAGAGTCTTTTATATTGATTGTAGAAATTCTCTTCAAATGCTATTCATATTCTTTCTCTTTTGATAGTTCACTTATTTGTAAGTCTATAAGAGATTCAAGCTTTTCTCTTCAGAGAGATAACTTCTCATGATCAACTTTTTCAACATTTAAAGAAGAAAATTGATTTTTAATCAGAGAGTATAGTCTGTACAGTTGAGAAGACATTTTCTTTGAAGAATTATTTTCATTTCAATGTGGTTCGGAAGAACGTACGACCGTCAGATAATAACGCGGCCGCTTCTGAACTACTAGTGTACGAATGTAAAGAGGGGCTCTAGCGGCCACTAATTAACTTAGTGTACGAGATTCAATTTATAAGAAGCCGGTGTACGCCTGTAATCATATGCTGGCTTAAGCAACCTTTGAATCACATCTGATAGCATGTCTAAAAACTGGTGAGAAGTGCAGACTTCTCCAGAGCATGATAATTCTGTCTATGAAGTGATTTGTAGTTATCATACCAGTGTGGTTCTAGAACATCTCAAAAGATAGCATATGAAGAGTGATGAGTGAAAGAGCATCTGATTGATGCTGCTTCGCTTGTTGAGGGAAAACTCCACACCCAGGTGAATGCCATGTATGAGACACAAACAGAAGAGATGTGAGAAAGAAGATGAAAGCAGTGAATCAGATTCAAAGAAGTTCACTTTCTACTCAAAAGAAGAATAAAAGAAGGAAGTGATCATCACTGAAGTCATACAATGATAACAGAAATCATATAATGATATAGTGATACAGCAATATAGCAATATAATGATAGACATTGTACAATTAATAAGAAATCACTGAAATGAATATCTTCTCTAGTTAATATAAATAACACTCTTCTCTGCTATCTGAACTGAAAGATATGCAGAATCTCTCAGAGAGTTTACTTAAAGTAGTAAGAAAAGCAGCTGAGACTGCTGAACTGAAATCAAAGCTTCATATATGTATGAGGATTCTAAATGAGATCAAGGTCTTGCATATGCAGTAGCAGGCTGAGATGAAAGCTAAACAACAATTGACATTTGCTGCAGATTAAGCATTCACTATGAAGAGCTTCATCAACACAATTATTATCATTAATAAGAATAGAGAAAACCAGATCTTAGACCTGCAGCAGAAGATTGAATATTACACAGATAGATGACTACACTGAATCTGAAGATCTCATTATAATTATTCACAATCTCTTCAGAAGTATACATATCATCAGAGATCACTGCACAGAATGAGAATTCAAGCATGAAATATATCAAGCTGAGAGATCTGTTGAAGCTATTAAGCTTTAATAATGACTGAAAAAATAATGCTGTAATCAGCTGACTAAGTCAGATATAATCATATTATCAGATTAAACATGAACTCACAGACAGATAGTTAACAGAATTTTAACAAGTCTTAAGATCTGCTGTATTTCTATATGAAAAAGTAAAGTTATTATGAATGACTGATGAAAAGATAAATCTTACAGACTCAGAGTAATATTCTTTCTTATAAATATGAAATGAGTTTTTCAAATGAATCTTGCATAACTTTGAGAAAGTGAATATACAAGACAAGTATTATGAATGCTTCACTGAGTGTAGATAAGTAAGTAATCTTATATTATACTTCACACACTTCAGCTTATACTATCTTATATTGAATGAAGAGCTTTCAACACTCTTCTATTTACAGATCTTCATTCATGATCTTACACCTGAGTTGAGAGCAGAATGAAAATACTTAATCTCATAGTCAGATACAGTGAAGAAAGTATATAATATTCTTATTATATAAGAATAAGTAAGTCAATTGCAACAGAAAATACTGCAATTAAGTATATCTCAGTGAAGAACAGATAATCAGACTTCTATAACACAAGTCATACACTCAGATATGATAAATCTAGATCTGAATGTCATTGCTAAAGCACTGAATTCTCTGAAAAAGAAATCCTCTGAGTGAAAATCTTGATATCACAAGCATTGAGCTTACTTCAACTGCAGACACTAAAATCACAGTGTAAAAGATTGCACTCAGTATACACAGTCAAGAGAAGCAAGAGAGTCAAAAAACTAGTAGAATCAGTGAGCTTGAAGACACTCACTGATATTCTATGAAAAGTCATCAAAGTGAAAGAGATGCCTGTATTAGATAACTCTCTAAATTCTGTGAATATCAAGAGAAAGTAGGCTTCTGACTGAGATGTGAGTGAGAATGAAGTGAACACTCATCTCAATGTCTTGAAATCTGAAATGTTAATGTATAAGAGATACTTAAGTAAGAATTAAGAGATGACTGTAAAAGTGTTAACAGACACAGAAGCTTCTATATAATATATTAATAATTATATAATCTGAAGATTGAAAGAGATCTGCTGAGTAGAGAATCTCTAATATATAAGATTATCTGATAATCAATATTTGATATTATCTGTAAAAGTAAGAGTTCTCTTGCACTTCAGAGAATGATCTTATTATATTTGAGTATGAGAGCTGTAGAATATGAAATACAATCTTATTCTCAGACTTAATTAATTTCAAAGGTTCAATCTGCAGATTCAATGATGTATATGTCATATGTGATTAACTGATAAGAAGAAAATGATTTATACAATTCTATTAACTGATATGAGAAGAACATTTCATGTCTCTGATATAGAAGAATTACATCTGCTTATATATTAATAAGTAAAGAGAATAATTCATAAGATCTTATCTGAAAGCATTCTGTATGTCATACAGAACCTGAAAGCAGAGAAAATCAAGATAAAGAATATACAGAAGAACAAGCATATGAAGAAGCTTCTGAAGAAGTATAAGAAGATCTTTTAAACAGATCTTTTATCAGAATTGCTGCCAGAATGAGAATTTGTACATGAGATTTATATAAGAGACACAAAATCAGTCAATCAGAATGCATACTCTCTGTCACAAATGCATCTTGAAGAACAGAAGTATCAGATCATTAATCTTCTAGAACATGATCTCATACAACTCTCATCAAGTATGTGAGGCTTTCCAGTTCTATTTATGAAAAAGATGAGTGAGAAGTGACAGATGTGTATCAATTATCAAGTACTTAATAAGCTTATAATCAAGAATGAATATTCACTGTCACAGATTCAACAACAGTTGAATACAGTCAGAAACATCTGATATCTATCAAAGATTAATCTTCTCTCAGAATACTGACATATCTGTATAGATGAACTGTCAGTCTCATAAACTGTATTTAATACACAATGAGAGAAGTTCAAATTCCTGGCAATGTTATTTGATCTGATAAATGCACTTATCATCTTTCAAATAATGATGAATACAATTCTTCATGAACAGAATAGAATCTTATATCTTATATATCTCAATGACATTCTAATCTTTTCAAACTTATACAATAAACATCTGAAGTATCTCAATGAAGTGCTTATAACTCTGACAGAGTATAAGCTCTATGTTAAACTAATTAAATGTGTGTTTGAAACAGAAGAGTTGAAGTTCATAGAACATGTAGTGAGTGATAACTGTATACATCTCATTCTGAAGAAATTGAATGTCATAGCAAATTGACTACAGCTGAGAAATATACATCATGTATAACAGTTTCTTAAGTTAGTCTCATACTATCACAGATTCATCAAGAATTTCATACAAATATCTGCATCACTCTCAGATCTCTTAAGAGAAATAAATGTAAATCTGCAAAAGAAGAAGTTTCATTTTATTATCTGAAATATCATGTGTGAAGGGACTTTTCTCACACTGAGAGAACATGTAATAACATTCTCAGTGCTTATTTAATCAGATTATGATAAACCTTTCTACATCAAGACAGACACATTTAAATGAGCTATTAGAGACACTCTTCTACAGATGAGTAAGAACAGCAAGCTGTATCTAATAATATATAATGATAGAAAACTATCAGATGCTGAGCTCAATTATTCAGTGTATGAAAAGAAATTGCTAGTAATCAAGCATATACTGATATTATGAAATAGATATATCAATAACAGGTATATAATAATAATGATTATGAATCACAAAAGCCTCATCTATCTATAATTAATAATAAAACCTTTCAAACACTTAGCACATTGAATCTCAGAGTTTCAAGTGTACAATCTTCATATCAAATACTGAAAGAAATTGAACACTGTGATGTCTGATACAATCAGTCACAGACTTGATTTCATGAATGAGAGTTCTGCAAATCAGGTACAAGAGATGTTCATGTTAAACATGCTGAGAGAATACAAGGAATCAGAATGAGTGAACACTATAATCTCTCATTTGAAGAATGACAAGATATCAGATGATAAGTATCTTGTGAAAGTAGTAGAAGAGATGCATTCAAACTTCAAGCTGAGAAAATTGAAAAACAACATTGTGCTTTATCACAATTTAGAATATGCAGAAGCTCTCTATCTAGAATCTTCATTTCAATATGACTTAATGACTCACATGCACAAGAAATTCAGTCACTTAGAAAGCTCTGAACTCATGAGTATACTTGAACTAAGAGCATACTGATTAAGCATAGCTGAGAACATTCAGATATACACTCACAAGTGTCTGAATTATCAGATTGTGAAAAAATCTAAGAAAGAATTAGAATGTAAGAAAGTATAATATCAGATAAAGTGTATAATATAACTGTTTAAACAATGAGAGATGAATCTCATAGATATATTACTATAAATATCAAATGAAAATTAATGAATAATCACTGCTATTAATTACACTACTAACTGATCAGTTGTAAAAGCAGTTTCAGAGATGATAGAGAAGATGATAGCAAAGTTCCTATATAATGAGATCTATGTTAACTATGAAATGCTGTGTGAGATTCTAACTGATAATAGTGTGAATCTCATAGAAGAAGCAGTGAGGCATTTCATGAGTCAGTTACAGATAAGATATTATAGAACAACATCATATTATTTATAAATAAACAGGAAGATGAAACACTTGAATGAAATCTTGAGTAATATGCTGATGAAATATCTAGTGAGCAAGTCTATGAGACTATGAGATAAATATCTCGGGCAGGTGCTGTTGACCATGCAGATTCAACAGCATGCAGTCTTCAAGTGTTCACCATTCTACCTGTTGTATGGATTGCATCCGCGCATCCCGGAGAATGCTTCGGAAAAGGTGAGAAAGAGAGCAGTTGCGGACGCAGCAGGAACAGCAGTTGCAGATGCAGCAGGAACAGCAGTTGCAGATGCAGCAGTCGCGGACACAGAACCAAGATTGAAAGAGATCAGCCACACACGCGCAAAAGCTAACAAGTTACTCCTGAACTGAGCAATTCAATTGAAAAGAATACAAGACTCACTTGTTAAGAAATCAAGTCTTAAGATGAGAACATGAGTTCTTATACACAATGAGAGTTCTGAGAAGTTTCAATCTAGATGATTTGAGTCATATAAGATACTCAAATCACATTCTCTGAGAACATATGCATTGAAAGAATCAGAGAGACAGATCTTACACAACTTAATAAATGATTTACAACTTATAAAAGCAAAGATATAAGACTCAAGTGAATTATAGTTATTCACAGTACTATTATCAGTATTAAAAAAGAAGAGACTTACAATTAAAAAGTCTTACAAAGTAAGAGAAATCATAGACACTTATGAATCAGATAATCTCACTTATTCTGATCTTTTCACAAGTATAAGAAAGAATGAGAAGAAATGAGAAAGTCAGATAAACATCACACTTTAATAAGTGATAAGACTGTAGCTAATTATATAATAATACACTACAGACAGTGAGTGTAACATGATAAAGAGCAGTCTTAAAGCAGCAGACTTATACATAAGTCAGATCACAGAAGAAAAAGAAATTCAGAGTTGAATTCAACTGTTTATATCAGTTTAATTACAGAGATCACAGAGAATGAACTATCTAAAACATTTATAAATATATGAGATTAAGTCATCTTGATCTCTGAGAATACTCAGAGATCAGATGAAATTAGTTTCAATGAGCTGTTCACTGTAGTAATCTAAGTGAGTGAAGAGAGATAGTATAATACATGAGACAGAATTACAAAAGATGAAAGCTGCTGAACCTAGTCACTGAACACTGTATTATATAGAGATTGCATAAGAGTAGTGACTAGCAGATAAAGAAAAAGTGTAAGAAAAGAGATAATGAATTGATCATCAATTGTAAGAGTCAGCTGCAAAAGATAAATATTATTATACACATCTTATTCATTTTCATATGTTATATATTTAATCTATTTCCAACATCACATCATCTGAAAAATGTTAAAAACTAAGAAAATCTCAAAACTTGAGATCTGTAAGAAATTTGAGAGTTGTAAGCTACTGTTATAACAACACTGTGCATGTCTCTGATTTCTCTATCACTCTGTATACAATATTAATGTCATTTATTGCAAGATTGACTGAAATGTCAATATAGAAATGCATATGTGTATGTATAGAGAAATTGATGAAGAGCACAGAATCTACAGAACTAGAAGTCAGAGTAGAGAGAACAGAGATGAAAGAAACAGAAGAAGAAGAAGATATAGAACTGAATAAATGACAGAAGTCACTCAGAGCTGAATACTTATAACTCAGTGTATGCATAATCTTCTCTGCAGAGAAGAAAGAGAAAGCAACAGAAGAAGTTTAAGAGTGAAAGAGAGTAGTCTCAGTGATATTATCATCTTCAATCAGAATAGTCTCTGACACTGAAGCAACTAAGAATCATTATTAATATGAAAATTACAAAATCAGAGATGAGAACAGTTACTGAATGAACACCTGCTGATCTTAGAGTTATACATGCAATTATAACATGCATGAGACTTCTCAGAAAGAGAGAGAGAGACATAGAAAAATACAGAAAGTAGAACACAGTATATGAATGACTTATTCTCACAATGACATCTCAGATAAGATATACAAGCCTCACACTCACAGATGTAAAAGAGTATAACATTCACATTTCTGTTTCTGAAAACATGAATATCTTTTATCTGCATTATAAAGTTGAATAACAGATATCAGAGAATAGACTGATATAGATCTATTATTCTGAAGAAATTTATCAGAGTGAATATCTCAGTAATGTTGAACTTTACAGTTATAAAAAGTTTCTTAATATCTATGAATATCATGACTTCATACACAGTAAAATTCATAACAATTTTCTCTAAGAACAGAAAAATCAGTGTCAGAAAGAAAAGATAAAAAAGAAAAAGACTTATAATCTTAATACTGTTAAGAAGAGAGATGATTCTCTGATATAAATAAATAATTTTCTCATCATGAATATTTAAAATGAATATAATAATCAGTATCTGTGACTGAGCTTCAGATAGTCATATCATATGCTGTCTTTGTACAATAAATTATTCTAGAGGTTGATAAGAAGGATGAAAGTGTATGTACTGAGAAATGTGATTCACTGAGCCTATGCAACATCTCCTTGAAATGGGAAGAGCTAGTAACAAAGGCAGAGACAGTAAAACCAGAAGTAGTAGAAGTAGAGATCGCGGGAACAGGGGTAGCAGAAGTGGGAGAACCAGACACAGAAGCAAGTGTAGAAGATTGAGAAGTGACAGAGAATGAAACAGAGAGAGAAGCAGCAGAGAAAGAAGCAGCAGAAGAGGCAAGAGAGAATATAGAAGACTCAGCCACACATGACATGAGCAATTTCTTCATTATCGCGTTCTTCAGGTTCTCAATCAATGATTCAATATTGAGTTCACTATCATTGATGAATGTGAATCTGTCAATGTGTGAAGATTCTATATGAATAAAAACAAACATCAGCATCTGCATTTATGCAAAATTGTGTCAGAAAACACAATCAGAAACCTGCTGAAGAAAACAGTCAGAGATATATAAGAAGATAAAGAAGATATGTCATTCATGATAATATGTTATTCTGATGATCATTAAAAGATAAACAAGTCCTGATCATGTTTCACAATGTGTTACACTTACTGCTAACAAACTGCCTGATATAGACACTATGATGATGCTTGTTGTGAGAATGAAAGACCATTGCCAGAAATGTGTATAAAGTGATAGATGAACAGATAGAAGGAGTTGAACAGAAGAAGAAGTAGAAATCTTGAATGAGATAATGATGTTTGAGAATAACAATGATGAAGATGATGATTGAAGAATGAGAAAAGTTAGTGAATGAGTGATGTAATATAGTGAAAGTTTCTTTGTAAGAGTGTACACAGAATGCTAGCCAAATCAGAGATAGATCACATGATTATGAAATGCTAGTGACAAGCTAATCTGCATGAAGCTAGAGTGTACAACATGATCATGTGAGCATGACTGAATCTGATGAGAGAGGATGTGATTCGGAAGAATGTACAACTGTCAGATAATAACACGGCCGCTTCTGAACTACTAGTGTATGAATGTAAAGAGGGGCCCTAGCAGCCACTAAATAACTTAGCGTATGAGATTCAATATATAAGAAGCCGGCGTACGCCTGTAATTGTACGCTGGCTTAAGCAACCTTTGAATCACATCAATCAAGAAATCTATTTCAATTCAGTTCATTTTCAGAGTTAATTGATGAAAATGAAGAAGAGACTCTTTCTCTGATTATATAATTTAAGCTTATCTTTATAACTCTCAGAGCATAGTTCATACAGGCCTTTTCAAATCTAATAGTAGAAGAAGGAATTGAAGCATCAATTTTCATTGCTTTAATAGAAGATGATTTGAATGCTCTCAGAATTCTTCTCAAGACTCTGTTTTACAGACTTTGAAAGAGTTCAGTGAAATTCTCTTGATTATTTCATTAAACTTGAACTTCATAATCAGCTACTGATGTAATACAGGCTATATATAACTGTCTCATAGCCTGAAAGAATATACCTCTCTCTGTATTTAATAGTCTGATTATATTGTTCAATAGTCTTTCTGTCTTGACAGTTCTTTATTAAATATGATATTTAAAATTCAACTTGAAGTTTAATCATACTTCTAATCATTTGACATTTACACTGAGTTTAATCTCTCTATTTAAAAGAGTTAGAGATAGTTCTTTCTTATTAAATCTAGAAAAGAACTGAATTATCTCAGTTTTATTCATATTAAATTGAATTTGATTAATATCTGCTCTAACAAAGATTTTCTTTGCAGCTTCTTCAATTACTTTCAAATTCTCTTTAATAGTTTTTGAGCTGTAGACTAGATCAATATCATTCATATAACTCAGAGATCATACTATTCTCATATTTCTATTTTTAAATAGATATACAGTGTATATTGCAATTAAAATAAGTGAGATTGAAGATTCTTATGATACTTCTATTTTTAAGTCAGTCTTATCTTATTTTATTTTATCAAAGAAGAGTTGTATAATTCTTTTAGATATAAAACAGTTAACTTATTTTATTAGAGAAAGTAGTAGTTTTAATATCTTTAATATCTGAATTAACTTTGACTTTGAAACATGATTAAATGCTTCTTTTATATCAATAAAAACTGCAGTTGAGATCAGATTCTTATGCTTTGCTATTTAAATATTATGAATAACTGAGAGAACAGTGTCAATTGCAGAACACTGTTTTCTATCTCTCATTTATTCACTGAATAAAAGAGAATCACTTATAGAGCTTATAAAAGATAGTTAAGTAGCTATTATCTTTTCTAAAATCTTTTCTAGACAGTTCAGCAGAGATATTACTCTATATGACTTAGAAATTAAACTTTTTCTATTAGATTTTGTAAGAATCACTTCAGTGGCTTCTCTTCAGTATTCAGAATAATATTCATTTTTCAAGAGATTGAAAAAGAGCTCAAAATATTTATTCTTTAAGTAGAAGTATGTATTTTGAATAATTAAGTGATTAATTGAATCAGGCTCTGCAGCAGTCTTAACTGAACTTGAGAAGATAGCTGACTCTAGTTCATCTTGAGTAAGATCAGATCATTCTCAGTTATTTTCATTAATATAGTTGAGATATGATATATTCTCTTTCTCTGAATCTGAATCTGATGAGTTTTGAAAGAGAGTTCTTATAAAAGCTTAACATTTTTTCTCAAAGAAGTTTGCTGTATATGATTCATTCTGAAACTCATACTCTAAGATTGAAACTTTTGCTACACTTCTTGTTTTAGTATAGTTAAAAGCTTTAAAAACTTCTTTTTCTTATACTTCTTTAAGAAATTTATTTCAGCAGTCTGTTTTAGCTTTTTTAATATCTGAAAAATATTCATTTCTGACAGCTTTGAACTCTTTATTAGAAATTATATCATTCTTTCAATCTCTTCTAGCAGTAGTCAATTGTTTCCTTTTAGATGTGATATTCTCATTTCATCAAGGTTTTGAATACTCAGAAGACTTTCTCTTTGAAATATTATCTTTAACACTTGCTAGAATAATAGATGTAATGAGCTTCACTCTATTCTCAAGCAGATAACTTTCTGTTCTTATAATAAGTATTCTCATAGTACTTATATCAGGCAGTTTATTAGCAGTAAGTGTAATATGTTATGAAATATGATTAGAACTTGTTTATCTTCTAACAATCGCCAGAATGTACTACTATAAATGACACATCTTCTTCATCTTCTTATATGTCTCTGATTTTCTTTTCTTCAGCAGGCATCTGATCATGTTTTTGTGGTTCAAAGATTGCTTGAGCCAGCGTACAATTACAGGTGTACGCCGGCTTCTTATATATCATACGCTAAATTAATTAGTGGCCGCTATAGCTCCTTTACACTTGTAAGCAAGTTTGAAAGTGACTGTGTTATTATCTGACAGTCATACATTCTTCTGAATCACATTCTTTCTCATCAGATTCAGTCACACTTATGTGATCATGTTGTACACTCTAGCTTCATGCGGATTAGCTCATTACTAGCATTTCATAATCATGTAATCTATTTCTGATTCAGCTAGTATTCTGTGTACACTCTCATAAAGAAACTTTCAGTATATTACATTACTTATTCACTAACTTTTCTCATTCTTTAATCATTCTTCTTCATCATTATCATTATTGAATATCATCATCTTATTCACAATTACTGCCTCTTCTTCTATTCAACTCTTTTCTATCTGTTCATCTATTATATCATACACATTTCTGGCAATGACTCTCTGTTTTCATAATAAGTGTCATTGTAGTGTTCATATCAGGCAGTTTGTTAGCAGTAAGTGTAATATATTGTGAAACATGATCAGAACTTGTTTATCTTCTAATGATCACCAGAATATATTACTATAAATGACACATCTTCTTCATCTTCTCATACACTCTTAACTGTTTTTCTTCTCAGTGAGTTTCTAATTATGTTTTCTGGCATAATTTTGCATAAATGCAGATGCTGATATGTTTATTTTTATTCACATAGAATCTTCATATATTGACAGATTCATGTTCACTGATAATAGTGAACTCAATGTTGAATCATTGATTAAGAACTTGAAGAATGTGATAATGAAGAAATTATCTGTGTTATGTATAACTGAGTCTTCTGCATTCTCTCTTATCTCTTCTACTACTTCTTTCTCTGCTGCTCTTCTCTCTGTTTCTTTCTCTGCTGCTTCTCAATCTTCTACACTTGCTTCTGTGTCTGATTCTCCCGCTCTCACTATTTCTGTTTCTATGACTCTCACTTCTACTACTTCTGATTTTACTGTCTCTGCTTTTGTTATCAGCTCTTCTCAATTCAAGAAGATGTTATATAGACTTGATAAACTATGTTTCTCAGTGTATATACTTTCACTCTTCTTATTAACTCTTAGAACAAGTTATTATACAAAGACTGTATATAATATAATAGTCTAAATCTTAGTTATAAACACTGATTATTATATTCATTTTAAATATTTATAATGAGATAATTATTCATTCATATCAGAGAATCATCTTCTCTCTTAACAGTATTAAAATTATAAGTCTTTTTCTTTTTCATCTTTTCTTTCTAATGCTGATTTTTCTGTTCTTAGAGAAAATTGTTATAAGTTTTACTGTGTATAAAGTCATGATATTCACAGATATCAAGAAACTTTTTATAACTGTAAAGTTCAATATTACAGAAACATCTGCTCTGATGAATTTCTTTGAGATGATAGATTCATATCAGTCTATTCTCTGATATCTGTTGTCTGACTTTGTAATGCAGATGAAAGATATCTGTGTTTTCAGAAATAAGAATACAGATATTGTACTCTTTTACACCTGTGAGTGTGAGGCTTATACACCTTGTCTGAGATATTATTATGAGAATGAGCTGTTTACACACTGTATTCTGCTTCCTGTATTTCTCTGTGTCTCTCTCTCTCTTTCTGAGAAGCCTTGTGCATGTTGTAATTACATGTACAATTCTCAAGTATGAAAACAAGCCAACCGCTCCACCACGAACTCGCTCGATTTTTCGAATAAGAACCCGCCGATAGATCCATCGAAAAGCCCTCGATCATACGAGCATTTTGACCCCATCGCCGACCGCATACCCCGTGTGGTGGTGGAGTTATCCAGTCAAACATGAACCAGACATCATTCAAAACTCCTGTGTGGGATTATCCCGCATTCTCTTCTACCACACCACAACCCCGGGCCAAATTGCCATACAAATTGTAAGGTGAAGAGACCTAGTCATATGCACCAATCTTCTTGATTTTGAAAGATCTCTGATCTGTAGTTGTGAAGATATCTGAGAAATGATCTTCATAAAAACCCTGTCCATCTTTGATGTTTCAAAACATCAACACCAAGTCTCACTCTCATATCACCCTTTCTAATCTGGCCCATTCTCAGCAGAAAAATACAAAAAGACATCTCAGTGATAATATCAAGTATATAATTAACAGTCACTTCTGAAGTGTAATCTCTGTGATCTGTCTTCAGTGTATCTAGACATCAATATCAAGTCTCACTCTTATATCATTTCTCTCAATCTGGCTCATTTCTGACAGAAAAGTATCAAAAGATATCTCAGCAACTATACTCAATACATAATCAGCAGATATAACAACTATAAAATCAGTATATTTCAAGATCTGACTGAGCCTTTGATTTCTGCACAGTGAGATATATTAAATCTAGTTTTAATATCTCAATATTCAATAGATTCTGCAAGGGATTGAGAACAGCAATACTAGATTTCTATTGAATTTGAGAATTATCTCTATATTGATATAATCATTGATAAAGTCTTCTATTTTAAGATATAAATAATCAGTTCCTCTACATCTCACTAATAATATTTATATTATTATATAGAAACAGACTTATATTCTCTATAATATCAAGACTCTGAAGAGAGAAAGTCTTGATAGAGAGTATATAGTAGTACATATCTTAGCAGTTTCTATCTCATTCTTCTGCAGTAGTTAATAGACTGACTGTGTGACTGTGTCTGAGATCAGAACCAGATTTTTTAATAGTCTCATTATCAATTCAACTGATCCCATTACACAGTGTTAACATTAGATAGTAGTCTCATACTGTCTCAGTGAGACTTACTGTCTACTCTTATCACATTTTTCAAATGAGACCATGATTTCCACTTCTCAATTTAAATTATTTTTATTGCTTTAAATGACTTTAAATTTCATTTAAGTGTTACCAAAAAGTGTTACTTTTTAAAAAATTAAAAATAGTCTAAAAGGAATCTTAAAATATCTAAAAATAGTAACTTTATATCAAGAATGAGACTAAATGAGATCAAATGGAACCACTTTCTCATGTTTTTCAAGTCATGGCTCCATTTTAAGATCTGATATATAGTCACTTTACCTGTTTTTTTGATAGCCAGTCCCAGTGGGATTCACGCCAAGAAATGTATGAGACCAGATCAAATGAGACCAAACGTGAAATTCATGGTCCCGGCGGCCAGTCTAGTAGTTAATACAATAAAAAAAAGATCTTAGAAATAGTTTTTTACTTCTCTTAAAAAAGTAAGATGTTTTTCTCTGAGTTTTATATAATATTCTTACAAAGAATTAAAAACAGAGTTATTTTCTATCATAATTTCATATTCTTTTAAGTAAGAATTACTTTTTCAGTGACTGAAGAGCTTTTATTAATACTTAATTCTCTTTTACACTCTTTATTGACTGATTTGAGTTGCATACTTATTGTGTGAGAAGAATTGAATGATTTAGAATAAAATTGAATAGTTTTAATCAATTTCTCTGCAAAAAATTGACTTATTTTTTTATCAGTTTTTCTCTCAAAAACTGTCATATTATCTGATTTATTATCAATTGATATCATACTTTTCCTCACTGTATTCTAAGAAAGAGTTTGTAAAGATTTTATTGATTTATCTTAAAAATTACTTTTAGTTTATTAGATTCTCTTCAAAAATCTAATCTAGTTACTGAACTAGTGTGAAAAAAATCAGGTGTTTTATACACAAAAGTCTTTCATTCTTCTTTTAAAACAGTCTGACTAACTTTTCAATTGAAAATAGACTAATAAATCTCTCAACTGAAACAGTCTGATCAACTTTTCATTTGAAAATAGATTAATAAACCTCTTAATTGAAACAGTCTGATCAACTTTTCATTTGAAAATAGACTGATAAATCTCTCAATTGAAACAGTCTGACCAACTTTTCATTTAGTGAGTAAAATGAGTTCAAGAGTACACTCAGTTGATGTGAAAAAAGATGTTTTCCCAGATGCTGTTCCTGAGATTGAAATTCTAAAGAGAAGAAAGAAGGAAGAAATAGAGAAACAACAAGTTCATGAAATACAGAAACTGGAAAAAGCAAGCAAAATTCTTGAAAAACAGTGTCTGAGTGAGAAGAATGAAGAAGTTCTGTTAATTCTTCATGCTCAGACTAGATAACTATAACAAGTGATCAAGTTCAAACTTGGAATTTCAAACACAATTCAAAAAACATTGAAATCTTTCAGTACAGTCACTGACTCTTTTTCATCTTCTACTTCTTCATCTTCTTCTGTAAATTAGAAGAAAATATATGCTTAAGTAGCAGAATCTGCTGTCTTCAAACCTGCTGGTTCAAAATCTGCTCAAAATTCTGAGAAAACTGAGAAGAATATTACTCAGACCTCTGTTCATAGAAAGAAAAAAAAAAGAAATGTAAAAAGAGAAGAACTTTCAAATCTTCAGAAATAGAAGACTTATTCTCAAAGTCTCAAAGCAGAAGAGCTTGTAAAAAAACAAGCTAAACTCAAATCTTATTTTCAGAATTAGAAATGAAATTAATCAGCAGTTCTTTTCTCAGTTAATGACTGATATTGAAGTTCAAAAATCAGTCATAGCTTCAATTGAGTTATCTTTCTTTGAAAATTCTATTATTTTAACTACAATGCCTGAATTCAGTGCAGAATTTCTCATTCAGAATGAGAATCTCTGAAAATCAGTAATAGAATCTTTACTGAATACAACAATTCTATCTGAAAGAGATGAAAAGTGAGATAAATTCATTCTTTATAATATTTCAGTTGAAATTTTTGACTGTGAGAAAGAAATGCTGCTTCTTGAAAATGAATTAGAAGAATATAATTCTATTCAACTGAGAAAAGAGCCTGTATGACTTAATTTAATTAAGTTCAGACAGAGCAGAAGAAATGCCTCTGTTCTAGTATATATAAAAACACTTGAACAATCAAGAATCTCTGAAGTAAGAGTAGCAGGTTTGAAAATGAGAGTTCATGAATACAAAGATTCAAGAATGAATCTCAAAGCTCAAACACAGTGTTCAAACTATCAAAGATATGAATACTTTGCAATCTCTTATTTCAGAGACTCAAAATATGTATTCTGTGCTAGAGATCATAAAACTAGTGAGTATAAATGTGAAACATGCTTAAAAAGAGATGAAATATGTCAATATACTCTGCTTAAGTGCTTCAATTACAAAGAAAAACATGCATCTAGCTCAAAAGAATGTGTATTTACTTCAAGAACTCAGAAGAACTGAAGAAAAGATGAAGCTCAAAGTAAATCTAAAACTGAAGAGAAAAGTCAAGCTAGTAAATTCACAACTGCAAGCTTAAAAAGAAGAAACTCTCAACTATCTAGGTCTTTAAACTTCAATTCTTCAGCTAAATGTAAACAGAATTTGAATTCTCAAATATCTGTTAAGATTAGAGAATTGAGAAATGACTCTGATGATAAACTAGATAGAATGCAAGAAGTTGAGATTCCTGCTTTTCAAAATAGTTATAATCTACTATCTGATGATAGTGATTAGATTCTACTATATCTTCACTCTCTTTTAGTATGAATGTACAACAAAAATAATAAAAAAAGTTTAAAAACTCTTCAAAAATGATATTTATTCAAAACAATGTGAATAGAAACTCAAATTACATTTATTCTTGTCTTCAGATTGTATTTAAATAAAAAGTTGACTTTGTACTTTTTCAAGAATTAAACTTTGATACTGAGCAAAAGTACATCATTTCTCATTCAAGCTATTACTGCTTTCTTTCTGAAAAATCTGAGATAAAATCAAGAGTAGCAATCTATGAGAGAAAAAGATCAAGATATTAATTTAATCTGAGATTTGATATTATATCTGACTCTGACATTCTAGTGAGTGACATTATAGATAAAGATAATGAGTTTGATACTATTCAACTTATAAATATCTTTAATGAAAAATCATTGAAAGAAAACAACAATACCTGAACAATTGATAGAGAATTTTTGAATATAACTCTCTTAATAAACTCTATAATTGTAGAAGACTTCAATACACATCATCTCTGATGAAACTCAGAGTGTACAAGAGCAGTAAGAGTAGATAAACTGATTAAATGAACTTTTGAGCATTTAATAGATTTAGTTAACAAGTCTGATCAACAAACATTCTTTAGAAAAGACATGAAACAGAAATCTATTATAGATCTAACTTTCATGACACAAAATCTAATTGAAAAAAGACTTATAAACTGGTTTATTAATTCAAATGAAACCTCAGGATTGAATCATGAGATTATTCAATTTAATATTGAACTGAGTGAAAAATAAAGAAGTGAAAATCCTCTTCTCTCTAATCAGTATAACTTTGAAAAAGCTGATTGAAAAGCAGTAGAAGAAAGAGTAAAACAGCTGAAATCTGAAAGACAGAGTGAGCTCTATTAAAATCAAAATCAAGATATCTCAAATAAAATACTTAAGAATAGAGCAAAGCTGATTACATCTATTCTTCTAACAAGTATTAAAGAAAATATTTCAAAGAAAAAGTCTTCTGAGTATTTCAAACCTTGATGAAATGAGAATATCACTTCTAAAAGAAAGCAATTAGTCACTGCTAAGAGAGATTGAAAGAATCACTTAATATCTGATGAAGAGTTCAAAGCTATTTAAAATGAATATTTTGCAGATATTAAAAAAGTCAAAACAGATTGCTGGAACAAATTTCTTGAAGAAGCATAAGAAAAAGAAGTTTTCAAAGCCTTCAACTATACTAAAACAAGAAGTATAGCAAAGCTTTCAACCTTAGAATATGAATTTCAGAATGAATTATATACAGCAAACTCTTTTGAGAAAAAATGTCAAGCTTTTATAAGAATTCTCTTCCAAAACTCATCACATTTAGAAGAGAAGAATATGTTATTTCATGAATATATTGATGAAAATAACTGGGAATGGCCTGAGCTTATATATGATGAACTAGAGTCAGCAATATTCTCAAGTTCAATTAAAACTGCTGCAGGGCCTGATTCAATTAATTTCTCAATTATTCAAAACACATATTCCTACTTGAAGAATGAATATTTTGAGCTCTTTTTCAATCTCTTAAAAAATGATTATTATTCTGAATGCTGAAGAGAAGCTACTGAAGTAATTCTTGTAAAATCTAATAGAAAGACTTCAATTTCTAAGTTATATAGAGTAATATCTCTATTGAACTGTTTAAGAAAAATTCTAGAAAAGATAATAGCTACTAGATTATCTTTTATAAGCTCTATTAGTGACTCTCTTCTATTTAATAAATAAATGAGAGATAGAAAACAATGTTCTGTAATTAATACTGTTCTCTCAGTTATTCATGATATTCAAGTAGCAAAGCATGAAGACCTGGTGTCAACTGCAGTTTTTATTGATATAAAAGATACATTTGATCATATGTCAAAGTCTAAGATGATTTAATCTTTGAAGATGTTAAAACTGTCAGTTTCTCTAATAAAATGAGTCAATTGTTTCATATTTAAAAGAATTATACAACTATTCTTTGATGAAAGAAAACAAGATAAAACTGAGATAAAAATAGAAGGATTATAAGAATCTTCAATCTCATCTATTTTATTTACAATATACACTGCATATCTATTCAAGAATAGAGAGATGAAAATAGTGAGATCTTTAAGTGATATTGATGATATTGATCTACTCTACAGTTCAAAGATAATCAAAGAGAATTTAGAAGTGATTGAGAAAGTAGTAAAGAGAATCTTTATTAAAGCAGATATCAATCTAATTTAATTTAATATGAATAAAACTGAGCTAATTCACTTTTTTTTCAGATTTAATGAGAAATAACTAAGTCTAACTCTTTTGAATAAAGAGATTAAACCCAGTTTGAATGTCAAATGACTAGAAGTATGATTAAACTCCAAGTTGAATTTTAAATATCATATTAAACAAAGAATCATCAAGACAGAGAGACTACTGAATAGTATAATCAGACTATCAAATACTGAGAGAGATTTATTCTTTCAGACTATGAGACAGTTATACATAGTCTGTATTATCTCAGTAGCTGATTATGAAGTTCAAGTTTGATGAAATAATCAAGAAAACTTCACTGAACTCTTTCAAAGTCTACAAAACAGAGCTTTAAGAAGAATTCTGAGAGTATTCAAGTCATCTTCTATTAAAGCAATGGAAATTGAAGCTTCAATTTCATCTCCTGCTATTCAATTTGAAAAGGCCTGTATAAACTATGCTCTGAGAGTCATGAAGATGAGCTTAAATCATATAATCAGAGAAAGAGTCTCTTCTTCATTTTCATCAGTTAACTCAGAAAATGAACTGAATTGAAATAGATTTCTTAATTGAGATGAGAATAATACTTTAAAGAAAATGCTCTCTCAACTGTATAGACTATGTTCACTTATTAAGAATCAATTTTCTTCATTAAATGTTGAGAAAATTGATCATAAGAAGATATCTCTCTGAAGAGAAAAGCTGAAATCTCTTATAAACTTATAAATAAGTGAACTATCTAAAGAGAGAGAATATGAACAGCATTTGAAGAAGATCTCTATAATTAATATAAAAGACTCTATTCTGATCTACTCAGATGACTCAAAAAACAAGAATTTAAATAGATTAGATGCAGGCATTGCTTATACTGAAGATAATATTAATTTTATCTCAGATTTCTGAAATTTAAGCCGTGAATCTGAAGTCTTTAATGCTGATCTATTTACAATAGTGAAAGCTTTCAAACTCATTGAAATAAAATCTCATAAAAGAGGAAATAATTTAAAAGAGGTATGAATATTCTCTGATAGTCAAGCTGCTTTAAAAAGACTTAGAAATAGTCAGATTCATAATGATCAAATGACTCTTGAACTCATTTTAAACTCTGTTTTGAAAGTTCAAAAGAGAAGAATATCAAAACTGATAATTCATCTGCATTGAGTTTCTGCTCATATGAATATTCATGACAATGAATTGACTGATTCAGCTGTAAAAAAGAGTTCAGAATTAAGCAGATCTATTCAAAAAACAGTGTTCAGGTCTTTCATAAAGAGAAAGATAAAAGAATCTTGTTTAAACAAGTGAAATGAAAGCTGACAGAAATAAAAGAAGAGTATACATTATTCAAGATTTGAGATAAAATCAAAGTGGAAATCTTGTTCAATTAAATGTAAAAAGAAAATATTCTCATCTATAATTCAGCTGAAACTAGAACATAGTTATTTCAAATCTTATATACAAACATTTGATGATAGATTTGATTCAACAGAGTGCTCATTCTGCAATGTGAATGAAAATCCTGAGTATATTATAATGCATTGAGCATTATATAATAGTCTCAGAGTCAGATTAAAGAAAAAGTATGATTTAAATCAATTAAATATGAGGTTCTTATTCTCAACTGAGACAGAAACTAAATACTTAATAGACTTTCTATCAGAAACTAGAGCAGCTACAAGAAAATGACTGAATTCAGAAGTATCTGAATATGAAGATATGAAAATTGACTAGATATAGTCTGTTAAAACAGCTATACATTATCTTTTAATAATTTTGTTTTGTTATAGTCTCTCTTTACTGTACTTGTTTCCTTCTGTTCTTTTCTCTATCTATTTAATGTGTCTATCTTTAAGACTATGTTCTCTTTTCTTTAGTCATAATATTTTCAAATGATTTCAAACTATCAGAAGGTGTTGAAATACTGCAATTTGTAAACAGTTTTTGTATTCTGAGCTGAAATTTTCTGATTTTGCATATTTGAAATTGATAAATGTATAATAGTTGACTCTATAGATATAGGAAAAACTCTGAGAACTAAAGATTCTCAGGTAAATGTCATAGTCTCTGACTGCATACATCTATAATTGAAGAATAATAATAATAATAATAATAACATGTACAATTCTAAGATCAGTGAGTATTCATTCAGTAATTATTACCTCTGCTTTTGCAGTTTTATATGCTAATAATAGTTCTTAATTACTTCAGTGCTAGAGATCATTTTAATTGAAGATGATTATACTGCTGAGATTATTCTCTCTCACTCTTAAGCTTCTTCTATTGCTTTCTCTCTCTTCTCTGTGAAGAAGGTTATACATACATCAGATTATAAGTGTTCAGTACTGAGTGACTCTCATCATTGTTCATTCAGTTCTGTGCCTTCTTCTTCTTTCATTTCTTCTGTTTCTGTTCTCTCTGCTCTGACTTCTGATTCTGCAGATTCTGTGCTCTTCTTCAATTTTTTCATGTGTATGTGTACATATTTCTATATTGACATTTCAGTCAATCTTGTGATAAATGACATTAATATTGTATACAGAGCAGTAGAGAAATCAGAGACATGTACAGTGTTATTATAAGAGTGACTTATAACTCTTGAATTTCTTACAGATCTTGAGTTTTGAGATTTTCTTTGTTTTTGATGTTTTTCAAGTGATGTGATGTTGAAAATAGATTAAACATGTGATATATGAAAATGAATGAAATGTGTATAATAATATTTGTCTTTTATAACTGACTCTTACAGTTGATAATTAATTTATTATCTCTTTTCTTTTCTTACACTTTTTCTTTATCTGCTAGTCACTACTCTTATATAATCTCTATATAATACAGTGTTCAGTAACTAGATTCAGCAGCTTTTATCTTTTATAATTCTGTCTCATGTATTATACTGTCTCTCTTCACTCACTCAGATCACTACAGTAAACAGTTCATTGAAACTAATCTCACTCAATCTCTGAGCATCTTCAGAAGTCAAGATAACTTAGTCTCACACATCTGCAGATGTTTCAGATAGTTTGTTCTCTGTAGTCTCTGTAATTGAACTGATATAAACAGTTGAATTCAACTCTGAATGTCTTTTTCTTCTGTGATCTGACTTATATACAAGTCTGCTGCTTTAAGACTACTCTTTACTATGTTACACTCACTGTCTGTAGTATGATATTGTATGACTGACTACAGTCTCATCACTTATTAAAGTGTGATATTTATCTGATTTCTTCATTGCTTCTCATTCTTTTCTTATAATTATAAAAAGATTGAAATAAGTGAGATCATCTGATTTGTAAGTGTCTATGATTTCTCTTATTTCATAAGACTTTTCAATTATAAGTCTCTTCTTTTTCAATGCTGATGATAGTACTGTAGATAATTATAATCTGCTCAGATCTTACATCTTTGCTTTTATAAGTTATGAATCATTTATTAAGTTATGTAAGATCTGTCTCTCTGATTCTTTCAATGCATATATTCTCAGAGAATGTGATTTAAGTATTTTATATGACTCAAATCATCTAGGTTGAAACTTCTCAGAACTCTTATGATGTATGAGAACTTACATTCTCATCTTGAGACTTGATTTCTTAACTAGTGAGTCTTGTATTCTTTTTGATTGAATTGCTCAGTTCAGAAGTAACTTATTATCTTTTATGTGTGTGTAACTGATCTCTTTCAATCTTGATTTCATGGCTGTGACTGGTGCATCTGCAACTGCTACTGCTGTGTCTGTAACTATTGTTTCTGCTGCATCTGCAACTGCTGTTTCTGCTGTGTTTATAACTGCTGTTCTCTCTCTCACCTTTTCTGAAGCATTCTCCGGAATGCGCGGATGCAATTCATACAACAGGTAGAATGATGAACACTTGAAGACTGCATGCTGCTGAATTTGTGTGACTAATAGTGTCTGACTGAGATATTCATCGAATAATCTCATAGACTTATTCACTAGATATTTTATCAGCATGTTATTCAAGATTTTATTCAAGTGTTTCATCTTTCTGTTCATCTGTGAATGATATGACATTGTTCTATAATATCTTATCTGTAACTGATCTATGAAATGTCTCACTATTATTATTATTATTCTTCAATTATAGATGTATGCAGTTAGAGACTATGACATCTATCTGAGAACTTTTAGTTCTCAGGGTTTTTCCTATATCTGTAAAGTTAACTATTATACATTCATCAATTTCAGATATGCAAAATCAGAAAATTTCAACTCAGAATACAAAAACAGTTTACAAATTGCACTGTTTTAACATCTTCTGATACTTTGAAACCATTTGACAATATCATGACAAAGAAAAAGAGAACACAGTCTTAAAGATAGACACATTAAATAGATAGATAGAAAGGAATTGAAAGAAAAAGATAAAGTAAAGAAAGACTGTAACAAAACAAATTATTAAATGATAGTATATAGCTGTTTTAACAGACTATATCTCATTGATTTCCTTCTCTTCATATTCAGATAATTCTGAATTTAGTCATTTTCTTGTAACTGCTTGAGTTTCTGATAGAAAGTCTATTAAGTATTTAATTCCTGTCTCAGTTAAGAATGAGAATCTCATATTTAATTGATTTAGATTATACTTCTCTTTCAATCTGGCTCTGAGACTATTGTATAATACACAGTGTATTATAATATACTCAGAATTCTCATTTACATTGCAGAATCAGCATTCTATTGAGTCAAATCTATCATCAAATCTTTGTATATAAGATTTGAAATAGCTATGTTCTAGTTTAAGCTGTATTATAGATGAGAATATTTTTCTTTTACATTTAATTAAACAAGATTTCCACTTGGGTTTTGTTTCAAATCTTGAATAATGTATACTCTTCTTTTATTGCTGTCAGCTTTCATTTCACTTATCTAAACAAGATTCTTTTATTTTTCTCTTTATAATAGACTAGGATATAATTTTTTGAATAGATCTGCTTAATTCTGCACTCTTTTTTACAGCTGAATCAGTCAATTCATTATCATGAATATTCATATGAGCAGGAACTCAGTGCAGATGAATTATCAGCTTTGATATTCTTCTCTTTTGAATTTTTAAAACAGAGTTTAAGATCAGTTCAAGATTCATTTAATTATTATGAATCTGACTATTTCTAAGTCTTTTTAAAGAAGCTTGACTATCAGAGAATATTCATATCTCTTTCAAACAATTTCCTCTTTTATAAGATTTTATTTCAATGAGTTTGAAAGCTTTCACTATTATAAATAGTTCAGCATCAAAGACTTCAGATTCACAGTCTAGATTTCAGAAATCTGAGATAAAATTGATATTATCTTCAGTATAAGCAATGCCTGCATCTAATCTATTCAAATTCTCATTTTTTGAGTTATTTGAATAAATCAGAATAGAGTCTTTTATATTGATTGTAGAGATTCTCTTCAAATACTGTTCATAATCTTTCTCTTTTAATAGTTTACTTATTTATAAGTCTATAAGAGATTCAAGCTTTTCTCTTCAGAGAGATAACTTCTCATGATCAACTTTTTCAACATTTAAAGAAGAGAATTGATTTTTAATCAGAGAGTATAGTCTATACAGTTAAGAAGACATTTTCTTTGAAAAATTATTTTCATTTTAATCAAGAAATCTATTCCAATCCAGTTCATTTCCAGAGTTAATTGATGAAAATGAAGAAGAGACTCTTTCTCTGATTATATGATTTAAGCTCATCTTTACAACTATCAGAGCATAGTTTATACAGACCTTTTCAAATCTAATAGTAGAAGAAGGAATTGAAGCTTCAATTTTCATTACTTTAATAGAAGATGATTTGAATGCTTTCAGAATTCTTCTCAAGACTCTGTTTTACACACTTTGAAAGAGTTCAGTGAAATTCTCTTGATTATTTCATCAAACTTGAACTTCATAATCAGCTACTGATGTAATACAGGCTACATATATCTGTCTCATAGCCTGGAAGAATAGACCTCTCTCTGTATTTGATAGTCTGATTATGTTATTCAATAGTCTTTCTGCCTTGACAGTTCTTTGTTGAATGTGATATTTAAAATTCAACTTGAAATTTAATCATACTTCTAATCATTTAACATTTACACTGGATTTAATCTTTCTATTTAAAAGAGTTAGAGATAGTTCTTTCTCATTGAATTTAGAAAAGAAATGAATTAACTCAGTTTTATTTATATTAAATTAAATTTAATTGATATCTGCTCTGACAAAGATTTTCTTTACAGCTTTTTCAATCACTTTCAAATTCTTTTTGATAGTTTTTGAGCTGTAGACTAGATCAATATCATCTACATAACTCAGAGATCACACTAGTTTCATATTTCTATCTTGAATAGATATACAGTGTATATTATAAATAAAATGAGTGAGATTGAAGATTCTTACAGTACTTTTATTTTTATCTCAGTCTTGTCTTATTTCATTTCATCAAAGAAAAGTTATATAATTCTTTTAAATATAAAACAGTTAACTCATTTTATTAGAGAAAGTGACAGTTTTAACATCTTCAAAGTCTGAATTAACTTTGACTTTGAAACATGATTAAATGCTTCTTTTATATCAATAAAAATTGCAGTTGAGACCAGATCTGCATGCTTTATTATTTAAATATCATGAATAACTGAGAGAACAGTGTTAATTACAGAACATTGTTTTCTATCTTTCATTTATTCACTGAATAAAAGAGAGTTATTAACAGAGCTTATAAAAGATAGTTAAATAGCTATTATCTGTTTCAAATTCTTTTCTAGACAGTTTAATAGAGATATTACTCTATATAACTTAGAAATTGAAGTTTTTCTATTAGATTTTATAAGAATTACTTCAGTGACTTCTCTTCAGTATTCAGAATGATATTCATTTTTTAAGAGATTGAAAAGAGCTCAAAATATTCATTCTTTATGTAGAAATATGTATTTTAAATAATCAAGTGATTAATTGAATCAGGCTCTGCAGCAGTTTTAACAGAACTTGATAAAATAGCTGACTCTAATTCATCTTGTATAAGATCAGGCTATTTTCAGTCATTTTCATCAATGTAGTTAAGAAGTGATATATTCTCTTTCTCTGAATCTGAATCTGAATCTGATAAGTTCTGAAAGAGAATTCACATAAAAGCTTAACATTTTTTCTCAAAAGAGTTTGCTGTATATGATTCATTCTGAAACTTATATTCTAAGACTGGAAGTTTTGCTACACTTCTTGTTTTAGTATAGTTAAAAGCTTTAAAAACTTCCTTCTCTTATACTTCTTCAAGAAATTTATTCCAGCAGTCTGTTTTAGCTTTTTTAATATCTGAAAAATATTCATTTCTGACAGCTTTGAACTCTTTATCAGATATGACATCATTCTTTCAATCTCTTCTAGCAGTAGCTAATTCTTTTCTTTTAGATGAGATATTCTCATTTTATGAAGATTTTAAATACTCAGAAGATTTTCTCTTTGAAATATTATCTCTAACACTTGTTAGAATAATTGATGTAATAAGCTTCACTCTATTCTCAAGCATTTCATTTGAGATATCTTGATCAGAATTTCAATATAGCTCATTCTGTCTTTCAGATTTTAACAGTTTTATACTTTCTTCAACTGCTTTTCAATCAGCTTTTTCAAAGTTAAACTGATTAGAGAGAAGAGAGTTTTCACTCATTTATTTTTCACTCAGTTCAATGTTAAATTGAATAATCTCATGATCTGATCTCAATGTCTTATTTAAAATAATAAATCAGTTTATAAGACTTTTTTTCATTAGATTTTATAATATGAAGATTAGATCTATAATAGATTTCTGTTTCATGTCTTTTCTAAAGAATGTTTGTTAATCAGACTTATTAACTAAATCTATTGAATGCTCAAAGATTCATTTAATTAGATTATCAGCTTTTACTGCTCTTTTACATTCTGAATTTTATCAGAGATAATGTATATTGAAATCTTTTACAATTATAGAGTTTCAATGAAGTTATGTTCAGAAATTCTCTATCAATTATTCAGATATTATTATTTTTCTTCAATGACTTTTCATTATAGATATTTATAAGCTGTTTAGTATCAAACTCATTCTCTTTATCTATAATATCACTCACTAGAATATCAGAGTCAGATATAATATCAAATCTTAGATTAAATTGATATCTTGATCTCTTTCTTTTATAGATTACTACTCTTGACTTTATCTCAGAATTTGAGATAGAAAGCAGTAGTAGCTTGAATAAGAAATGAGATATTTTTTTACTCAGTATTAAAATTCAGCTTATAAAGTAGTATAAAATTCACTTTTTATTCAAATATAATTTGAAGATAAGAATAAATATAATTTGAGTTTCTATTCACATTATTTTAAATAAATGTGATTTTTGAAGAGTTTTTAAACTTTTTTTTTTTTTTTTTTATTATTTTTGTTGTATATTCATACTAAAAGAGAGTAGAGTAGAATCTAATCACTATCATTAGATAGTAGATTATAACTATTCTGAAAAGTAGAAATCTCAACTGCTTGTATTATATCTAGTTTATTATCAGAGTTACTTCTCAATTCTCTAATCTTAACAGAAGTTGAAGAATTCAAATTCTATTTACATTTAACTGAAGAATTGAAGTTTGAAGATTTAGATAGTTGAGAGTTTCTTCTTTTTAAGCTTGCAGTTGTGAGTTTACTGACTTGACTATTCTGTTCAGTTCTAGATTTACTTTGAGCTTTCTCTTTTCTTCAGTTCTTTTAAGTTCTTGAAGTAAATATACATTCTTTTGAGCTAGATGCATGTTTTTCTTTACAATTAGAGTATTTAAGCAGCATGTGTTGACATATTTCATCTCTTTTTAAGTATATTTCACATTTATACTCACTAGTTTTGTAATCTCTGATACAGAATGCACATTTTGAGACTCTGAAATAGAAGATTGCAAAGTGTTCATATCTTTGACAGTTTAAACACTGTGTTTGAGCTTTGAGATTCATTCTTGAGTCTTTGTATTCATGAACTCTCATTTTGAAAAAGTTGATCATGAGAAGTTATCTCTCTGGAGAGAAAAGCTTGAATCTCTTATAAACTTACAAATAAGTGAACTATCAAAAGAGAAAGAATATGAACAGTATTTGAAGAGATTTTCTATAATCAATATAAAAGACTCTATTCTAATTTATTCAGATGACCCAAAAAATGAGAACTTGAATAGATTAGACACAGGCATTGCTTATACTGAAGATAATATCAATTTTATCTCAGATTTCTGAAATCTAGGCTCTGAATGTGAAGTCTTTGATGCTGAACTATTTGTAATAGTGAAAGCTTTCAAACTCATTGAAATACAATCTCATAAAAGAGGAAATTGTTTGAAAGAGGCATGGATATTCTCTGATAGTCAAGCTGCTTTAAAAAGACTTAGAAATAGTCAGATTTATAATAGTCAAATGAATCTTGAACTGATCTTAAACTCTGTTTTGAAAATTCAAAAGAGAAGAACATTAAAGCTGATAATTCATCTGCACTAAGTTCCTGCTTATATGAATATTCATAGCAATGAATTGGCTGATTCAGCTGTAATAAAGAATGCAGAATTAAGCAGATCTATTCAAAAAATTATGTTCTGATCTTTTATAAAGAGAAAAATAAAAGAATCTTGTTTAGATAAGTGAAATGAAAGCTGGCAGAAATAAAAGAAGAGTATACATTATTCAAGATTTGAAATAAAACCCAAGTGAAAATCTTGTTTAATTAAATGTAAAAAGAAAATATTCTCATCTATAATACAGCTGAAACTAGGACATGATTATTTCAAATCTTATATACAAAGATTTGATGATAGATTTGACTCAATAGAATGCTTATTCTGCAATATAAATGATAATTCTGAGCATATTGTATTACACTGTGCATTATACAATAGTCTCAGAGCCAGATTGAAAGAGAAGTATGATCTAAGTCAATTAAATATGAGATTCTTATTCTCAACTGAGACAGAAATTAAATACTTAATAGACTTTCTATCAGAAACTCAAGCAGCTATAAGAAAATGGCTAAATTCAGAATTATCTGAATATGAAGAGGAGGAAATTAATCAGATATAGTCTGTTAAAACAGCTATACACTCTCTTTTAATAATTTGTTTTATTATAGTCTCTCTTTACTTTATCTTTTTCTTTATCTTTTTCTTTCAATTTCTTTCTATCTATCTATTTAATGTGTCTATTTTTGAGACTGTGTTCTTTTTCTCTTTTCCTTTGTCATGATATTGTCAAATGATTTCAAAGTATCAAAAGATATTAAAACACTGCAATTTGTAAACAGTTTTTGTATTCTGAGCTGGAATTTTCTGATTTTGCATATCTGAAATTGATGAATGTATAATAGTTAACTTTACAGACATAGAAACAACCCTGAGAACTAAAAGTTCTCAGATAGATGTCATAGTCTCTGACTGCATACATCTATAATTGAAGAATAATAATAATAATAATAATGAACTCTCATTTTCAAATCTGCTACTCTTACTTCAGAGATCTTTGACTTTTTAAGTGTCTTTGTATATACTAGAACAGAGACATTTCTTCTACTTTGTCTGAACTCAATTGAATTTAGTTATACAGACTCTTTTCTCAGTTGAATAGAGTTGTATTCTTCTAATTCATTTTTGAGAAGTAGTATTTCTTCTTCACAGTCAAAAATTTCAACTGAAATATTATGAAGAATGAATTTATCTCACTTTTTATCACTCTTAGATAGAATTGTTGTGTTTAACAAAGATTCTACTGCTGACTTTCAGAGATTCTCATTCTGAATAAGAAATTCTGCTCTGAATTCAGATATTGTAGTCAGAATGATAGAGTTTTTAAAGAAGAATGACTCAATTGAAGCTATAACTGATTTTTAAACTTCAATATCAGTTATTAACTGAGAAAAGAACTGCTGATTAATTTCATTTCTGATTCTGAAAATAAGATTTGAGTTTAGCTTGTTTGTTTGTAAGATATTCTGATTTGAGACTTTGAGAATAACTCTTCTATTTCTGAAGATTTGAAAGTTTTTCTTCTTTTGTATTTTTTTCTTCACTTTTCTATGAATAGAAGTATGAGTATTATTCTTCTCAGTTTTCTCAGAATTTTGAGCAGATTTTGAGATAGCAGGTTTAGAGACAGCAGATTCAGCTGTTTGAGCATATGTTTTCTTCTTATTCAAAGAAGAAGAAGAAGTAGAAAAAGAGAAAGAAGAGTATGATAAGAAGTCAGTGATTGTACTAGAAATTTTCAATGTTTTTTAAACTGTGTTTAAAATTCCAAGTTTGAACTTGATCATCTTCTGTATTATTATTATTATTATTCTTAAATTATAGATGTATATAGTCAGAGACTATGACATCTACCTGAGAACTTTTAGTTCTCAGGGTTTTTCCTATATCTGTAAAGTTAACTATTATACATTCATCAATTTCAGATATGCAAAATCAGAAAATTTCAGCTCAGAATACAAAAACTATTTACAAATTACAGTGTTTTAACATCTTCTGATACTTTGAAATCATTTAACAATATTATGACAAAGGAAAAGAGAACACAGTCTTAAAGATAGACATATTAAATAGATAGATAGAAAGAAATTGAAAGAAAAAGATAAAGTAAAGAGAGACTGTAACAAAACAAATTATTAAAAGATAGTATATAGCTGTTTTAACAGACTATATCTGATTAATTTTCTTCTCTTCATATTCAGATAATTCTGAATTTAGTCATTTTCTTGTAGCCGCTTGAGTTTCTGATAGAAAGTCTATTAAGTATTTAATTCCTGTCTCAGTTGAGAATAAGAATCTCATATTTACTTGATTTAGATTATACTTCTCTTTCAATCTGGCTCTGAGACTATTGTATAATGCACAGTGTATTATAATATACTCAGAATTCTCATTTACATTGCAGAATCAGCATTCTATTGAGTCAAATCTATCATCAAATCTTTGTATATAAGATTTGAAATAGCTATATTCTAGTTTAAGCTGTATTATAGATGAGAATATTTTCTTTTTACATTTAATTGAATAAGATTTTCACTTGAGTTTTATTTCAAATCTTAAATAATGTATACTCTTCTTTTATTTCTGTCAGCTTTTATTTCACTTATCTAAACAAGATTCTTTTATTTTTCTCTTTGTAAAAGATCAGAATATAATTTTTTGAATAGATCTGCTTAATTCTGCACTCTTTTTTACAGCTGAATCAGCCAATTCATTGTCATGAATATTCATATAAGCAGGAACTTAGTGTAGATAAATTATCATCTTTGATATTCTTCTCTTTTGAATTTTTAAAACAGAGTTTAAGACCAGTTCAAGATTCATTTAATCATTATAAATCTGACTATTTCTAAGTCTTTTTAAAGCAGCTTGACTATCAGAGAATATTCATATCTCTTTCAAACTATTTTCTCTTTTATAAGATTTTATTTTAATAAGTTTGAAAGCTTTCACTATTACAAATAGTTCAGTATTAAAGACTTCAGATTCACAGTCTAGATTTCAGAAATCTGAGATAAAATTGATATTATCTTCAATATAAGCAATGTCTGTGTCTAATCTATTCAAATTCTCATTTTTTAAGTCATCTGAATAAATCAGAATAGAGTCTTTAATATTAATTGTAGAAATTGTCTTCAAATACTGTTCATATTCTTTCTCTTTTAATAGTTCACTTATTTATAAGTCTATAAGACATTCAAGCTTTTCTCTTCAGAGAGATAACTTCTCATGATCAACTTTTTCAACATTTAAAGAAGAAAATTGATTTTTAATCAGAGAGCATAGTCTGTACAGTTGAGAAGACATTTTCTTTGAAGAATTATTTTCATTTTAATCAAGAAATCTATTTCAATTCAGTTCATTTTCAAAGTTAATTGATGAAAATGAAGAAGAGACTCTTTCTCTGATTATATGATTTAAACTTATCTTTATAACTCTCAGAGTATAGTGTATACAGATCTTTTCAAATCTAATAGCAGGAGAAGAAATTGAAACTTCAATTTTCATTGTTTTAATAGAACATGATTTAAATGCTCTTAGAATTCTTCTCAAAACTCTGTTTTACAGACTTTGAAAGAGTTCAGTGAAATTCTCTTGATTATTTCATTAAACTTGAACTTCATAATCAGCTACTGATGTAATACAGGCTATATATAACTGTCTTATAGTCTGAAAGAATAGATCTCTCTCTGTATTTAATAGTCTGATTATGTTATTCAATAGTCTTTCTGTCTTGACAGTTCTTTGTTGAATGTAATATTTAAAATTCAACTTAGAGTGTAATCATACTTCTAATTATTTAATATTTACACTGAGTTTAATCTCTCTATTTAAAAGAGTTAGAGATAGTTCTTTCTCATTAAATTTAGAAAAGAAATGAATTAACTCAGTTTTATTCATATTAAATTGAATTTAATTAATATCTGCTCTAACAAAGATTTTCTTTACAGCTTCTTCAATCACTTTTAAATTCTCTTGAATAGTGTTTAAGCTGTAGACTAGATTAATATCAATCACATAACTTAAAGATTATGCTATTCTCATATTTCTATTTTTAAATAGATATGCAGTGTATATTGCAAATAAAATAAGTGAGATTGAAGATACTTATAATACTTCTATTTTTATCTCAGTCTTGTTTTATTTCATTTCATCAAAGAAAAGTTGTATAATTCTTTTAGATATAAAACAGTTAACTCATTTTATTAGAGAAAGTGACAGTTTTAACATCTTCAATATCTGAATCAAATTTGACTTTGAAATATGATCAAATGCTTCTTTTATATTAATAAAAACTGCAGTTGAGACCAGATCTTCATACTTTGCTATTTGAATATCATGAATAACTGAGAGAATAGTATTAATGACAGAACACTGTTTTCTATCTCTCATTTATTCACTGAATAAAAGAGAGTTACTGATAGAGTTTATAAAAGATAATTAAGTAGCTATTATCTTTTCTAAAATCTTTTCTAGACAGTTCAATAGAGATATTACTCTATATAACTTAAGAATTGAAGTTTTTCTATTAGATTTTATAAGAATCACTTCAGTGACTTCTCTTCAGTATTCAGAATAATATTCATTTTTCAAGAGATTGAAAAAGAGCTCAAAATATTCATTCTTTAAGTAGAAGTATGTATTTTGAATAATTAAGTAATTAATTGAATCAGGTTCTGCAGCAGTCTTAACTGAACTTGAGAAGATAGCTGACTCTAATTCATCTTGAGTAAGATCAGGCCATTCTCAGTTATTTTCATTAATATAGTTAAGAAGTGATATATTCTCTTTCTCTGAATCTGAATCTGATAAGTTTTGAAAGAGAGTTCTTATAAAAGCTTGATATTTTTTCTCAAAAGAGTTTGCTGTATATATTCATTCTGAAACTTATATTCTACAATTGAAAGTTTTACTACACTTCTTATTTTAGTATAGTTAAAAGCTTTAAAAACTTTCTTTTCTTATACTTCTTCAAGAAATTTATTTCAGCAGTCTGTTTTAGCTTTTTTAATATCTGAAAAATATTCATTTCTGACAGTTTTAAACTCTTTATCAGAAATTATATTATTCTTTCAATCTCTTCTAGCAGTAGTCAATTGTTTTCTTTTAGATATGATATTCTCATTTTATCAAGATTTTGAATACTTGTGATTCAAAGATTGCTTAAGCCAGTGTACAATTACAGGCGTACACCGGCTTCTTATATATTATAATATTGTACACTAAATTAATTAGTGACTGCTATGACCTCTTTACACTCATATGCATATGCTAGTAGTTTGGAAGCGGCCGCGTTATTATCTGACAGTTGTATGTTCTTCTGAACCACATTCTCTCCCATCAGATTTGGTCACACTCACATGATCATATTGTACATTCTAGCTTCATATGAATTAGCTCATTACTAGTATTTCATGATTATGTGACCTATCTCTGATTTGGCTAGCATTCTGTGTACACTCTCACAAAGAAACTTTCACTATATTAGATTACTCATTTACTAACTTTTTTCATTCTTCAATCATCTTCTCTCTCATTATCATTATTGAATGTCATTATCATTTAAGATTTCTATCTCTTCTTCTGTTCAATGCTTTCTATCTGTCTATCACATTATATGTGTTTCTGGCAATGACCTCTCATTCTCATAACAAGTGTCATTGTAGTGCTCATATCAGGCAGTTTGTTAGCAGTAAGTATAATACATTGTGAAATGTGATCAGAACTTATTTATCTTTTAACAATTATCAGAACAATGTATTATTATGAATGACATATCTTCTTCATCTTCTCATATGCTCTTGACTATTTCTTCTTCTTAGTGAGTTTCTGATCATATTTTCTGACATGATTTTATGTGAATGCAGATGCTGATATGTTTGTTTTTATTTATATAGAATCTTCACATGTTGACAGATCTGTATTCACTGATGATAGTGAACTCAATATTGAATCATTGATTGAGAACCTGAAGAATGTGATAATGACGGAATTGTCTGTGTCATGTGTGACTGAGTCTTTCATATCTCTTTCTGCCTCTTCTGTTTCTTTCTCTGCTGCTTCCTCTCAAACTTCTACATCTGCCTCTGTATCTGGTTCTCCCGCTCCTGCTACCTCTGTTTCTGTGACTCTCACTCCTGCTACTTCTGCTCTCTCTGGTTTTACTGTCTCTGCTTTCATTATCAGCTCTTCCTGTTTCAAGAAGATGTTGTGTAGACTTGATGAATCACATTTCTCAGTATATACACTTCTGTTCTTCTTATCAACTCCTAGAATAATCTATTGTATGAAGACAGTGTATAACATGACTATCTGAAGCTCAGTTGCAGACACTGATTATTACATTCATTTTAAATATTTGTGATGAAACAATCATCTATTTATTTCAGAGAATCACTTCTTCTCTCAACAGTATTGAGATTATAAGTCTTTTTCTTTTTCATCTTTTCTTTCTAATGCTGATTTTTCTATTCTTAGAGAAAATCATTATGAGTTTTACTGTGCACAAAGTCATAGTGTTCACAGATATTAAGAAACTTTTTATAACTATAAAGTTCAATATTGCAGAGACATTCACTCTGATAAATTTCTTTGAGATGATAGATCTGTATCAGTCTATTCTCTGACATCTATTATCTGACTTTATAATGCAGATGAAAGATATCTGTGTTTTCAGAAATGAGAACATGAATGTTGTACTCTTTTACACCCGTGAGTGTGAGACTTGTACACCTTGTCTGAGATGTTATTATGAGAATGAGTTATTTACACACTGTGTTCTGCTTTCTACATTCTCTCATGTCTCTCTCTCTCTTTCTGAGAAGTCTTGTGTGTGTTGTAATTGCATGTATAACTTTAAGATCAGTGAGTATTCATTCAGTAACTGTTCTCATCTCTGATTTTTTGATTTTTATATGCTAATAATAGGTCTTAGTTGCTTCAGCATCAGAGATCATTCTAATCAAAGATGACAATACTGCAGAGACTACTCTCTTCTGCTCTCAAGCTTCTTTCATCACTTTCTCTCTCTTCTCTGCAGAGAAGGTTGTGCATATATCAGATTGTAAGTGTTCAGTCCTGAGTGACTTCTGCTGTTATTTATTCAGTTCTGCATCTTCTTCTTCTTCTGTTTCTTTCACCTCTGTTCTTCCTGCTCTGACTCCTGATTCTGTGAGTTCTGCACTCTTCTTCAATTTCTCTACATGTACACATGTGCATTTGTATATTAGTATTTCAGTCAATCTTGTGATAAATGATATTAATATTGTATACAGAGTGATAGAGGAATCAGAGACATGTATAATATTATTGCAAGAGTAGCTTGCAGCTCTTGAATCTCTTGTGAATCTCAAGTTTTGAGATTTCCTTTGTTTTTGATGTTTTTCAGATGATGTGACATTGAAAATAGATTAAACATGTAATGTATGAAAATGAATAAGATGTATATAATAACATTTGTCTTTTACAGCTGATTCTTACAGTTGATGATTAATTCATTATCTCTTTTCTTACACTTTTTCTTTATCTGCTAGTCACTACTCTTACACAATCTCTATATAATACAGTGTCCAGTGACTAGATTCAGTAGCTTTCATCTTTTATGATTCTGTCTCACACATTATACTGTCTCTCTTCACTCACTCAGATCACTACAGTGAACAGCTTATTAAAACTAATCTCATCTGATCTCTGAGTATTCTCAGAGGTTAAGATGACTTAGTTTCATGCATTTATAAATGTTTCAGATAGTTTGTTCTCTGTGATCTCTGTGATTGAACTGATGTAAACAGTTAAATTCAACTCTGAATTTCTTTTTCTTCTATGATCTGATTCATGTGCAAGTCTGTCATTTTGAGATCACTCTTTACTGTGTTGCATCTACTGTCTGCAGTGTGTTATCATACAATCAGCTACAGTCTTATCACTTATTAAAGTGTGATGTTCATCTGATTTCTTCATTGCTTTTCATTCTTTTCTTATAATCATGAAAAGATTGAAATAAGTGAGATTATCTGATTCATAAGTGTCTATGATTTCTCTTACTTTGTAAGACTTTTCAATTATAAGTCTCTTCTTTTTCAATGCTGATAATAGTGCTGTGAATGATTATAATCTGCTCAGGTCTTGTATCTTTGCTTTTATAAGTTATGAATTATTGATTAAGTTGCATAAGATCTGTCTCTCTGATTCTTTCAATATGTACATTCTCAGAGAATGTGATTTGAGTATCTTATATGACTCAAATCATCTAGATTGAAACTTCTCAGAACTCTCATTATATATGAGAACTCACATTTTTATCTTGAGACTTGATTTCTTAACAAGTGAGTCTTGTATTCTTTTTCATTGAATTGCTCAGTTCAGAAGTAACTCATTAGCTTTTATATGTGTGTGACTGATCTCTTTCAATCTTAGTTTCACATCTGTGACTATTGCATCTGCAACTGCTGTTTCTACTGTGTTCACAACTGCTGTTTCTGCTGTGTTCATAACTGCTGTTTCTGCTGTGTTCACAACTGCTCTCTCTCTCACCTTTTCTGAAGCATTCTCCGGGATGTGTGAATGCAATTCATACAACAGATAGAATGATAAACACTTGAAGACTGCATGCTGTTGAATCTGCATGATCAATAGTGCCTGTCTGAGATATTCATTTCATAGTCTCATAGGCTTGCTCACTAGATATTTCATCAGCATGTTGCTCAAGATTTCATTCAAGCATTTCATCTTTCTATTCATTCACAGATGATATAGTATTGTTCTACAATGTCTTGTCTGTAACTAGCTTATAAAATGCCTCACTGCTTCTCTTACAAGGTTTGCATCATTATCAGTTAGAATCTCACATAGTATTTCATAGTTAACATAGATCTCATTATGTAGAAACTTTGCTATCATCTTCTCTATTATCTCTGAAACTGCTTTTATGACTGGTCAGTCAGTAGCATAATCAATAGCAGTAATTATTCATTAATTTTCATTTGATGTTCATAATAATATGTCTATAAGATTCACTTCTCATTATTTGAATGATTGTATCATACACTTCATCTGATATTATACTTTCTCATGTTCTAACTCTTTCTTAGATTCTTTCACAATCTGATAATTCAGACACTCATAAGTATACATCTGAATATTCTAAGCCATGCTTGATCAGTATACTCTTGATTTAAGTACATCTATGAGTTCAGGGCTTTCTAAGTGACTGAATTCCTTATGTATATGAGCTATCAAGTTGTGTCTAAATGAAGATTCTAGATAGAGAGCTTCTATGTATTCTAGATTGCAGTAAAGCATAACATTGTTTTTCAATTTTCTCAGCTTGAAGTTCAGAAGCATCTCTTCTACTACTTTCATAAGATGCTTGTTATCTAACATCTTGTCCTTCTTTAAGTAAGAGATCATAGTGTTCACTCATTCTGATTTCTTGCATTTTCTCAGCATATTTAATATAAACATTTCTTATATCTGATTCACAGAACTCTCACTCATGAAATTGAGTCTATAACTGATTATATCAGGTATCACAGTGTCTGATCTCTTTCAGTATTTAATATGAAGATTGTACACTTGAAACTCTGAGATTTAACATACTGAGTATTTGAAAGGTTTTATCATTAATTATAGATAGATGAGACTTTCATGATCTGTGATCACTGTTGTTGTATGCCTGTTATTAATATATCTATTTCACAATGTCAGCATGTGCTTGATTGCTAGTAATTTCTTTTCATGCACTGAGTAATTGAGCTCAGCATCTGATAGTTTTCTATCATTGTATATCATCAGATGTAGCTTGCTATTCTTACTCATCTGTAGAAGAGTGTCTCTGATAGCTCATTCAGATGCATTCATCTCAATGTAGAAAGATTTATCACAATCTAGTTGAATAAGCACTGAGAATGTTATTACATATTTTCTCAGTGTGAGAAAAGCCTCTTCACATACAGTATTTCAGATAATTGAATGAAACTTCTTCTTTCACATATTTGCATCTGTTTCTTTTAAGAGATCTAAGAGTGATACAGATATTCATGTGAAATCCTTAATGAATCTGTAGTAGTATGAGATCAACTTAAGAAACTATTATATATAATATACATTTCTTAACTGTGATTAATTTGCTATGACATTCAATTTCTCTGAAATGAGATATATACAGTCATCACTTACTATATATTCTACAAACTTTAACTCTTCTGTTTCAAACACATACTTGATTGATTTGATATAGAGCTTATACTCTGTCAGAGTTGTAAGCACTTCATCAAGATACTTCAGATATTCATTATATGAGTTTGAAAAGACTAGAATATTATCAAGATATATAAGATATGAGATTTCATTCTGTTTATGAAGAATTGTATTCATCATTATTTGAAAGATGATAGGTGCATTTGTTAGACTGAATAACATTGCTAGGAATTCAAACTTTCTTCATTGTGTATTAAATATAATTCACAGAACTGACAGTTCATCTATACAGATCTATCAGTATTCTGAGAGAAGATTGATCTTTGATAGATATCAGACATTTTCAACTGTATTCAACTGTTGTTGAATCTATGACAGTGAATATTCATTCTTGATCATAAGCTTGTTAAGTGCTTGATAATTGATATACATCTGTCACTTCTCATCTGTCTTTTTCATGAATAGAACTGGAAAGTCTCACACACTTGATAAGAGTTGTATGAGATCATGTTCTAGAAGGTCTGTGATCTGACACTTCTGTTCTTTGAGATGTGTTTGTGACAGAGAGTACACATTCTGATTGACTGGTTTTGCATCCTTTGTGTCAATCTCATGTACAAATCCTCATTTCAGCAGTAATTCTGATAAAAGATCTGTTCAGAAGATCTTCTCATACTTTTTCAGAAGCTTTTTCATACACTTGTTCTTCTGTATATTCTTTATCTTGATTTTCTTCACTTTCAGATTCTGTATGACATACAGAATACTTTCAGATGAGGTCTTGTAAATCATTCTCTTTGCTTATTAATGTGTAAGCAGATTTAACTCTTCTATATCAGAGATGTGAAATGTTCTTCTCATATCAGTTGATAGAATTGTATGAATCTTTTTCTTTCTATTGATCAACTATATATGACATATACATCATTGAATCTGTGAATTGAATCTTTGAAATCAATTGAGTCTGAGAATAAAGTTGTATTTCATGTTCTGCAGCTCTCACACTCAAATATAGCAAGATCATTCTCTGAAGTGCAAGAGAACTCTTACTTTTACAGATGATATTAAATATCAGTTATCAGATAATCTTATATATCAGAGAGTCTTCACTTAGTGAACCTCTTTCAATCTTCAGATTATATAATCATCAATATATTATATAAAAGCTTCTGTGTCTGCTAATACTTTTGCAGTCATCTCTCAATTCTTATTCAAGTGCTCTCTATACATTAACATTTCAGGTCTTAAGTTATTGAGATGAGTGTTCACTTCATCATTCTTACTTACATTTCATTCAGAAGCCTGCTTCTTCTTTACATTCACAGAATTCAGAGAATCATTTATCACAGACATCTCTTTCACTTTGAAGACTTTTCATAGAATATCAGTGAGTGTCTTCAAGCTCACTGATTCTGCTAGTTTTTTAACTCTCTTACTTCTTTTGACTGTGTATACTGAGTGCAATCTTTTGCATTATAATTTTGATATTCACAGTTGAAGCAAGCTTAATACTTATAATATCAAGATTTTCACTCAGAGGATTTCTTTTTTGAGAGATTCAGTGCTTTAACAATGATATTCAGATCTAGATTCATCATGTTCAGATGTGTGACTTGTGTTATAGAAGTCTGATTATCTGTTTTTCATTGAAGCATACTTGATTACAGTATTTTCTGTCACAATTAACTCACTTGTTTCTATATAATAAGAATGTTATATGCTGTCTCTACTGTGCCTGACTGTGAGGTTAAGCATTTTCATTTCACTTTCAACTCAGGTATAAGACTATGAATGAAGATCTGTAAATAGAAAGATGTTGAAAGCTCTTTATTCAATGTGATATAGTGTAAGCTGAAGTATGTAAAGTATAATGTAAGATCACTCACTTATCTACACTCAGTGAAGTATTTATAACACTTGTCTCATATGTTCACTTTCTCAAAGTTGTGTAAGATTTATTTGAAAAACTTATTTCATATTTATGAGAATGAATATCACTCTGAGTCTGTAAGATTCATCTTTTCACTAGTCATTTATAATGACTTCACTTTTCTGTGTAGAAACATGACAGATCTTAAGACTTGTTGAAATTCTGTTAACTGTCTGTCTGTGAGTTCATATTAAATCTAATAATATGATTGTATCTGACTTAGCCAGCTGATTGCAGCATTATTTTTTCAGTCATTATTAAAGCTTAATGACTCTGACAGATCTTTCAGCTTAATGTATTTCATGCTTAGATTCTCATTCTATACAGCAGTCTCTGATGATATGTATACTTCTGAAGAGATTATGAATAATTATAGTGAGATCTTCAGGTTTGATATAGTCATCTATCTGTATAAATATTTGATCTTCTGCTGCAGATCTAAGATCTGGTTTTCTCTATTCTTATTAATGATGATAATTGTATCAGTAAAGCTCTTTATAGTGAATGCTTGATCTGCAGCAAATATCAATTGTTGTTTGACTTTTATCTCAGCCTCTCACTGTATACACAAGGCCTTGATCTTGTTTAGAATTCTCATATGTGTACAGAGCTTTGATTCTGGTTCAGCAGTCTCAGCTGCTTTTCTTACTGCTTCAAGTAAACTCTCTGAGAGGTTCTGCATATCTTCTAATTCAGATAGCAGAGAAGAGTGTTATTCATATTGACTAGAGAAGGTATTAATTTCAGTGGTTTTCTTATTGATTGTATGATGTCTATTATTATATCACTGTATCATTATATTGTTATATGATTTCTGTTATCATTGTATGACTCTGGTGGTGGCCATCTCTCTCTTTTTATCCTTCTTTTGAGTAGGGAGTGAATGCCTTTGAATCTGGTTCACTGCTCTCATTCTCTTTCTCACACCTCATCTGTTCGCATACATGGCATTCGCCTGAGTGTGAAGTTTTCTCTTAACAAGTGAAGCAGTATCAATCAGATACTCTTCTACTCATAACTCTTTATACACTATCTTTTGAGATGTTCTAGGACCACACTGGCATGATAACTATGAATCACTTCATAGATGAAATTATCACATTCTGAAGAAGTCTGTACTTCTCACTGATTTTTAGACATGCTATCAAATGTAATTCAAAGGTTGCTTAAGTCAGTGTATGATTACAGGCATACACTGGCTTCTTATATATTGTAATATCATACATTAAATTAATTAGCGGCTGCTATGGCCTCTTTACACTCATATGTGTACACTAGTAGTTCGGAAGCAGCTGTGTTATTATTCGACGGTCGTATGTTCTTCTGAACCACATACTCAGAAGACTTTCTCTTTGAAATATTGTCTTTAACATTTACTAGAATAATAGATGTAATGAGCTTCACTCTATTCTTAAGTATTTTATTTAAGATATCTTGATCAGAAATTCAATACAGCTCACTCTGTCTTTCAGACTTTAACAGTTTTATACTTTCTTTAACTGTCTTTCAGTCAGCTTTTTCAAAGTTAAACTGATTAGAGAGAAAAGGGTTTTCACTCATTTATTTCTCACTCAGTTCAATATTAAATTAAATAATCTCATAATCTGATTCTGATGTCTCATTTGAATTAATAAATCAGTTTATAAGTCTTTTTTCTATTAGATTTTATAATATGAAGATTAGATCTATAATAGATTTCTGTTTCATATCTTTTCTAAAGAATGTTTGTTAATCAGACTTATTAACTAAATCTATTGAATGCTTAAAGATTTATTCAATCAGATTATCAGCTTTTACTGCTCTTTTACATTCTGAATTTTATCAGAGATAATGTATATTGAAATCTTCTACAATTATAGAGTTTCTTAATGAAGTTATGTTCAGAAATTCTCTATCAATTGTTCAGATATTATTATTTTTCTTCAATGACTTTTCATTATAGATATTTATAAGCTGTTTAGTATCAAACTCATTCTCTTTATCTATAATATCACTCACTAGAATATCAGAGTCAGACATGATATCAAATCTTAGATTAAATTGATATCTTAATCTCTTTCTTTCATAGATTACTACTCTTGACTTTATCTCAGAATTTGAGATAGAAAGTAGTAGTAGCTTGAATAAGAAATGATATATTTTTTTACTCAGTATTAAAATTCAGCTTATGAAGTAGTATAAAATTCACTTTTTATTCAAATATAATTTGAAGATAAGAATAAATATAATTTGAGTTTCTATTCACATTATTTTAAATAAATGTGATTTTTGAAGAGTTTTTAAACTTTTTTTTTTTTTTTTTTATTATTTTTGTTGTATATTCATACTAAAAGAGAGTAGAGTAAAATCTAATCACTATTATCAGATAGTAGATTATAACTATTCTGAAAAGTAGAAATCTCAACTGCTTATATTATATCTAGTTTATTATCAGAGTTACTTCTCAATTCTCTAATCTTAACAGAAGTTTAAGAATTCAAATTCTATTTACATTTAACTGAAGAATTGAAGTTTGAAGATTTAGATAGTTGAGGATTTCTTCTTTTTAAGCTTGCAGTTGTGAGTTTACTGACTTGACTATTCTGTTCAGTTCTAGATTTACTTTGAGCTTTCTCTTTTCTTCAGTTCTTTTAAGTTCTTGAAGTAAATATACATTCTTTTGAGCTAGATGCATGTTTTTCTTTATAATTAGAGTATTTAAGCAGTGTATGTTAACATATTTCATCTCTTTTTGAGTATATTTCATATTTATACTCACTAGTTTTGTGATCTCTAATATAGAATGCACATTTTGAGACTCTGAAACAGAAGATTGTAAAGTGTTCATATCTTTGACAGTTTAAACACTGTGTTTGAGCTTTGAGATTCATTCTTGAGTCTTTGTATTCATGAACTCTTATTTTCAAACCTGCTACTCTTACTTCAGAGATCTTTAACTGTTTAAGTATCTTTATATATACTAGAACAGAGACATTTCTTCTACTTTATCTGAACTCAATTGAATTAAGTTATACAGACTCTTTTCTCAGTTGAATAGAGTTGTATTCTTCTAATTCATTTTTGAGAAGTTGTAAGAATAAGTGCTCGCAGGCGATTATTCAGGTGTTTGCAGCTTGGCGTGATATGTACTGTTAACTACTAGAAGTATTCACAGTAGAAAGATAAAATGTAGAGATCAAATGTATAATAGCATTTAAGCTGAGTTGTGAATAGTATTCATGAACTCCAGTCTATATAGTTGTGTGTAGTCAAGGGCCGCTAGCCCTATTGATTACATGAGAGATAGAAATAGAGGTAAAGAACACAGGCCTCTGCGAGAAGCAGGATTTCTTACATACCCCTCTCTCTCTAAGGCTTCGTCCGCGAAGTCTTTCACTGAGTGACTTCATAGAATCAGCTCAGCACTGCAGTGATACTCACTAAAAATTCTTCACATCTATAAAAAATCTCACTGAGGAAAATTCTCTTATTACTATGAAGAGAAAAGAGTCTGTCACTTAGTTTCTTATTTTATAAGATTCTTTGTAATCTACAGATTCTTCTCTGACTATCATACAGATTCATCTCACATCTTTCATATAGAAGAGTTTTAGTTGACTCTCAATCATTTTCATGAGATTCTTGTGTGATTATTATACAAATTCATCTTACAGATGAATCACTCTCTGTGAGATCATTCTTATCAAAGAGAAGCATTTGTAAGTTAATCTTTCACTCATTCTTATAAATCATTGTTCTTTAATACTGTAGAATTGTGAGAAATTTTTCATTCTTTTACTAACTCTGTAGAATTGTAGAATCAAGATATTCACAGTCTGTAATTACTCTTTGTAATCACATAGAAAGATTCAGGTCTGTGATTCATAATCACTCTTATTTACTAGAGTGATCTGACTGTTTCACAGAATCACTTACAGTGTAAGTAAATCTCTTTAAAGTAGTATAAATATTCTAGATCTATCTGTGAAATCTTATCTTCTTTTCTCTTTTTCTATAACAGCTCTCATTCTTATAAACTGTGAATATTCTTATTCATTCATAAAGTATTTTCACTCAGATAACAGAGAGAGAGTGTTTCTAACAATATTCACATATTAATTCAAGAACTTCTTAAGAATAAAAATTTTTTAATTTCAATATCTTTGTAAACAATGTCTGACTGCTGCTGAGCTTCTTATGAGCATTTCTACAACTTCTCTAGTCACTTTTTACTGGCTGATGAAGCAGGGATGCTGCTGCTCATAACTGTATCTTCACTTTTCTCAGTTCTATCACTGCATCTGATCTTCAGATCAGCAGTCAACTCTCTGTCTTTCTCAGATCAGCTTCTAACTTCAAGCAGTGTAGTTTCTCTCTTTACTGTAAGTCTTCTCATAAGTAATTCCTTACAGACTCTAGTTAACAGTTCTTACAAAGCTCTCTATGTTGCCAGTATCTTCTGCAGTCTTATAAGTCTATAATCACCTCTTCCCTGCCTGCACAATCTCTGACCAGATATATGTAAATATGTCTAGATTCTCTATCAATGATTCTCATACTGCAGTGCATTTTCACAATCTCATTGTCAATAGAAGATGAGTCTCTGAGTACTTATAAAATTCAGATAATCAAGGCAATGCAAATATCATGAATTTGTAATAGAAGCTGATCTGAACAGATAAGTCTTCTCTTCATATCTCAATTGTTTTCAGACTGAATACTTCAGTATAACTGAGAGAGTGAACATAGCTTTGTAAGAAGTATCTAATTATACATGCAGATAATCAGTCTTCAAGACTCTGTTATAACTGTATATACTCTGATATCTGACTTCTCTGAAGTCTGTGTATTTCTGACAGTCTTCATGTCAAATGCAATAATTATCTATATCACAGATATAATACTTTCTGCTTCTTTAAAGAAGAAAATTGATAATTATGAGAGAATTGAATATTGTAAGTATTAAGAATATAAATATGAATTTTCTTTATTTTTTCTTTATTAGTTTCTAAATTATGTTCATAATTCTATTTATTTTTCTTATTTTTTAGCTTTAATAAGAATATGATTTCTTCTTTTCTTACATACACTGCAGACTGTTTATTCTAGTAGAAACTCATTATCTTATAGACTAGAATTTATAAATAACAGTGTTAATATCTTTATTTTAATTAGATTCTTAGTAAAGACTGTGTTATTCTGACTTATCAGAATTCACAGTATAAAAGTCATGTCTCAGCTTCTACAGATGTCTTATCTGCTCAGATAATTCTTAAGTGAAGTTATTCATCTTACTAGAATATTCTTATCACTGAATCTTGAATCAGAGCTTAAAATCTCACTTCTCTGAGTTAATAATCTCTTTAATCTGATATTCTCTTTCACTCTCTAATACTTCATAGATAGAGTGATGAGACACAGAATTCTCTTCTGAGAATTTCTTATATTCACAGAGTAAAGAGATATGAAAAATATTATATATCTATAACTCAGATGACAGTTTCAATCTGTAGAACTGTGAGCTAACTTTCTTTATAATCTTATAAGACTCTGTTTACAAGAGATTCAGCTTCTTACTAAATCTTTATATAATAATGTTTTTTAGACTTAGTTAGACTTTATCATCTTTCTTAAAACTCTTTATAATATACTTAAAGTCATAGTATCTCTTCTGATACTCTTAAGTCTTTCTTAAGAATTCACAGACTTTCTCTCAGATCTTCTGAATTCTCTCAGTCTATTCACAGATATTATCACACTCTATAGTGTACTCTCACAGATTTATCAAGATCATCTATAAATAAGTCTTAGTAAGCATCTCAAAGAAGATTTTATCTGTACTGATATATTTTAAGTTGTTGTATATAAACTCTGTAAGTGATAATCAATACACTCAGTCATTCTAATTATAATTAACAAAGTATTACAGATACTATTTTAATATACTTATCAGATATTCTATCTGATCATCTGTCTATTGATAAAAAGTCATACTTAGATCTTATAAGATCTTCAGTATAGTTATCAGATTAGATCAGAACTCTTCTACAAAGATTGATTCTTTATCTGAGATAATATTCACAGATAATTCATGCAATCAGATCATATTACAGATAAAGATATAAGTCAAATTCTTTAACTTCAAGTTCTTACAGATGAATATAAAGTATGCTATCTTAATAAAGTAATTTACTACTATCAGTACACTGTCAAAGCAGGTATTATATATGTTCTTACTTTCAGAGAGGCTTACAAGAGCATTCATTTCTAGCTGTTTTCAAGATTCTTATAAAATGAGTAGAGAAGTAAGTTCTTTATATAATCTGAACTGCACTATCTGTGAATTCTGATAAATAGTATAAGAATTCACTATCTTCTTCACAAGTTCTCATATCTTCAGTTAGAAGTATTTTCTTATAAGTAACTCATAAGTTCTAGTATCTGTAAAATAACTCACTAGAGAAGAGTCATAATATCTTTTAATAAGTTCTATACATAGAAACTTATTCACAGGTATATAAATTCAGTTCTCTCTTTACAAGAGATTATTTAAGTCTCTTCAATTCTTTATTTCTGCAGGATTGATCCCTGCTGTGAGCAGTTTTTAAATATACTGAGAATATTCATTCTTCAGTTGCAGTTCAGACAATCTGAATAGAAGATCTTATAAAGACTTATACTCTGTTTCTTCTTACATCAGATCTTCTGCAGTACTTCTCAAAGTCTGCAAACTCTTCAGATTATAGATACTCTCTTCAAGAATTCTCATAAAGATTCTCAGAGTGTTGACTCTCAGTGTTGTAGAGAGTAGTATACAGACTTCTTCTCTCTCTCTTCTCTCTTCTCTCACAGAGAATTGAGAGACTCTTCAGTCAATCTCTTTATAACACTCAGTCTGAGCATCTCACAAAGCTTTTCTGTCTTCTCTAGTCTCTCTATATCTGTCACTCTAATCTTCTTAATATAGTCTGATCTGTGAGAGAGTTCATTCACTGAGTTCTTAGTTCTCTTGATATATTCTATCTTGAATCAGAACTCACTCAGTCTTTAAGCTTAGTAAATCTGCTACTGTGAGAGTTTCTTAATTGAAGTAAACTGTTATAAGCTATTATAATCAGTTGTAACAGTAATCACTGTCATAAGACTCTCAAAATAGTAATATCAGTAACAGAAGAATTTCACTATTATAAGAAGCTTCTGATTATAAATATTATAATTGATTTTCACAGATTGTATCTTTTATAAGAAAAAGATCACTGAAACTCAGTTCTCATTTGACTGTAGTTACAAGACTATTTCTGAAATTACAAAGAAGAAGACATTTATCTTCAATCTGATTAAGAGTAAGAAATCAAACTAGAACAGTATCACTGTATCTATAAATATCTATTTGAACTTGCAAAGACTCTGTGAGCTTCTGAGATAAGAAAGTTCTCACAGTTCTCTCTTCTTAATCATCTTTTCATTCTTCATTCACAGAATGACTTCTTCTTATTTTCATTCTTCAGTATATCTATAAGAGTTAAGAAGATTCTCATGAATATAAAGATAAATCATCTATAGAAATTCACAAAGCTTAGAAAGATCTGAATCTCATGAATACTAGTTAACTTCAGTCATGATAGAATAGTCTTAACTTATAAAGATTTCATCTGAATATCATTTACAGTGATTACATATTCTAAGAAATTAATTCAGTAGATACTGAAGTTGCACTTCATAAGCTTAATATACAGTTCTGTCTCATCTAAGGTCTTTAACATACTTCATACATGCTCAGTGTGTTCTTTCTTCTTCACAGAGTACATTATCACATTATTCAGATATATTATTATAAAGACATTCAGATCTACACAAAGTATTTTATTAATAAAAGACTGAAATGCTGCAGAGATATTAGTCATATTAAAAGATATCACTAGATATTTAAATAATCTCAGTGCAGTTCTAAAGACAGTCTTTTATTCATCTTCAGACTGTATTCACAGTTATATATATATATTAATTATATTTAGTTGTGTGAATATGACAGCTTTCATGAGACAGTTGATCACATTCTTAATCAGAGAGAGAAAATAGCAGCTCTTTATTATCTTGAAGTTCAGATCACAGTAGTCTACATATAATCTGAGATCTTTATTCTTCTTCTTCATGAATATTACAGAGGCTTCTGCAGAGATCTGTGAAGATTAGATGAAGTTATTCTTCAGATTCTTCTTTATATAAGTCTGCAAGATCTCTGTCTCATAATAAGAGAGCTTATAGATTGATTCTCAGAAGAGTTTCTACTCTTCTATTAAATCTATTATCAGATTCTTCTCACAGTGAGAAGAAAGCTCAGCTGTCTTTACTGAGCTGAATATCTCTATAAGATCTCAGTATTTCTCTGATATCTGAAGCTTGATTTTCATGACTGTAAGATTCTCAGACACTTATAAAGTTATTATATAGATGAGCTTATCTTCTCTAATCAACTCTACAGTATTAACTGATTCTATCTCTGTAAGTAAGTCTGTCAACACTGATTGAAAGTATAAACCTAACTCATGAACAGCTATGTGTGAATTATGTCTTTGAAGTTATATAAGTCTCAAGTACATATCATCTGTGATGTTCATAATAATCACAGTTTCTACAAATCTTCTTCAGATTTCAGAGAGATCTTGTAATTCAAAGATAACTCTTATAAGTTTCTCAGCTCTCAGATCTGAGTTCTCATATTCTATGTATTACAAGAGCAGGTTCTCAGTCTTTATCTTTCAACTCATTTACTTTACAAGCTTTAGAGATATCACAGTGATCTAAGATTCCGAGTTCATTAATACTTCTTATACTTACAGAGCAGCAGTACTGTGACACAGTCTCTCTTCATAAGTAAGTATTTTCATTGAGAGAGCAACAGATTCAGGTATCAGCTTCAAGACTCTTAAGAAGGCTGTTACTGACTCTGTTTATAACTCTTCAACTTTCTATTTTAATTTATTCAGACAGTTTACACAGAGATGTTCTGATTTAGAACAGATAAAGCAGAGTCTCTTTTTCTTAATCTCTCTATTATATACTCTGTTTACAGAAGCTTATAAAGCTCTCTCTCTCTGCTCAGCAGTCAGACATAAATCTCTCTGTGTCTTATCATCTTTTTCTGATAAATCTATTCTCTGTTATTCTGACTCTCACAGAGTCAGTCAGTGATTCACTCTTCACAGATCTGTGACTCTCACAGTGATCTGTAAGTAGTGAATAAGAGTTATTAGTTTCTTCAGAGTTAAGAACTTAGAGTCTTACTCAATAAGCTTGTTCTATATATCTTTATTCAGTCTCTTTATAAATATCATCATTCAGATCTTATTTCAGAGCCCTGTTTTCACAGATCTTAATTCATATCACAATTTTATAAAGTGCTGTGAGTAGTTTTTATCAGATTTCTCATCTCTTTTTCTAATATTAATGATTGCAGCTCAGATATTCTCTGTTTAACTTGTGAAGTCTCTTAACTTATTCTTCAGATAGATCTTGAGAACAGATCAGCAGAATCTCTTATAATTATTCTCTAAATAATTCAGCCAGTTCTTGACTTCAGTGTAATAGAGATCTGTTATCACATAGATAACAGCTTCTTCATCTTTCATATCACACAGTCAGGCTTGTGAGTCAATTTCAAATACAAATTTGTAAAAGCTTTTATAAATTGTGATTTGATAGATAATCTTAAGTAATCACAGCTTAAGAAAGTTTCTTTTCAGTTCACAGGTGTTTCTGAAGATTATGTCTAGAGACTCAGTTCAAGAATGTTTACAGACAGTAAGCATTTCTTGTAGAAAAATAGCTTGATCTTATAGAAGATGCTCAAGAATGTTCTTCACTGAGATTAATTTATTCATGAGTTCAGAGAGTTTCTCTATCACAGATGCAGAGAATGATGTTCTGTAAGTGATTGATAAGTTCTCTGAGACTTCTTTTACAGAGATTATTCATGATTCAAGTGACTGCTTCTGAGTGTCTGCAGTAGAGTTCACAGAGATTGAAGTATGTGAGTTTCTAGTTCTTTCAGTCATAATAGGTGATTGCTGACTGACTGAGCTTGAAATGTAAGAATAAGTGCTTGCAGGCAATTATTCAGGTGTTTGCAGCTTGACATGATATGTACTGTTAACTACTAGAAGTATTCACAGTAGAAAGATAAAATATAGAGATCAAATGTATAATAGCATTCAAGCTGAGTTATAAATAGTATTTGTGAACTCCAGTCTATATAGTTGTGTGTAGTCAAGGGCCGCTAGCTCTATTGATTACGCGAGAGATAGAAATAGGGGTAAAGAACACAGGCCTCCGCGAGAAGCGGGATTTCTTACAGAAGTAGTATTTCTTCTTCACAGTTAAAATTTTCAACTGAAATATTATAAAGAATGAAGTTGTCTCACTTTTCATCTCTCTTAGATAGAATTATTGTGTTTAATAAAGATTCTACTGCTAATTTTCAGAGATTCTCGTTCTGAATAAGAAATTCTGCACTGAATTTAGGCATTGTAGTCAGAATGATAGAGTTTTCAAAGAAGAATGACTTAATTGAAGCTATAACTAGTTTTTGAACTTTAATATCAGTTATTAACTGAGAAAAGAACTGCTGATTGATTTCATTTCTGATTCTGAAAATGAGATTTGAGTTTAGCTTGTTTCTTTGCAAGATATTCTGATTTGAGACTTTGAGAATAAGTCTTCTATTTCTGAAGATTTGAAAGTTTTTCTTCTTTTGCATTTTTTTCTTCACTTTTCTATTAAGAGAAGTATGAGTATTGTTCTTCTCAGTTTTCTCAGGATTTTAAGCATGTTTTAAGATAGTAGATTTAGAGATAGCAGATTCAGCTGCTTAAGCATATATTCTCTTCTAATTCAAAGAAGAAGAAGAAGTAGAAAAGAAGAAAGAAGAGCAAGATAAGAAGTCAGTGATTATACTAGAAATTTTCAATGTTTTTTGAACTGTGTTTGAAATTCCAAGTTTGAACTTGATCATCTTCTGTAGTTGTCTAGTCTGAGTATGAAGAATTAATAGAACTTCTTCATTCATCTCACTCAGACACTGTTTTTCAAGAATCTTACTTACTTTTTCAAGTTTCTGTATTTCAAGAACTTGTTATTTCTCTATTTCTTCTTTCTTTCTTCTCTTTAGAATTTCAATCTCAGAAATAGTATTTAAGAAAGCATCTTTTTCCACATCAACTGAGTGTATTTTTGAACTCATTGTTCTCACTCAATGAAAAGTTGATCAGACTGTTTCAATTGAGATATGTATTGAACTCTTTTGAAAAGTTAATCAGACTGTTTCAATTAAGAGAATTCTAAGTCTGTTTTCAATTGAAAAGTCACTTAGACTGTTTCAAAAGAAGAATAAAAGATATCTATGTATAAAACATCTGATTTTTTTCACACTAGTTAAGTAACTAGGTTAGATTTTTGAAGAGAATTTAATAAACTAAAATTAATTTTTAAGATAAATTAATAAAATCTTTACAATCTCTTTCTTGAGATATAGTGAGAAAAAGTATGATATCAATTGATAATAAATCAGATAATATGACAGTTTTTAAGAGAAAAACTATCAAAAAATAAATCAATTTTTTACAGAGAAATTGATTAAAACTATTTAATTTTATTCTAAGTTATTCAATTCTTCTCACACAACAAGTATACAACTCAAATCAAGTAATAAAGAGTATAAAAAAGAATTAAGTATTAATGAAAGCTCTTCAGTCACTGAAAAAGTAATTCTTACTTAAAAGAATATGAAATTATAACAGAAAATAGCTCTGTTTTTAATTCTTTGTAAGAATATTATATAAAATTCAGAGAAAAACATTGTACTTTTTCAAGAGAAGTAAAAAACTATTTTTCAAATCTTTTTTTTTATATTAACTGCTGCAGAAGAATGAGATAGAAACTGCTAAGATATACACTACTATATATTCTTTATCAAGACTTTCTCTCTTCAGAGTCTTGATATAATAGAGAATATAAGTCTGTTTCTATATAATAATATAAATATTATCAGAAGAATGTAGAGGAACTGATTATTTATATCTTAAAATAGAAGACTTTATCAATGATTATATTAATATAAAGTTAATTCTCAAATTTAATAGAAATCTAGTGTTACTGTTCTCAATTTCTTACAGAATCTATTGAATATTAAGATATTAAAACTAGATTTAATATATCTCACTGTGTAGAGATCAAAGGCTCAGTCAGATCTTGAAATATACTGATTTTATAGTTATTATATCTGCTGATTATGTATTAAATACAGTTACTGAGATATCTTTTTATACTTTTCTATCAGAAATAAGCCAGATTGAGAGAGATGATACAAGAATAAGACTTGATATTAATATCTAGATACTCTGAAGACAGATCACAGAGATTACACTTCAGAAGTGACTGTTAATTATATACTTAATATTATCACTGAGATATCTTTTTGTATTTTTCTGCCAGGGATGAGCCAGATTAGAAAGGGTGATATGAGGGTGAGACTTGATGTTGATGTTTTGAAACATTAAAGATGAACAGAGTTTTCACAGAGATCACTTCTCAGATATCTTCACAACTACAGATTAGAAATCATTCAAAATTGAGAAGATTGATGCATATGACTAGGTCTCTTCATCTTCCAATTTGTATGACAATTTGGCCTGGGGTTGTAGTGTGATAGGTAGACTGGCCGCCAGGACCATGAATTTCACGTTTGATCCCATTTGGTCTGGTCTCATACATTTCTTGGCGTGAATCCCGCTGGGACTGGCTATCAAAAAAACAGGTAAAGTGACTATATATCAGATCTTAAAATGAAACCATGACTTGAAAAAAATGAGAAAGTGGTCTCATTTGGTCCCATTTAGTCTCATTCTTGGCATAAAGTTACTATTTTTAGACATTTTAAGGTTTTTTTTAGACTATTTTTAATTTTTTAAAAAGTAACACTTTTTGATAACACTCAAATGAGATTTAAAGTCATTTAAAGCAATAAAAATAATTTAAATTGAGAAGTGGAAATCATGGTCTCATTTGAAAAATGTGATAAGAGTAGACAGTAAGTTTCACTGAGACAGTATGAGACTACTATCTAATGTTAAAACTGTGTAATGGGATCAGTCGAATTGGTAATGGGACTATCAAAAAATTTGGTCCTGGTCCCAGACACGGTCACACGGTCAGTCTAGTGATAGGGGAGAATGAGAGATAATCTCACACAGGAGTTTTAAACAACATCTGGTTCATGTTTGACTGGATAACTTCACCATCACACGGGGTATGCAGTCAGCGATGGGGTCAAAATGCTTGTATGATCGAGGGCTTTTCAATGAATCTATCAGCGGGTTCTTATTCGAAAAATCGAGCGAGTTCGTGGTGAAGCGGTTGATTATATTAAGAAGATTCTTAAAGATTTCAGCATGAATAAGATGAATTCTGTAAGAATCTCAATGATAACAGGTATATAACTGGAATTTTCATCTGATGAGAATGATGAATTGAATGATAACTTTACAGCTATAAGATATCATTAAGAATTGAGATTATTACAGTATTTAATCTCAAGCAGTTAGTCAGATCTGGCATTTACAGTCAACTATCTCTTGCATTTTAACTCACATTTATACAAAGCATGTTGAACAGTATTGAAGCAGGTTCTATGTTATGTCAAGAAGATGAAAAATTATAACATATTATACAGAAAGAAGATCAGTGATGAGAATCTGAGTTCTGTGACATACTGTAATTCAGACTGAGTGAGAGTGAATCTTCAATACAAATTGACTACTAGCTATATTATATTGATTAATCAGTCACTGATCTTATAACAGTTACAGAGACAGACATCTATCATCAAATCAATTACAGAAGCTGAATATATTGTAGCTAGTAAGACAGCTTATAAGACAGACCGCCAAGCGCTTCACCAAAAACTCGCTCAATTTTTCGAATAAGAACCCGCTGATAGATTCATCAAAAAGCCCTTGATCATACAAGCATTTTGACCCCATTGCTGACTGCATACCCTGTGTGATGATGAAGTTATTCAGTCAAACATGAACCAGATGTTGTTTAAAACTCCTGTGTGAGAATATCCCCTGTTCACCCCTATCACATCACAACTCTGGGCCAAATTGTCATACAAATTATAAGATGAAGAGATCTAATCATATGTACTAATCTTCTTGATTTTGAAAGATTTCTGATCTGTAATTGTGAAGATATCTGAGAAGCATCTTTCATGAAAACCCTGTCTATCTTTGATGTTTCAAAACATTAATATCAAGTCTCACTCATGTACCGCTCTTTTCATTCTGGCTCACCTTCAGCAGAAAAATACAAAAAGATATCTTGACAATAGTATTAAGCACATAATCAACAGATATATCTGAAGTGCATTCTCTGTGAAAAACTCTCTCTGTCTTTGATGTATTAAGACATTAATATCAAGTCTCATTCTTGTATCATCTCTTTCAATCTGACTCATTCCTCAGTAGAAGAATACAAACAGATACCTCAGCAACTGTACTTGATACATAATCAGCAGTCATGATAACTATAAAATCAGTATATTTCAAGATCTGACTGAGCCTTTGATCTCTGCACAGTAAGATATATTAAATCTAGTTTTAATATCTTAATATTTAATAGATTCTGTAAGAAATTGAGAACAGTAACACTAGATTTCTATTAAATTTAAGAATTAACTTTATATTAATATAATCATTGACAAAGTCTTCTATTTTAAGATATAAATAATCAGTTTCTCTACATTCTGCTGATAATATTTATATTATTATATAGAAACAGACTTATATTCTCTATAATATCAAGACTCTGAAAAGAGAAAGTCTTGATAGAGAGTATATAGTAATATATATCTTAGCAGTTTCTATCTCATTCTTCTACAGCAGTTAATGTAAAAAAAAAAAAAGATCTTAAAAATAGTTTTTTACTTCTCTTGAGAAAGTAAGATGTTTTTCTCTGAATTTTATACAATATTCTTATAAAGAATTAAAAACAGAGTTATTTTCTATTATAATTTTATATTCTTTTAAATAAGAATTACTTTTTCAGTGACTGAAGAGCTTTCATTAATACTTAATTCTTTTTTATACTTGTTATTAACTGATTTGAGTTATACACTTGTTATGTGAGAAGAATTGAATGATTTAGAATAAAATTAAATATTTTTAATCAATTTCTCTATAAAAAATTGATTTATTTTTTATCAGTTTTTCTCTTAAAAACTGTTATATTATCTGATTCATTATTAATTAATATTATACTTTTTCTCACTGTATCTTAAGAAAGAGATTATAAAGACTTTATTGATTTATCTTAAAAATTAATTTTAGTTTATTAGATTCTCTTCAAAAATCTAATCTAGTTACTGAACTAGTGTGAAAAAAATCAGATGTTTTATATAATAAAAGTCTATTATTCTTCTTTTAAAACAGTCTGATCAACTTTTTAATTGAAAATAGACTTAGAAATCTCTTAATTGAAACAGTCTGACTAACTTTTTCATTCAAAAGAGTTTAATAAATATCTTAATTAAATTAGTCTGATCAACTTTTCATTGAGTAAGAACAATGAGTTTGAAAGTATACTCAGTTAATATGAAAAAAGATACTTTCTCAAATACTATTTCTGAGATTGAAATTCTGAAGAGAAGAAAGAAAGAAAAAATAGAGAAACAATAAGTTCTTGAAATACAGAAACATGAAAAAGCAAGTAAAATTCTTGAAAAGCAGTGTCTGAGTGAGATCAATGAAGAAGTTCTGTTAATTCTTAATACTCAGACTAGATAATTATAGAAAGTGATCAAGTTCAAACTTGGAATTTCAAACACAGTTCTAAAAGCTTTGAAAATTTCTAATATAATCACTGACTCTTCAGTTTACTCTTTTTTCTTTTCTACTTCTTCTTCTTTAAATTAGAAGAAAATATATGCTCAAGCAGCTAAATCTGCTATCTCTAAACCTGCTATCTCTAAATCTGCTATCTCAAAATCTGCTCAAAATTCTGAGAAAACTGAGAAGAATACTGCTCATACTTCTATTAATAGAAGAGTGAGAAAAAAAATGTAAAAAAAGAAAAATCTTCAAATCTTCAGAAATAGAAGACTTATTCTCAAAGTCTCAAATCAGAATATCTTACAGAGAAATAAGCTAAACTCAAGTCTTATTTTCAGAATTAGAAATGAAATTAATCAGTAGTTCCTTTCTCAGTTAATAACTGATATTGAAGTTTAAAATCAGTTATAGCTTTAATTGAGTCATTCTTGTTTAAAAACTTCATTATTCTGACTACAATGTCTGAATTTAGTACAGAATTTCTTATCCAGAATAAGAATCTCTGAAAATCAGCAGTAGAATCTCTGTTAAATATAATAATTCTATCTAAGAGAGATGAAAAGTGAGATAAATTCATTCTTTATAATATTTCAGTTGAAATCTTTGACTGTGTGAAAGAAATACTACTTCTTAAAAATAAATTAAAAGAATATAACTCTATTCAACAGAGAAAAGAGTCTGTATAACTTAATTCAATTAAGTTCAGATAGAGTAGAAGAAATGTCTCTGTTCTAATATATATAAAGACACTTGAATAATCAAGAATCTCTGAAGTAAGAGTAGCAGGTTTGAAAATAAGAGTTCATGAATACAAAGACTCATGAATGAATCTCAAAGCTCAAACACAGTGTTCAAACTGTCAAAGATATGAATACTTTATAATCTCTTATTTTAGAGACTTAAAATGAACATTCTATACTAGAGATTATAAAACTAGTGAGTATAAATGTGAAACATGCGTAAAAAGAGATGAAATATGTTAATATACTGTACTTAAGTGCTTCAATTGTAAAGAAAAACATGTATCTAGCTCAAAAGAATGTATATTTACTTCAAGAACTCAGAAGAACTGAAGAAAAGATGAAGCTTAAAGTGAATCTAAAACTGAAGAGAAAAGTCAAGCTAGTAAATCTATAACTATAAGCTTAAAAAGAAGAAATTCTCAACTATCTAAATCTTCAAACTTCAATTCTTCAGCTAAGTGTAAACAGAATTTGAATTCTTCAACTTCTGTTAAGATTAGAGAATTGAGAAATGATTCTGATAATAAACTAGATATAATGTAAACAGTTAAGATTTCTACTTTTCAAAATAGTTATAATCTACTATCTGATGATAGGAATTAGATTCTACTCTATCTCTACTCTCTCTTAGTATGAATATACAATAAAAATAACAAAAAAAGTTTAAAAACTCTTCAAAAATCACTTTTATTTAAAATACTATAAATAGAAACTCAAATTGCATTTATTCTTGTCTTCAGATTATATTTGAACAAAGAGTTGACTTTGTACTTCTTTAAGAACTAAACTTTGATACTGAGTAAAACTACATTATTTCTCATTCAAGCTATTACTGCTTTCTTTCTGAAAAATCTGAGATAAAATCAAGAGTAGTGATCTATAAAAGAAAAAGATCAAGATATCAATTCAATTTGAGATTTAATATCATATCTGACTCTGATATTCTAGTGAGTGATATTATAGATAAAGAGAATGAGTTTGATACTATTCAACTTATAAATATCTATAATGAAAAGTCATTGAAAAAAAACAACAATATCTGAATAATTGATAGAGAATTTTTAAATATAACTCTCTTAAAAAACTCTATAATTGTAGAAGACTTTAATACACATCATCTCTGATGAAACTCAGAGTATATAAGAGTAGTAAGAGTAGATAAACTGATTAAATAAACTTTTAAGTATTCAATAGATTTAGTTAACAAGTCTGATTAATAAACATTCTTTAGAAAAGATATGAAATAGAAATCTATTATAGATCTAACTTTCATATTATAAAATCTAATTGAAAAAAGACTTATAAATTGATTTATTGATTCAAATGAAATCTCAGAATCAGATCATGAGATTATTCAATTTAATATTGAACTGAGTGAAAAATAAAGAAGTGAAAATTCTCTTCTCTCTAATCAGTATAACTTTGAAAAAGCTGATTGAAAAGCTATTGAAGAAAGAGTAAAACAGCTAAAATCTGAAAGATAGAGTGAGCTCTATTGAAATTGAAGTCAAGATATCTCAAATGAAATGCTTGAGAATAGAGTAAAGCTGATTACATCTATTCTTCTAATAAGTATTGAAGAAAATATTTCAAAGAAAAAGTCTTCTGAGTATTTTAAATCTTGATAAAATAAGAATATCACTTCTAAAAGAAAGCAATTAGTCACTGTTAAGAGAGATTGAAAGAATAACTTAATATCTAATGAAGAGTTCAAAGTTATTTAAAATGAATATTTTTTAAATATTAATAAAGTCAAAACAGATTACTGAAACAAATTTCTTGAAGAAGTATAAGAAAAAGAAGTTTTTAAAGTCTTTAATTATACTAAAACAAGAAGTGTAGCAAAGCTTTCAATGTTAGAATATAAATTTCAGAATGAATTGTATACAGCAAACTCTTTTAAGAAAAAATATCAAGCTTTTATAAGAATTCTCTTTCAAAACTTATCACATTTCAAAGAGAAGAATATGTCATTTCATGAATATATTGATGAAAATAACTGAGAATGATCTGAGCTTATATATGATGAACTAGAGTCAGTAATATTCTCAAGTTCAATTAAAACTGCTGCAGAGCCTGATTCAATTAATCATTTAATTATTTAAAACACATATTTCTACTTAAAGAATGAATATTTTGAGCTCTTTTTCAATCTCTTAAAAAATAATTATTATTCTGAATGCTGAAGAGAAGCTACTGAAGTAGTTCTTGTAAAATCTAATAGAAAAGCTTTAATTTCTAAGTTATATAGAGTAATATCTCTGTTGAACTGTTTAAGAAAAGTTCTAAAAAAGATAATAGTTACTAGATTATCTTTTATATATTGGTCTAGTCTACAGCTCAAAAACTATCAAAGAGAATTTGAAAGTAATTGAAGAAGCTGCAAAGGAAATCTTTGTTAGAGCAGATATCAATCAAATTCAATTTGATATGGATAAAACTGAGTTAATTCATTTCTTTCCTAGATTCAATGAGAAAGAACTATCTCTAACTCTTTTAAATAGAGAGATTAAACCCAGTGTAAATGTCAAATGATTAGGAGTATGGTTAAACTCCAAGTTGAATTTTAAATATCACATTCAACAAAGAACTGTCAAGGCAGAAAGACTATTGAATAACATAATCAGACTATCAAATACAGAGAGGGGTCTATCCTTCCAGGCTATGAGACAGTTATATATAGCCTGTATTACATCAGTAGCTGATTATGGAGTTCAAGTTTGATGGAATAATTAAGAGAATTTCACTGAACTCTTTCAAAGTCTGCAAAACAGAGTCTTGAGAAGAATTCTGAGAGCATTCAAATCATCTTCTATTAAAGCAATGGAGATTGAAGCTTCAATTCCTTCTCCTGCTATTAGATTTGAAAAGGCCTGTATGAACTATGCTCTAAGAGTTGTAAAGATGAGCTCAAATCATATAATCAGAGAAAGAGTCTCTTCTTCATTTCCATCAATTAACTCTGGAAATGAACTGGATTGAAATAGATTTCTTGATTGAAATGAAAATAATTCTTCAAAGAAAATGCCTTCTCAACTGTACAGACTATACTCTCTGATCAAAAATCAATTTTCTTCATTAAATGTTGAAAAAGTTGATCATGAGAAGTTATCTCTCTGGAGAAAAAAGCTTGAATCTCTTATAGACTTACAAATAAGTGAACTATCAAAAGAGAAAGAATATGAACAGCATTTGAAGAAAATTTCTACAATCAATATAAAAGACTCTATTCTGATTTATTCAGATGACTCAAAAAATGAGAACTTGAATAGATTAGACACAGGCATTGCTTATACTGAAGATAATATTAATTTTATCTCAGATTTCTGAAATCTAGACTCTGAATGTGAAGTCTTTGATGCTGAACTATTTGCAATAGTGAAAGCTTTCAAACTCATTGAAATAAAATCTCATAAAAGAGGAAATTGTTTAAAAGAGACATGGATATTCTCTGATAGTCAAGCTGCTTTAAAAAGACTTAGAAATAGTCAGATTTATAATGATCAAATGAATCTTAAACTGATCTTAAACTCTGTTTTAAAAATTCAAAAGAGAAGAATATCAAAGCTGAGAATTCATCTGCACTGAGTTCCTGCTCATATGAATATTCATGACAATGAATTGGCTGATTCAGCTGTAAAAAAGAGTGCAGAATTAAGCAGATCTATTCAAAAGATTATGTCCTGGTCTTTTATAAAGAGAAAAATAAAAGAATCTTGTTTAGATAAGTGGAATGAAAGCTGGCAGAAACAAAAGAAGAGTATACATTATTGAAGATTTGAAACAAAACCCAAGTGAAAATCTTGTTCAATTAAATGTAAAAAGAAAATATTCTCATCTATAATACAGCTGAAACTAGGACATGGCTATTTCAAATCTTATATACAAAGATTTGATGATAGATTTGACTCAATAGAATGCTCATTCTGCAATACAAATGAGAATCCTGAGCATATTATAATACACTGTGCATTATACAATAGTCTCAGAGCCAGATTGAAAGAGAAGTATGATCTAAATCAATTAAATATGAGATTCTTATTCTCAACTGAGACAGGAATTAAATACTTAATAGACTTTCTATCAGAAACTCAAGCAGCTATAAGAAAATAGCTAAATTCAGACTTATCTGAATATGAAGAGGAGGAAATCAATCAGATATAGTCTGTTAAAACAGCTATACACTCTCTTTTAATAATTTGTTTTGTTATAGTCTCTCTTTACTTTATCTTTTTCTGTATCTTTTTCTTTCAATTTCTTTCTACCTATCTATTTAATGTGTCTATCTTTGAGACTGTGTTCTGTCTCTCTTTTCTTTTATCATGATATTGTCAAATGGTTTCAAAGTATCAAAAGATGTTAAAACACTGCAATTTGTAAACAGTTTTTGTATTCTGAGCTGGAATTTTCTGATTTTACATATCTGAAATTGATGAATGTACAATAGTTAACTTTACAGACATAGAAAAAACCCTGAGAACTAAAGTTCTCAGGTAGATGTCATAGTCTCTGACTGCATACATCTATAATTGAAGAATAATAATAATAATAATAATAATAGATTATCTTTTATAAGCTCTATTAGTGATTCTCTTTTATTTAATAAATAAATGAGAGATAGAAAACAATGTTCTGTAATTAACACTATTCTCTCAGTTATTCATGATATTCAAGTAGTAAAGCATGTAGACCTGGTCTCAACTTCAGTTTTTATTGATATAAAAGATGCATTTAATCATATTTCAAAGTCTAAGATAATTCAAACTTTGAAGATGTTAAAACTGTCACTTTCTCTAATAAAATGAGTTAATTGTTTCATATTTAAAAGAATTATATAACTATTCTTTGATAAAAGAAAACAAGATAAAACTGTGATAAAAATAAAAGTATTATAAGAATCTTCAATCTCATCTGTTTTATTTATAATATACACTGTATATCTATTTAAGAATAGAGAGATGAAAATAGTGAGATCTTTAAGTTATGTAGATAATATTGATCTACTCTACAGTTCAAAGATAATCAAAGAGAATTTAAAAGTGATTAAGAAAGCAGTAAAGAAAATCTTTGTTTAAGTAGATATTAATCTAATTCAATATAATATGAATAAAACTGAGTTAATTCACTTTTTTTCTAGATTTAATGAGAAAGAACTAAGTCTAACTCTTTTAAATAAAGAGATTAAACTCAGTTTGAATGTTAAATAACTAGAAGTATGATTAAACTCTAAGTTGAATTTTAAATATTATATTCAATAAAGAATCATCAAGACAGAGAGACTACTAAATAGTATAATCAGACTATCAAATACTGAGATAGATCTATCTTTTCAGACTATGAGACAGTTATACATAGTCTGTATTATCTCAGTAGCTGATTATGAAGTTTAAGTTTAATAAAATAATCAAGATAACTTCACTAAACTGTTTCACAGTCTATAAAACAGAGCTTTAAGAAGAATTCTGAAAGCATTTAAATTCTCTTCTATTAAAGTAATAAAAATTGAAGCTTCAATTTCATCTTCTACTATTCAATTTGAAAAGATCTGTATGAACTATACTCTGAGAGTCATGAAGATAAGCTTAAATTATATAATCAGAGAAAGAGTCTCTTCTTTATTTTTATCAGTTAACTTAGGAAATGAACTGAATTGAAATAGATTTCTCAATTGAAATAAGAATAATACTTTAAAGAAAATACTCTCTCAACTGTATAGACTATGTTCACTTATTAAGAATCAATTTTCTTTATTAAATGTTGAGAAAATTGATCATAAGAAGATATCTCTCTGAAGAGAAAAGCTGAAATCTCTTATAGACTTATAAATAAGTGAACTATCTAAAGAGAGAGAATATGAATAATATTTAAAGAAGATCTCTATAATTAATAAAAAAGACTTTATTCTGATTTACTCAGATGACTTAAAAAATGAGAATTTAAATAGATTAGATACAGACATTGCTTATACTGAAGATAATATTAATTTTATCTCAGATTTCTGAAATTTATACTATGAATCTAAAGTCTTTGATACTGAACTATTTATAATAGTGAAAGTTTTCAAACTCATTGAAATACAATCTTATAAAAGAGAAAATAGTTTGAAAGAGATCTGAATATTCTCTGATAGTCAAGCTGCTTTAAAAAGACTTAAAAATAGTTAGATTTATAATAATCAAATGAATCTTGAACTGATTTTAAACTCTGTTTTAAAAATTCAAAAGAGAAGAATATCAAAACTGATAATTTATCTATATTGAATTTCTGCTTATAAAATATTCATGATAATGAATTGACTGATTCAGCTATAAAAAGGAGTTCAGAATTAAGCAGATCTATTTAAAAAACAGTGTTCTGATCTTTCATAAAGAGAAAGATAAAAGAACCTTGTTTAAACAAGTGAAATAAAAGCTGACAGAAACAAAAGAAAAGTATACATTATTCAAGATTTAAGATAAAATCAAAGTGAAAATCTTGTTCAATTAAATATAAAAAGAAAATATTCTGATTCATAATTCAGCTAAAACTAGAACATGATTATTTCAAATTTTATATATAAAGATTTGATGATAGATTTAATTCAACAGAGTGCTCATTCTGTAATACAAATGAAAATCCTGAGTATATTGTAATACATTGTGCATTATACAATAGTCTCAGAGTCAGATTAAAGAAGATATATTGTGGCGGGCTGCGCCCGATCAATCATATAGACTATTCCATTACACTTCATAGATTCTTCCATTCCCGATCACCGATCCGTGGCCGCTACGAACGCGCGTAGCGTACGCTCCGATTCTCGGCCATTCACAATCACTGATCCGCGGCCGCTACAAACGCGCGTATATTCTTCCACCCCAAAGCTCCACCATGTACACCATCACATACATGTATAAATATTCACCTCAATCACTGATTCTCACACTTTCTCTTTCTTTCCTTCTCTAACATTTTTATCTTTGTTATATAAGACCTATAATATTATACTGATCTATTCAGCATAGGTCTCTTACACTATAAAAACATTCATTGTCTTCTTATTAGAAAATAATTATTCACACATTGTCTTCTCATCAGAAATAATTATTCATTGAGAGATATCTGAACATGTAACAATGTGTAAGAAAGAGAAAACACAGATAAGCAGACATCAAGTTCTTACATAGTTCTCAGATAGAAGCTTACTTATCAGTCACTCTGATCTCATAATAAGATCTTACAAAGAGAATAAGATCTTACAAGAGAATGTCAGTGAAAGACCTGAGAGTTCTGACACTCAGATGTATAAGAATATGATTACACTTCTTCAGATTTCACAGATATTATACATCTGATAATTGATATAATCATGTCTAACAATAATATGAAACTCTTGAACATGATTATAGATGCAGTGTCACAGTGACTCTAAGCAATGTTGAAACTATAATAACAATAAATAGCTGATATGCATGCAACTTAATAACATCAATATGAAGAGATTTAACAATTATTATAACAAGAAACTCATGTAATTTCAACATCTACAGAATTAAATATAAAAGCACTGAAAGAATGCTTAGATGCTCTTACATATTTTAATACTTCTGATCTCACTCTCTACTCATCATGAAGAATGAAAATACTTGTGAAACTGAGTGTAGATAAAGATGTCATCAGTTCATTAATCAATCAAGATTGATATATCAATGAAAGATTAAAGAATCATGTAAAACAGAAGTTTCATTCATGAATGAAAGTGTGTGAACCAGTGTTGTGAATATCTGATAATATTATGAAATATCTTGATATTCTGTTCTGAGACACTGTTATATAACAGAAAGTATTAGATTGATTACAGAGTATCTGACAGAGAAACACTTCTCTTACAACATTCATCTCTGACTTCAATATCAAGATTCTAGAAGCAGGTGATTAATCTTGAAAGAATTGAATGAATATTAGCATGCTCAAGAAGATATTGACTTTTGAACTCTTACAGACTCTTATAAGTATAGATGAAGACTCAACTTATGAAGGCTTCTGCACACAGCTTCAGATATTGAATAACTGTCTTATCAAGCTCAAGAGTATACAGAACAGTGACAGAAGATATTACATCTCAGTCACTTATACACTCACACTGAAGAACAATGATGCAGAGGCCATGAACTGAATACATTCAAATGCCTATGTATAAGCAAGAGTTTTTGCTGTTCAAACAGACTTTTGAGTCTCTGAAATCACTTCTGAAGAAGTTGCTGATCAATGTCAATATGAAGTGTGTATTAACTGTAACTGATCAGAACACATTGCTTTCAACTACTGATTAATCTATGTACCTTCTTGTTTAAAGAATGAATCAGTGCCTGTCCGCATCAATCATGTTAAATTAGAGAAAGATTTGAAGAATAACTATGAGAATGTCTCAGTGAAACAGAGAAAAGATTAGCTTCTGTTCAAATTTATAAACAGAAGCTTGAAGAGATTGAATGACAGCAATTTAAAGAGAAGATGACAATGAATGTGATTCTTGTATCTACTTTAATTGATAACATGTATAATATGAAAGTCATGATAGACAGTGATCTATGTTACTATGCAATGATAAAATCTTCAGTTGTAAGATATCATAATCTTCAGTATATCTCTTTATCAAAACTCTGACTTCTTGTAGAATTTAATGATTCAAAAGATGTTTGTATCTGTTACATAATAAAGCTGATCATAGATGTGAGAGAATATCAATATGAGAATATCTACACATATGAAGTTGATAATCTTAATTATAATCTTATGTTAGAACTTATCTAACTATCTGAATAAGACATCTTATTGAATGCTTGAAACAGAAGCTTGATATTCTCTAACAATAATAGAATTCACAAAGATGATATTCACAAGATTATAAATCTAACACAGATCTCTGTCAACATGTATGAAATACTCTGAAAAAGAAGTCATCATTAAAATCACTGACAGAGTTGCTGATAAGTTCACTGATAGCAGAATCATATATCAATCTATTCTATCAGTCTGACTGATATTAAAAAGACTCTAGAAAAGTTATTCTGTGTTATAATAATAGATTCTTGTACAAAACTTTCTCAATAATATCATGAATATCTAGATATCTTCTAACAAGATAATATTATAAATATACCTCTCTTACAAGGTTCTGAAGTGAATCACAGTATCAAGTTAGAAAAAAAGAATGATAAGAACTCTGAACTGTTATAAGACTCTCTTTATAACATGTTCTGAGATGAACTTCTTCTTCTTTGAAAGACACTCAATAATCTGTTGAATAAAGAATTCATATGTATTAGCAACTCTTCTGCTGCAGCTTCTATTCTCTTTGTAAAGAAATCAGATAAAGAACTCTGATTCTGTGTGAACTACTGAGATCTGAACAGATTGATAAAGAAAGATTGATATCTCTTATCTCTCATCAATGAAATCCTAGCACAGATCAGATGAGCTCAATGATTTATAAAACTAGATATTATCACTGTGTTTCATAAGATTTATATCACTGAAGAAGATGAATGACTTACAGTATTCTGAATATGTTATAACCTCTTTGAATGAATAGTTACACTCTTTGAATTGATTAATATTCTCAGTACATTTCAGAAGTATATCAACTGAGTACTCTGAGATTTTCTTGATAAGTTTGTATCTGCTTATCTAGATAATATTCTCATCTTCATCAATGAATTCAGAAAAGAATATCAAGAATATGTGTGAAAGATATTATAACAGCTATGAGAAGCAGAACTATTAATAGATATTGACAAGTGTGATTTTGAAGTCAAGAGTATTAAGTATCTGAGTTTTATTATAGAAGCTGATAAGGAAATTCAAATGAACTCTGAGAAAGTCTTCATTATTCTTGAATGAGAAGCTCTGTGTACTGTGAAAGATGTATAAAGCTTCATTGAATTTGCTAACTTCTATCAGCAATTTATATGAAACTTCTCAGATATTGTGAGATCACTTACAGATCTTACTAAGAAAGACTCAGTATTTCAATAATCAGTAAATACTGAAGCTGTATTTATACAGATGAAGAAGATATTGATTAATATCTCTTTACTGATAACATTTAATTCTGATTATGAGATAGTTGTTGAAGCTGATTTCTCTAACTATGTAACACAAGAAGTGATATTATAATATGATAATGAAGATGTTCTACAATTATGTGTCTTTATATCTAAGAAACTGAGTCCTGTTAAATGCAATTATGAGATCTATAACAAGAAACTTCTTACAATTGTATACTGTTTAGAAGAATGAGACTCTGAACTCTGAAGTGTCTCTGAATTTAAGATAATCACAGATTATAAGAATCTTAAATACTTCATAACTATCTGTAAACTTACTGAATAACAGATACAATGATCTGAGTTTCTAAGCTGCTTTCATTTTATAATATACTACTATTCTGACAGTCAGAACTCAATGATAGATACTCTCTCATAATGAGAGTAAGATATGTCATCTGATGTAACAGATACTCACTGAATAAACTGAGAGCACTGACTCTTGAATCTGAAGATATTAATTGATTAAGATAGAACAGCTTATAATATTATATATACTTCTCTGATTAGAACTGATATCAATATCTTCACTTTCTCTACACTGAATGAACTATAATATACAGCAGCTTAGACTGATGAACTTCTTCAGACTCTCACTGAAGCAGTATATTAAGAAGCATCTCAATTTCCTTCAGAACTATGTATAAGAACTGATATCTCAGAATACTCAATTGATAATAATAATACTTTACAATTCTATGAATAATGCTGAGTTCCTCACTCTGAATTCTTACACACTCAGATAATGCAAGAGATGCATGATTTGTATATAATCAGTTATTCAGACTGTGAACAACTGTATAAAATAATCTTCTGAGAATTCTACTGATCTGAGATATTAAATAGTATCAGATACTTTATCTGAAACTGCAATTACTATTCTTCTATTATCTTATAAAAGAACTGTAGAAAAGATCTACTGAAATCACTTAATATCTCTGATAGAATCTGATGAGATATAGTGATTAACTTCACTATTGATCTATCTAAGAGCAAGAGCTGCAGAAACATTCTGATCATCATTGACTAACTAAGTAAGAATATAATATTGAAACCTTGTGATAAGATAAATATTAAATAAGTCACTGAAGTCTTCTTACAGAGTTCATTCTATCAGATATATAGATTACTGAGATTGATAGTATCAGATTAAGACTGTTAATTTGTAAGCACTCTCTGAACAAGAATCTGTTAAGTTTTCAGAATTATACACTGTCTGTCAACTATCTATTACTCTGAGACTGATGATATATCAGAATGAATAATTCAGACTGTAAAGAATTATCTTCATAAGTTCTGTAATCACTTATAAGATAATTGATATGATCTTCTTCTACATACAGAGATCACTATCAATGATTGAGATGCTATTTTAACAGAAGTAAGCTCATTCTTTCTTACACACAGATACTACATGAAAGTGTTGAATCTTCTAGAGATCACATAGTTCACACTGAACCTCTGTAGTCAGATTCAGATTGCTGATAATATAGTAATAAAGCTCTGAGACACTCATAACTGAGCAGAGGTCTTCATGACAACTGTGAAATAAGATTAAGAAGATCAAATCAACATTCAATAAGATTCCGCAGAGCAGTATAAGATAGAAGATCTTATATAGTTGAATCTCAAGAATATATAAATCACATATTCATCTTATACACTAGACTATTATCATGTCAGGTATAAAGTGATAGAAGTTCTAGATAGTCACAACTACTGTCTTAACACATTATCAGAGATTCATGATGTATTTTATATAAGCTTGCTCTGCTATGCTGTCACTGATCTGTTCTCTTCTCAGCTGACTTCTGACTGACAGCTGCCAGGCATCATAGAAGAAGATAATAAGCTTAAGTGAGAGATTGAAGATATTTTTAATGAGAGATCTCACAGCTGCAGCTGATAATATCTGATAAAATGAGTCAGCTATAATTAACTGATCTGAACTCTGAGTTTCATATTATCTGAAACAGTGACTCTTGACTGATGAGAACTGCTTCTGAAAAGAGAGAGCTAATATAATGAGCTGCATCTGATCAATTATATAGACTATTTCATTACACTTCATAGATTCTTTCATTTCTGATTACTGATTCACAGCTGCTATAAACACATGTAGCATACACTTCAATTCTCAGCCATTCTTGATCATCAATTCACAGCTGCTATGAACACATGTAGTGTATACTCTGATTCTCAGTCATTCACAATCACTGATCTGTGACTGCTATAAATGCGTGTATATTCTTCCACTCTGAAGCTTCATCATATACATCATCACATATACATATAAATATTCACCTTGATTGCTGATTCTTGCACTTTCTCTTTCTTTTCTTCTCTAACATTTTTATCTTTGTTATATAAGACCTATAATATTATACTGATCTATTCGGCGTAGGCCTCTTACATATATGATTTAAATCAATTAAATATGAGGTTCTTATTCTCAACTGAGATAGGAAATAAATACTTAATAGACTTTCTATCAGAAACTTAAGCAGCTATAAGAAAATGACTCAATTCAGAAGTATCTGAATATGAAGAGATGAAAATTAATTAGATATAGTCTGTTAAAACAGCTATACACTATCTTTTAATAATTTTATTTTATTATAGTCTCTCTTTACTATACTTGTTTCTTTCTGTTCTTTTCTATCTATCTATTTAATATGTCTATCTTTAAGACTATGTTCTCTTTTCCTTTGTCATGATATTTTCAAATAATTTCAAAGTATCAGAAGGTGTTGAAATACTGTAATTTATAAACAGTTTTTATATTCTGAGCTGGAATTTTCTGATTTTGCATATCTGAAATTGATAATTGTATAATAGTTGACTCTATAGATATAGAAAAAACTCTGAGAATTAAAGATTCTTAGATAGATATTATAGTCTCTGACTGCATACATCTATAATTGAAGAATAATAATAATAATAACAGCTTATGAGATAATCTGATTGAATGATATATTATATAATACTGAATTAATGAATAATGAAAAAGTGAAAATATACTGACATTTATAAGTTAATAATAAGAGAGCAATTGATCTAGCAAAGAAGAAATTCTTAACACAAAGATTGTATTATATTGAGATTACATATCATATTCTTCACAATTTAATTGAAAAAGAAGAAATCATGATGAAATATATTGATTTCACAGTGAATATAGCTGATGATCTTATCAAGTCACTGACAAAGCCTGCATTTGAAGATTTTATTAAAAGAATTGATTTGAAAGACATTAGAAAGAAATAATTAAATAATAATAATAATACAGTGAATCAATGAATTTTGTATATATTTCTTAATTTTTACAGTTATTGCTGTACAGATATCTTTTCTAATAAGGAAATCAGAATCTGATTCATGTAATTAATTATTATTGCATTTTTGTAACGTGGCGGAACCAAAGCAGTGGCTAGTCGGCGGCGACACGTAGAGGTAGTTGTTTGAGAAGCTGTATAAATGAGCTTGACTATCTTGCTTGAATAGCAAGCTCATAGGCTACAGAGTTATTGTGAGAATATCACAGATATGATACTTAGTATACTAAGAAGATTGTATGAGACACACAGTAACTCTTGTGTATATTTCAGTAGAAGTAAAAGAAATGAATCACTGACTTCTTTGATGAGGAGCCAGCATCTAGCTATTCTATATAGACAATGAGTGAATATTCTTCTCTCATTTCATGAGTGAGAATAGCTGAAGTGATACCTCAGTGATGCCTCATTGCCAAGAAAGAGTAATCTGCTGATCTTGTATAGAAGTGAGATTCTCATATTCATTAATCAGATCTTCCTATGATACATTTGCATGATGTCATAGAGTGATTGAAAACCAGTTCAGATGGCCTGCGGGATGAATGAAATCATTCACATAAAAGTGATGAGCTGTGTGAAACTGCAACAGAGCCTTGGCACAGCTGAAAGCATGACAATACTCTTCTCTTTAAGAACATAGTCTCTATACTCTCAAGATTACTGGATTAGAAAGTATCTTTGTTGTATAGCAATGATTGCCAACTGATTGACAGTGCATGTGCTGTGCATGATACAAAGAAATAGATGAGTTTTTCTGCTGACTGTGTAGATCTTTCTTTTCTCATCTTCATTCAAATCAAACATGTGATAAGTGAGTTTCTTATATATTGATTTGAAATGTGGAAAAATGTAGTTAACAAGTGACTTGCAGATCTTTCAATATATTTCATTCTATATATGAAATTCCCTGCAAAAGTGATGTGTTTTAGAGACAAAGCTAACAGTAGTAGCAGGATTTTTTTGAAAAGATCTCTCTCTCTGTGACACATTTTTCTTCCTCTCTTCTTCATCTGCAATAGTGAGTGCATGAGAGTATCATTCTTGAAGAACAGTAGAGGGCTTATTCTGATATTTTCTAGTGAGTAAATGTCTTTATGATGCAGCAGCGGTCTTCATGACTGTCAAGAAAGCCAGATTGAAGGCAGAGGCAGCAGCATCAATGAGCTGTGAGAGCACTGCTCTCATTGTTACATCTTCTTCTTCTTCTGCTTCTTTTACAGCTGTGACAGTAGTCACTGTGTCTTGCAGTGAGATGTTGTTCCTTCTGCCAGTCAGTTTATTCATATTCAGTCTGTCTCTCATCTCTCTCATCACTGTTGCAACACTGCTCCCCTCTTCAGTCAATACAGTGATGTATGACCCTGTGTGATCATTCAGAGAGAAACCCAGAGAGAGCTTGATTTCAGAAACAGTGACTCTGAGAAGCTCAATTCATAGTTCCTCTCCTGTGACACATCTGAGCCCTGCTTGAAATGCTGCTGAGTTAAGTCTGCAGAGTCTCATGATTTCTTTATCTTCTTTCTGTAAGAAGGCTCTGATACAGTCTCTGACCAGCACTATCACTTGTCTGTACTGTGCTAAGCAGCTGAAGAAGAGAAGAATTTTATACACTTATCTCTTCTCTCACTTCTATTGTTTCTGTTGTATCTGCAACAACAACTTCTGTCTCTCTATAAGTATTATCTCTCAGAAAGATATCATGTTGATTCTGATAAGAAGTCTAGATATCTAAGCAGTACAGAGTGAGAGTCTCAGAGCTTCAAGCATTGATAGATTTTATCAAGACTGAGGAGATCTCTCTTACTCATCTGCAAAAGAAGACAAAAGTGTGAATCTTCAAGATGAAAAAACATCTCAGAATGACTGGTCTCAAGAAGAGATTAGCTAGCACTGTTATTGAAAGTGCCACAGAGATCAATTACTGATTAAAGAGAATCTCACTTCAGTTGAAATAGATGACTGAGGTGTTTTGTAAGTTAATAAGTTGATACTTTCAGCATCTCTTATATTCTTCTACAGCATGCTTCTCTGCAGTGCTGCAGTGCTAACTTCTTAGCAGATAAAGATGTCAGTGTCAGAGACTTCAACAGTGAAGAATGAGTTTGATGAGAATGTAGTTATTAATAAGTAGACTCTGAGATTCCTTCTTTTTACTTTTTCAGTGAGCTGCAGCTCTATTAGAATAGCAGCAGCTCACAGATCAATAATATTAATCTTTTTATTAGTTTTCAATATTTCTTTTCTCTAACTGCTTCAGAATTTTTACACTTGTGTAGTCTCATTAAACTTCTAAAAAACCCTTTGAGAGAAAATAGAAGAAGAGTGCTACAGAGCCTATAAGATGTCAGCTCATCACTGTGAGATCATCTCTAAAAAACTCTTTGAGAAAAATGAGAAGTCTCAAGCAGCATTTCTTATTCAATGTCTCTAGTATATAATGAGATAATCTCTACTAGCTGCCTCATAGATTGCAATCTCTTTCTCAGTATTTTTCAAATACTCAAGCAGTTCTCATGAATTCTCTGATGATGAATAATCTTCTCATTTAATAAGATATTGAAGCTTGCTGTAATATGTTCACTTATTCAATATTTTCTTCATAAGATATTCAGTATTACTCTTGATCTCAATATCATTCAGCTGAGACAGCTCCACTTCAGAGTGTTACTTATAGAGCTTTAAATAGAAAATATGAAAAACAGAATGAATTGATTTCAATTCTGTGAGTAATTTCAACTCATATATCTGCTTACTCATCACTCTTGTTACTAGAAAAGATTCTAGTCACTGCTCACTGAGCTTCTTATATAATCTTATTATCTTGATATTCTTTGCTGAAAGTAGCACTTGATTCTCTATTAAGAACTTCATTGAAAGATGTTTTTAATTATAGTATTTCATCTACTGCTTCTGAGTACAGTGAATGCTTTTTATCATCTTCTCATAAATTTTGTTCAAAAGTTTCAATCTCACTTTTACTTCTGATACTGAGAAATACTTCATTCTCTGTATCTGTCTGACATTCTGACTGTCTATTCCTCTCTTTGAAATGTCATCTGTGATGTCACTGAGTAATGAAGGATTGTATTCATAATAAGTATAGAAAGAAGATATCTTTAAGATTACATTCTTTGTATTGTTATATACAAATTCAGTGATCAGAAGATGTTTGAGTCAATCATTCTGATAATATAAACAGAATGCTTGAAGATGCTGTTCTAGTGTCTGATTCTGGTGTTCAGTCTGGCCATCAGTCTGTGAATGAAATACAGTACTGAGAAGATGTCTTATTATAAGATAATAGTAAAAAGCTGATCAGTATTTACTGATAAAGAGAAATTCTTAATCTGTTATCAACAATTTCAGAGCACTGTGATCATAAATGATGATATCTAAAAACAGATCAGCTAATTCAGAGACTTTAATCTTTTTATGAGTAGAGATATATCTGATCATCTTTATGAAGCAGTTAACAATGATTAAAATCAAGTCATATTCTTTGACTCTTCTTAACTTCAGTAGATCAACTATGAAATTCATTGATAGATTCTATCATGAGTTCTTTGAAACAGACAGTGATATCAACTTACTGTATTACTTATGCTGCAGAATCTTTATTCTTTAACAGATATTACAAGTTTTAATATACTCTTTAACATCTGTCTAAAGCTTGTCTTAAATATATTTATATTTTAGAAGCTTCTCAGTCTTCTTTAATCTGAAGTGCCCTGCATGAGAATCATTATAATGAATTCTCAATAACTTCTGATGCACCGCCCTGCTATGAGAAATGAAGACTGAATCATTCAGCAGTGAAAGTTCACATTCTTCTAGTTATCAGTGACTTGATTTCTTAGCAGCATTACCCTGCTCAGAGTCTGTCTCTTTCAAGTTCAAACTGAACTCTTTCTTCTTCAACTTCTGAATTTAAGCTGCAGTAGAGATATCTCTCTTCTGTAACTCTTCAATGAATTTCAAAAGTAGTCAGATTGAAAGATTGTAGACTGTTTTATTCTTTGTCAATTCAATGATTGTAAGATGTAACATGAGAAGCTCATGATCTTCAGTGTCAGTTCTCTGCAGAGATTCAGATTCTCTTTCATCTTCTATACTGAGTCACACAGCTATCTCTTCAGTGCTGTTTCTGAGCTTTAGAGAACCTTAACCCCCTGCAGCCAGCTTCTTCTGCAGTGATGACAGAGATTCTTTTATAGAATTCTTCTTCACATCAATGATATTATAATCAAATCATCTAGACAGCATGTCAGCGGGGTTAAGCTGATCTGGACAGTATTGAATATAGAAATCATACTCTGAAAGCAGCTTCACTCACCTGGCTTGATGTTCTGTCAAGCTCTTTGTTATCAAGAAGTAATACAGATTTGCATGATCAGTGAGAACTTGCACTGAGTACTTACTACTCTGAAGATAATATTGTCAGATCTTAAAGAATTTGACAATTACTAATATCTTCTGATTATGAGTATTATATCTTCTCTGTATAAGTGATAACTTCTTGAAGAAGAAGATCACTGATCTTCATTCACAGCATCTTATAGACTCTGTGAAAAAGTCTTCTCTCATAGATAATTCATTATCTGTTTCTTCAGAGATGATTATTCTCTGATTCTTTCAACATTGAAAGACCTTTGATATCAACTGTAAAAAGATTTCACAGATTTCATTCCTGAATGCATCAGTCTCACACTGACTGAGTAAGTCAGGGTTAAAATGATTCAGCATTGTAGCATCTGTGAAAGCTTGTTTCAATTTCACAAACACCTGCATGATGTCTTGAGTGAGGATAAATAATTCTATTTTTCTGTCTTTCACACTTCTCTTCAACAGATCTGTAAGAGGGGCAGTAATCTGTGAATATGCATAGATGAATCATCTGTAGAAATTCACAAATTCTAGAAACACCTGCATCTTGTGATACATCCGCGGCGCCGGCCAGTTCTCAATGACAGAGACTCAGCTTCTGTTCATTGAAATGCTATTCATCTCAACAATATAATCTAAGAAATCAATCTTCTGCATGTAGAATAAGCATTTTTCAGTGTTTGTATAGAGTTGATACTGTCTCAAGTGACTCAACACTTCTTGAACATGAGTATCATGTTCTTTCTCTGATTTCAAGAAGATTAAAATGTTGTTCAGGTATACTATGCAGAAGACATTGACAAGGCCTCACAGCACCTTATTTATATAGATCTGGAAGATGACTGAAGTATTATAAAGATTAAAAGATAAAACAAGATATTCAAAATTGCTGTACTTGATATGAAAAGCCATTTTTCAAATATTGTCTTTGTTAACTCTGATTCTATGATAGACATTCTGTATATTAATCTTCAAGAACATCTTTGCTTCAGATAATTGATCAATTATCTTGTCAATTAATGATAATGAATAGTGATTCTTAACTGTCACTTTATTGAGGCCTCTGTAGTCTATGCATAGATATAGTCTATCATTCTTCTTAAGTATAAAGAGTATAGATGTCTCTGCTGAACTCTTTAATGAATGTATTCAGTTCTTTGATTATGCTTCTTCAAGATATTTGCACAGAACATTTAACTTCTTTACAGATAAGTTGTAAAGAGACCTGTACAGCATCATTACATCATCTTCAAGACAAATCTTATATTATATCTTGATATCAGAAAACTTCACTGCTTCCCTTTCTGAAAAGATATTCTTAAAATCTGTAAAGAGATGTTGTATACATTCATCTTCAATGATGAATACTGCTGTTAATCTTGCAGTGAGAGTGATGACTTCTTCATCTGTTCTCAAGTCTCAATCATCTGCTACACAGTATATTGACTCAATCTTTTTCTCAAGATTCTTCTGATGAAACTCTTCAGATTTCTCTATCACTGTCTCTTTATTAGTGAGATAATACTGTCACATCTGAGTGACTCAGTCAATAAGAGAATTGTTTTCTCTCAATTATAAAAGATCTAGAATGACATTCTCATCTATGATGTTAACTGTGTGAAGAAGCAGACTGCTCTTCTTGAAGATTTCTTCTGAGTCTGTGACTACACACTTTGCTTGAATTATGTCAAAATAATGATATTTTGTTTCATCTGTAAATTTCATATAATCTGATGAATCTATCTTCTTTCAATTCTTCATCAAAGAAAAGAAATAGAATATGAAGTTAGTATTCACTCTGAAGTTGAGTAGACATCTCACTGATATCTTCTCATTTGAGGTATGCATTGTGATTGTAACATAGACTTGAAGATGTGAGAATTGTCAATTCTTTTCTTTCTCTTCTTTATCTTTCATGAATACATTTGTCAGAAGAGAAGTTGACTTTAAGAAGATATTTTCTCAGTTTCTTCTCTTCTTCAGTTTCTTACAATCACTGATATAGTGATTATCAGCTCTGCAGTTGAAATAGAGATCTTTATCAAATCTTTTTTAACATTTCTTCACAGTGAGTGAAGAATCAGAATACTTAGAATTCTTCTTAGAATTCTTCTTTACTTTCTTCACACTGAAGCTGTCATAATGCTGTTTAGATCTTATCATTGATTGCTTAGAAGAGATCTTATTGATCTTTTTCTCAGAGAATTGACTATTCAAATAGATTCAGAAAGTCAGATTGACAAGCTCAGTGCAATTGATTGATAAACTCTGATATTATGATATTATTATTCACATCTTATAAGTCAGCTTTATAAGATAAAGCTGTATTTTTAATTAATTCAAATTATCAGTCAGTTTCTCTCAATATTCTTCAAATCTTGTATTGAAATTGAAAGAATTCTCATCATCTTATTAATGTAATGAGTTGAATCACTGTACTGCTATGAAGCTGCAGTTGCAGTAGTCTTTGATTTAATTCAGTAGAAAGTTCTTGAATTCTTCTCAAGTTATAGCAGTATTGATATACTCAAGCTCTCTCTTCTTGATGACTTAAGTAGTTGCAGAGATGTCTTCAAGAAGATTGACAGTGTATATTACTCATATCTCATGAGTATTATACTAGCTCAGATTAAGGTGAAATTTTCATTCAAGAGTACAGATAAAGCTGTGAAATTCAGACAAGATATTTCTCTTATATCTCAGTAAATCTTCAATCTTAATCTCTCTATCTTCATGATAGATGTAGATGTGTAGAGACTGCAGTGATGATAGAACAGTTGAAGAGCTCATATCAAAATATATAGCAGATTCAGAAATCTCAGATTTCTGTCAGAGTAGAGATGTATATACTCTAGAGAATGATGTAGTATTTCTCTTAGAGAATGAGATCAGATCAGTCTCAGTATGAGTGTATAAGATTATATCAGTCTGTTAGAACTCAACTGATTCAAACATGTAATCAGATCAAGTAATTCAAATTATAATATAACAGAACTGAAGCAGTGACTAGTCAGCAGTGATATATAGAGATAGTTGTTTAGAAAGCTGTATAAGTGAGCTTGACTATCTTACTTAAATAGTGAGCTTATAGACTACAGAGTTATTATGAGAATATCACAGATATAATACTTAGTATACTAAGAAGATTGTATAAGACACACAGTAACTCTTATATATATTTCAGTAGAAGTAAAAGAAATGAATTACTGACTTCTTTAATGAGAAGCCAGCATCTAGCTATTCTATATAGACAATGAGTGAATACCCTTCTCTCATTTCACAAGTGAGAATAGCTGAAGTGATACCTCAGTGATGCCTCATTGCTAAGGAAGAGTAATCTGCTGACCTCATATAGAAGTGAGGTTCTCATATTCATCAATTGAATCTTTCTATGATACATCCGCATGATGTCATAGAGTGGTTGGAAACCGGTTCGGACGGCCTGCAGGATGAATGGAATCATCCGCATGGAAGCAATGAGCCGTGTGGAACCGCAACGGGGCCTTGGCGCGGCCGGGAGCGTGACAATTTTTAAAAGATTTGGGAATGAAAGAGGCCCCAGGTGGCGGCTTATAGATCACAGTGTAGCAAGAGAGAGTGTTAGTGTAGGCTACTGAGGCAAAAGAGCTCGATCACCACCAGCGCACTGCTGGTAGAAGGGCCGATCAACTGCGGGACCTTCAACACCCTCTCTCAGATCAGCTATCACAGAGTACAGTACTTTCTCTCAGTGACTCTCTTCAGTGATCTTCTCACAATGACTTCTTTTTAATAATGAACTCAGTCAGTTCTAGGGCTCATGAAACTTCTAGAGCATACTTCTAGAATATCTCTTGACACTGTTAAAATGTTCAGAGTATTTATTAGGAATTTTTAAGTTCATTCTGAGATTGAACTCATGCATGTTGATCACAGTGAGGCTCATGCTCAACAGTCTCATAACCTGTAGACTACTGAGGCAAAAGAGCTCAATCACCACCAGTGCACTGCTGGTAGAAGGGCCGATCAACCGCGGGAACTCTCAACAGTTGATGATTACTACACCTACTCTAGTCACGTGCCACTTCAACCTATTTCATGTTGGCCCTTACGGCCGTTGCGGTTAGCAATCCCACTAGATCATGTGACCCACTACTATATTATGTTTCTGTAGATAGATCTATTAATACAACCTTTAACTATTCTACAGATTATAGTCTGAATGGCACATTTTTCTTTTTAAAATGTTATACTAACATTTTTAACATAGATAGTTCATCTTTTTTGAAAAGACTCTTACTCTTTATTAGAGATATTTCATTTTCTCTGAATCTGTCAGTCAGTAGATTTATATACTTTATATTTTTAAGAAAGTGTGTTCTTCATTGTGAAGAATATCACTTTTTATCTTTTTTTTTTTTTTTACATATCTAGAAGAAGCAGAGTCATCTTAATATGAGTAATACATCTGTTACTTCAGAGTTCAGCTCAAGACTCAGAATCATATACTTCACTAGATGACTTATTAATAGAATAATCATTTATTATGAGAAAGCTTCTGACTTGCAAGATGAGACTGAGATCAGTTTTTATCAGAGTATGAAATTTAATGATGAGACAATAGAGAAACTTCAGAATAAAGAAAAGCAGAGTTAATATTAACATTCATCTGCAGAATCTGTTCATTTCAACTTATCAAATTCTTTATCATCTCTCACTCTCAGAATGCTGACTTTTAATGATGATCTGAATCAACCTATCTATTGCATCACAGACAATCTTATGAATCTTATGCAGATGATGCTACAGAATCAGATAACTGCAGCTGAAATTACTCAACATCTTACTACACCTGTATAAAGAGATACTATGAGAGATGAGTTATAGAAATATCAGAAGAAAGTCAAATATACACTAGACATCAAATCAGTGATCACATTTAATAACTTTAATTATGAAGCCTGACATGTTGATATATTGACTGATACAGAAGTTATTGATGAAACTGACATTCTATTGAGAACTTAAAGAGAATTTTCTTTTACACATTATATTAACTTCAAGAAGTGGAGAATCTGTTCTAAGTCTCTATATAGATGTATGCTATTGAGTCTTGTTGAAAATGTTTGAACTACTATTGAAATCTTAAAAGCTGACAATACTGTGGCTCTGTGAGACAAGATCAATGTTGAATATACAATATCACTGACAGAAGAATGAGTTAATATCTTTAAGAAATTGACAAAATTACAAGTCAAGAAGAATGATTATCTTACTTTTCAGAGATGTTTTCACTATCTTATTACTTATCACAAGAAGCTCTGTCAGAGCACTGAGAATGTATATCATGATCTTTTTCTCAACAATCTACAAGATTATCAAAGACTGTTTGTCAAGACATATTTGAATGAGTTTTTCTTCACTTATCAGAGACTCATTGTCAACATTGATATTGATAATTTGATAAAGCAACTGATCAATTGTATATTCAAGAAGATCATCACTGAGTGAAAAAAGCAGTCTCAGACTGATTCTGTGACTGTGAAAAAGAACAAGAACAAAGATAAGAACAAAGATAAGAACAAAAGTGCACCTGTATAAAAGTGCACTCACTGCAGAAGATATGAATATACTGTTGACAGGTGTTTCATCTTACATTCTGATAAAAAGAAAAAGAAGGATGATAAGAAGAATGACAAGAAGAAAGAGAAGAAGAATGACTTGATGAGTTCTTAATCAGTAGTAAATGCAGCAATTATGAAGATTGAGTTCTATTTCTCTTTCACAGTCACTGAAAAACCATCCTCTAGATCTTAGTATTTGAACACATGTGTAAGTATGAATATGACAGATGAGCTTTATTCTTTCTTAAATATCAAATCTTTTAATGATAACATCTCTGTCAATTCTGTCACTGAGGAAACTGAGTTTGTTAAGAAGATTGAGACTGTCATCTTGAAGATTGAGAGTGATGATGTTAACTTACAGAATATTCACTATATTTCTAATATTACAGTTAACCTGCTCTTGTTTATGAAGCTTGAAGATCAGAAATTCTGATTTACATAATCTTTCACTATTCCCTCATTTTTCATTTGCAGAGTCTCAAACAGTGTTATTTTTCATGCAGTCCGAACTGCTCAGAACAACATATATAAGATTGATGAACAGAAGCTCAATGAGAATCTCAATCATCTGAACAGAGCAGTCAAGTATATTGCAATGATGTCTCATAAGTATAATTTTGATTGAAAAGTTGATCTTTCTGTGACTGCTGCTACTACTGTTAATAATGTCAACTCTGCAGATGCGAATACAGGCCTCAAGAATACAAGGATATCAAAGACTCTTTTGAACTGGCACTGTGATCTCAGTCACATTCACACTGATGCTATAATTGCTATGGCCAAGAATCCTCATACTGAAGTCACAATTAAAGATTCTAAGACTAAGTTCTTTTGCAAGAAATGTGTCAAGACTGGTATAATGTGAGATTATTTGAAAACACTGATGCCTAGATCTATCTGACTTCTTGAGAAGGTTCATATTGACCTTGCAGATGACAGATGTACATTGAAAGACCTCTCTGATCACCTCTTAGAGTTTCATCAGAAGATCAAATACTGAATGCTTATTATCTGTAATGTGACTCACTATCATTGAGTATATTTTTTGAAGTTCAAGAATGAAGCTGTTCAATACTTTGAGTTATAACTCAGATTCATGAGTAATCTCAGATATACAGTCTCTGCTTTTCTACAGACTGATATTGATGATGTTTTCCAATTCACATGTATACACACAGTTATGAATTCATATGATATCAAATGGAAATCAACAGCATTACATTTGTCACATCAGAATGATGTTTCTGAATGTGAGATCTGCACTATCATGAAACAGATTAGAGCTGCTCTTTTGAAAGATAATCTCTCTAAGAAGTTCTGAGCAGATGTTCTAGAGACAGTGATTATAATAATCAATAATACTCTCACATCTACAGTTCTTTACAACTTGAAATTTTGATCCTCTACTGCAGAGACTTCTGTGATTTCAAGTTCATATAAGATTTCTTGATGTGTACTTACAAATATCTCACTAAATGTAAGACATTTTCACTGATTGAGTGCAGAGATTTTTGTTCACTTGTATGAATCTCAGTAACTCACAGATAAGCTCTCTTCATGTGCCGATTTCTATCATATCATTGAATTCAGTGACACATTGATATATCACCTATAGCATTCTGAATCTGATAAGATTATTGTCAGTAGTGATGTGAGGTTTCTGATCACTGAAAAACCAGTTGTTGCATCTGTGAAACTCATTAATCATGTTGTTAAACTGGTTGTCACATCTGCAGCACTCACTAATAATGTCAGTGTACTGAAACCTGATATTTATCTGATTGATGATGAAGATACTTCTGACATTGATGATCTGAATTCTACATGATTGCAGCCTGTGAAATCGCTGACTACTTACACTTCAAGTCTTATTACAGGCAACCTTCTGAAGTTCTACAAGGATGTCACATCTCAGTCAGAGAAGATAGAAGATTATTGAAAGAAGTTCATACAATATGAGATTACTGACCTGAAGAGATGTAATACATGAAGTTTGATTTCTAGATCTGATGTTCTGAGGGGTGAACTGATTACTTCAGGCTGTTGAGTGTTTCTTGAGAAAGATAGGCCTGTGAACTTGAATACTGATTCTGATGATATTCTTAGAAAATTGTATTGAGTGATTTGTGATAACTGACTTAAGAAGAGTTCTAGAGAAGAGATCTATGCTTCTGTTATCACTGATACTGCTAATTATATTCTTTTTGTAATAGCAGTACTACACGGTTGAACACTCTGTCAGATGAATATAGTGATGATATATCTTTATAAGCATCTTACTAAGAAGGTCTATATGAGACAACTCACTGAATTTGAGACAGATTCACTGAAAATGCTTGTCTGTGTGATTGAGAATAGTCTATACAGTCTGAACTCTGTGATGAAGATCTGATATAATTACTTGACAGCTCTGTTGAGTGATCTTAAATTTACAGTCAGTGCTTATAATCTGACACTCTGATATTATACATTCAGACATCATCTCTATATAATGATTTATGTTGACAATCTCAACATCATATCTGAAGCTTCTGAGAATGCTGATTGACTAGTGAGTATACTTAGTGAGAAATTAGAAGTCAAGAATCTATGTCAGTCAATCAAGTATTTAAGTATAAAGATTAATTATTCTGATAAGAGAATTGATTTGATATATTATCAATATATTAAATGTCTTATTGAAGATTTCTATCTTGATAATACAGCTGTTGTCAGAATATTAATGAAGAATGAATTCTGTATTGATGATTCTTCTATATCTGAGAAAGAGGCTGATTTCACAATTCAGTGATATTAACATGATGTGAGTTACTTGTAATATCCTGCAGTTAAAACATGTTCTGATATCACTTATACTGCCTTGCTACTTACTCAATGAAATGTTGATTCAACATCTCAATATTGAAAGGCTCTATTACATGTTATATGTTATTTGAAAGGAATCATGAATCTGAGTATTTTCTACAGACATAATCTGTATAAGAGGTTCATTTTCACTATTTCTTCTGTTTCTATCATTTCTTCTGTTTTTTTCATTTCTATCAATTCTTTCATTACCTCTGATTTCTCTGATGATTTCTACCTGCTCTTCAGCTACTCAGATTCTGATTGAGTCAGTCTCTTGAATGATGATAGAAAATTAACATTCAGCTATGTTTTTAAGCTTACAGACAGTCTGATTTCATAGTATTCAGTGAAACAATCTTGTGTATCTCTAAGTTTCAATGAGACTGAATATATGACTCTTAGTGAGGTGATCTGTGAGGCAACATGAATTCAGAACCTTATGATTGAGCTCAGCTTTATTACTATATCTCTGATATAGATTCTCACTGATAATAAGAGTGTCATAGATCTCACAAAGATGACAGTCATTACAGTCTGAAGTAAACACATTGACACATGTTTTCATTTTTCATGTTGACAGTTGAATCAGAGAGTTATTGATTTAGAATACATTCTCATCACTCAGATAATAGTGAATGAACTTACTAAATCTCTAGATAATGTGATATTTGTATGATTCATGATTTTGCTAGATCTTACAGGCACAAAAGTTGAGAATGTTTAATTTTACATTTGTATTTAATTTTGACAGACTATCTTGATAGTTTGAGTGTTTTTGTATGTGATTCTTATTATCTTAAGAGAGAGTGTTGACTCTAGACTGATCACTGAGATCATGAATTTCACATTTAATCTCATTTAGTCTGATCTCATACATTTCTTGGCATGAATCTCACTGGGACTGACTATCAAAAAAACATATAAAGTGACTATATATCAGATCTTAAAATGAAATTATGACTTGAAAAAAATGAGAAAGTGATCTCATTTAATCTCATTTAGTCTCATTCTTGATATAAAGTTACTATTTTTAGATATTTTAAGGTTTTTTTTAGACTATTTTTAATTTTTTAAAAAGTAATGCTTTTTGATAACACTCAAATGAGATTTAAAGTCATTTAAAGTTATAAAAATAATTTAAATTGAGAAGTGAAAATCATGATCTCATTTGAAAAATGTGATAAGAGTAGACACTAAGTCTCACTGGGACAGTATGGGACTACTATCTAATGTTAAAACTGTGTAATGGGATCAGTCGAATTGGTAATGGGACTATCAAAAAATCTGGTCCTGGTCCCAGACACGGTCACACGGTCAGTCTAGTTGGCCCTTACAGCCGTTGCGGTTAGCGATCCCACTAGATCACGTGACCCACCACTATATTATGTTCCTGTAGATAGATCTATCAATACAACCTTCAACTATCCTACATTTCATAACAATGTTATCCTCCAAGACAGAATATGAATAGAACAATACGGAGTACAAAAATATGATATATTTGTCGCACCTGCATTGATTGGTAAGCTCTTGTTTTCTTTACTAGCATGTTCAACTGCCCTGTTTATTGCGAATAATACTCCTACGATATACAGTTTCTTCCTTCCTTATCATCGTCAGCATTGGATGCACAGCATTTAGGTGTATTGAAACTTTAGTTTCCAAGTCCAGAAAGGCTGCAATTTTATTAGCTGTCTCCTGTTTTCTGTATCTGGAGAGCGGCTTGTTAAAAACAGGTTTGGCTTTTCCTCGTCAGATCCCGGTTCTCATTAAATGTCGGCAGCAGGGTTTTATGATACTATTAGTCGTAGCTCTACCAGGAGACGCGAGCAAACCCAACAGGTCTCAAACTATCTCAATTAGTGATAAAAAATATATGCTGAAGCTGCACGTAGTAAATCAAGGCAATGTTGAAAGAATTCAAACGCCAAAAAAGAGCATTGGGTATTATAAGATAAGTGTTGACTACATATATCGGGAGGGAAAAAAAGCCAAGTAAAGTGTGAGGAACAACAGCAACGTGTAGAGAATGCCTATTTCAAACTGCTGGAATGACTGAGTTGCTGTAGGAGCGTGGCAGTTTGCTCTGCCGAATAACCAAAAAACACAGGCCCATGAAATACCATCTTAGGCTGAACGGAGGAGGTCGGGGGTGGTTGCCTTTCACCATTATTGGGAGAGATAAAATTGTCGGGAGGTAGATGTCTTGGAGTCTCCTCTGTTTGTACATCGGCAACCGCAGAGCCAGGAACACTCGTCGGTGGTTGGGCGTCCTTATCCACGAGATTTTTGAATGGGCATCGACCCGCAGTCGGCGGTGATCTCATCTTCTCCGGCAATGGGGTCGAGACGGATGACTGCTCCAAGCCATCCTTCTCATAATCTTCCAACCGAGGACTTCCAGTTACACCAGAATCGACAATTGGTGCAGCTGGTGACAAATTAGGACTCGGAACAACATTCTGATGAGAGATAGGAACATGGATTCCCCAAGGTCGACTAGGTGACTCTCCTACTCGCACGTCTCGTAATGACCTGTTGAAATAGTTGCTCCTTTGTTCCTCGTCATCGTCCTCTTTCTCCTCCTTAGCATGATCTTCCTCTCCACGGGAAGCCGGCATGACCTCTATCTCTGGGGCTTTTGCGCCAACCTCCTCGGCCCATTTTTCTACTCTCCCGATAGAAACCGAGGCCGTATCACCTGGCCTACCAGGTCCTTGGGTTGAGGGGAGATACGGTTGATGATAAAGGCCTAGTCCTTTAATCATATTGACCATGTCCCCATATTTCTCATCTAGTTGACGGATGCTCTTCGAGTCTCTTTGATACCGCTGAATACAAATAGCATGGCTGCGAGGTATCTCATGCTTGTGTTTTTGGAAATACTTGGCCACTTCCTCTGGAGAGTGGTCATCTAGATACCTAATAGGACATCTGGGAACAGCGTCTTGCACCGAGCAAGACCGAGTACCCTGGAGAGATTCAGCTTTGATAGGGTCTAGGTCATGCGCGCAAGTATCTGAACTTTGGTTCGCCAACTTAGGTGCAGGCCCAGTGCCATTCGGAATTGCAAAGGGACAACGAAGGTTACCTTGCACACCCTTGACAGTGAAATCATGCTCAAGAGAAGACCTAGCTTTCGCATCCACCGCAACGAGACACGTATTGTTATTTTGATGATACCCATCGCGCGTAATGCGTCTATCGGCCAAGTTTCGGTAGGCTTCAAGTCCTTTGGCGATAACGTCGAGCTCTGAAGTTGTGATGTAGCCAGCTTTCTCTACATCGTAAATCCACCCTGTGTGGTCTGCGGGTGTATCGCAGTTGGATTTTTCAAAAGGAACAGGATATATCTTTTCAGCTATTTCTGTTTCAGTGCCAGAGCGGTTGGGCAGCTGGCTGGCAAGTTTCAAGTACTGGTTCATCATCACGTCAGTTAATGGTACTTCGATAGTTGGATGTAATGAAGTAGTGATAAAGGGTATGCCAAAATCAGCTAATACATGCAAGTGAATCAGTCACCGCCGCAAGTTTGCGGCTTCTGATCTAGAGCTAATAAAGATTGTCTCATCACGCAAGGCAAGGGAACAGGTGAGGATGAAGGATTGCAAGCAACAAAAAGAGACACAGGTAACATACCTCATTATGAGCAAACTGGAGTTTGTTCCACAACTCTCTTTCTTGCCATGCTAGTTTCTGGATCGTGTCAATAAGCGTATCAAAGCCCCTGGCCAGAGCTATGATCTCTTTCCTTTGCTCATTCTTCTCTGAGGTTCGAGCGGGAGACATTCTACAAAACCCCAACAATTAAGAGTGGTTGACAACAGTGCATTGAGCAGCGGGAGAAACAAACCCACTAGTCACATATGGATTGCTACCCTTTTTTCAAGGAATCAACTTTGCACAGAATTCGGGAGGGATAAAATAGAGAAGAAGACAAAGAGAAGAGAAATCAGAGATGGTTCTTGATGGGAAAATGCCTGGAAGCTAGCCAGGTTAAGCAATGTGGTCTGTGCACCTGTGTTCGGCGAACACATCACATGATTTATGCCGTTCGTCCCAGATCACGTGCCGCAGAGGAAAAAAAGCTGCTGTTTTATGAAATTTCCAGGATGAGCAGCAGGAGAAAGAGAATAATAAATAACACAGGCACTTGACCACTTATTGTAGAGTGTATGTAGAGTACTGGGGGAAACGCTGAATGGACAGGAACATAATTGAGTTGGCTTTTAAGTTTTAGATCTACAGCTAAGAGCTCTATAAAGCGTATACTGATTTCTTATTTTATTTGCTGTTTTCGTCCAGGCTGGCTACAACACGCATCCCTTTCCTTCCCCTCCTCTCTCCCCTTCACTCTCTTTCACTCTCTTTCACTCTCTTTTTCTTGCTCTCTCTCCCTATATATATCTCCCTCTTTCTCTCCTCCTTTCCCCCCCTTCTCTCTCATTTCCTCACTACTCGTTCTCCTCAAGTATGAGTCTTCCTACCTCAAACCTTCCCACATCCAAGCATAGCGATGCCACCACCACCCAAGACGCCCCCCACCCCCCCACCAATACCTCCGCCGCCGCCGAACTCACCAGTCTTAAGATAAGGCTGCGCGGTGCACTGCGTCAGTTCCCAGACTTCCCCTCCAAGGGTATCTTATTCGAAGATATCCTCCCGATCTTTGCAGACGCCTCTCTCCACGAAGCCCTGATAAGGTGTTTGGAACTACATATTATCGAAACATATGGACATGACCAGAAACCGGATGTAATCGTTGGTTTGGAAGCCAGGGGGTTCTTGTTCGGACCATCACTGGCGCTGAGATTGGGAGCCGCGTTTGTGCCAGTGAGGAAGAAGGGCAAGCTCCCTGGGCCCGTCGAAACGGAAACCTATCAGAAGGAGTACGGTCAGGATTTCTTTCAGATGCAGGTAGGCTCTATCAAACCTGGGCAGAAGGTTGTTGTGGTGGATGACATTATAGCGACAGGTATGTGCTTCTTTTATACGATTTTTCTTCCTTTCTCCCCCCTGGTACATCCTTTTACGCCCGACAGCATGTTGCACTTTTGCACATTATACGTATCCACCCACGTATACCCTTCGCGTGTTAAAATATAGTATCTAGTATTAATTCAGAGAACTCCCTACACAGGCGGATCCGCATGTGCAGCTGGAACGCTTGTTCAAAAGCTAGGAGGAACGCTGCTCGGCTTTATCTTCATGCTTGAGCTTGACTTCCTCAAGGGACGTGAAAAGCTCCCTGCTCCGACATACACGCTCCTCTCGACACAATAATTCCTTCTGCCATTTAACATTGAAAAGCCTTGCTACGCTCAACCGTGCCTTGATTGATACACGTTTGATCTTCGTTTTATTTTCCAGAAAATGAGAAATGACAAAAAAAACTAAAATCAACCATGAAAAAGATGACATAATTACACGGATGATACCATACCGGTGGAGGATTTTCCTTATTTCAAACGCAGAAAAAGATTATGCAGCCCTAATATCTCTGATAGACCTAGCTTTGCTGCCACTCGATTTTTTTTTTTTTTTTTTTTTTTGTTCATCATGACTTCTTGAGCTTGATCCCACATCATGCATGTCTTGTTTTTATGAAATCTCCCCTTTTTACCCAGTCCGTGCTGCCACCCATAATAATATATTCCATGGCCGTTCTCCAATTTTTCTTTGTTTTATGCGACTTCCTGTCCCAGATGGCCGTCGAGGCGAGAATATGCGTTCGAAGCCATAAATAATAATGCCAATTTCCAAAAAGCATTCTCTAACAAACTGTTCTTCTTCTGCCTCGAACTAATGCATCAATTGGAGCTAAAACTTTCCGAGAGAATAGGCCATTGCACTATACATCAAATCTGGTCTCTATCTTCAAATCTCTTCCTGCTTTGTGAGACAGGAGGGTTATTTCTTACGAGTAGTATCTTATCTGTCTCCAATCGGCTTAACAAGAGGAAATATTGCACATGTTTCACAACCTGCCCAGCTGAGTCACAACCAACGACCTTCCATACAGTAACAATGATAATCATTCACCTGTGCGGAACGATCAGACATTTCGAAGCTCATCCGTCAATGGCTGTTACAGAGATATTTCTGGATTCTAGAACAATATGAACAGGAAGTCAAGGAACACTGCGGCTGAGACAAACGTTGCCGCGCCCAACCCACGTGCCCAGCCATTTGAACCTGCTCTCCTATCTCCCAATGCTTCTATTTTATATATGCAATGCAATGGCTATTCAAGCATCCCCCCACAGTCTATGTTTCCTAAAAAAAGAAAGAAAGAAAGAAACCCAAAAACTGTCTGTTGTACTCGTTCCCGCCGGGATAACTAGCTAGGATTCGGGCTCGCCACCTAGACTTCGGCTTAATTCTGCATAGTTCTGCAAAGCCTAGCTCTAGATTGTGCCCTCCCCAGCTGTTGCAAGCTCCTAAGAACATATCAGTGGGACTGATGATATAGCTTATTTTGAGTGTGTCAATCATAGAACATCCAGGCTGCAGGTATGTATTTAGGTCTACAGAGTTGAAGATGCTGTCATCACCCATTTACAATATATATAATAACAAGGAAAACAACTGTGGATTTTGTAAATTACTCTTAGATCTTAACAGAGCCTGTTACTGTAGCTATATATGTGTATGTGTACAAGGTGTTTATCTTTTCACATAACCTGGCTTAATTTAAATTACCATCAATTTGCCTTAAAAACTGCAAGTTATCAACAAATAAATTTATCATATTTTGGGGATATATAAGAGGATGACTACTGTTGTTACAGGAATAACTATAAGAAAAGATTTTACCCTCTAGCCCCTCTGAAACAGAACGGACCGAATTCCAAGGATAGTCCATTAATGAATTAATGATACTTGAAACTCATCCAAGATAAGCACGACTTTTCAAGGATGCATGGACGTGAGATACCAAACCGCTGCTGCTAGGCTACTAGATAACTAACGGCCTTCATCACAAGCCAGCACTAGCAACTCATGTTCAACATATCCTGTGGCAGATATTATACGTAAAATGGATTTCGCTGTGTCCCAATTCAGATGTCAAGAAGAATCTCCCAAGCAAGGATATAAATAGACTAACTATACCTGCATTTTCACTGACAGAAACCGAGTGGAAGGAGAGGCAACTTTCGATCTAATGTATTAACAGTGCGTAACTTCTTCGTAGATAACTGTGTATACTACTGTGTAGTTTATCCATTGGGGATATTTCGAAACTGGGTTAATGCACAGTTGATGTGGACTAGATGGGGGAAGGGCGGCACAAACTGTCTCCTCTGCCGACTAGCCGAACTCTATTTGCCTATCTATTGGCTGAGGTGCTTCCATAGCCGCGCTAAGGACGCTATTTGAGCCGGTGGCGACTCTTCCAAGGTTCTCGAGGTCCTGCCGCAGTGCGTGCCGCCCAGTATCGAAAGGTTTGAACCCGGCTATTGAGGGGTTCGCTTATCAATCCCGGTTCCGATGTGCCGGCGCGACGCTTTGCTGCCGGCTAGTGCATCGTCTCTATTTTGTCCGAGAAGAAACACCACTCACAAACCTGAGCTAGCCTTTATGAAAATATCTTGTCTCTCCCTCCTCCATCCCTTGTCCACTTCTAGTGAACAAAATACTAGCTCTCATGCGTACCCCTCTCCGTATCGCCGTGCTTGAATGCGACGTTCCCCTGGACCAAACAAAGTCCAAATACAAGGACTACAGCGGGGTATTCGAAGACCTATTCTGCTCCAGCGCCAAACTGTTAAATCAGCCCGACAAACTCGATCCGGCCACGGGGCTTGAGATCTCAAAGTGGGATGTCGTGGAGGGCGATAAATACCCGAACCTGGAGGACGTTGATGCCGTGTTGATAACTGGATCCAGTAAGTATAAAAAAATATTGATTTTATTTGCCACTCCCCGGCAATGATGATCCTGATCAACGAGCTGAGAAATTGCACAGGACATAATTCCTACGACGATATTCCTTGGATAAACAGACTAGTCGAATTCACATCCAAGGTCCTCGCGCAGGATCGGGTCCGCATCATCGGTGTGTGTTTCGGCCACCAAATCCTCGGAAGGGCACTGGGGGCAAAGGTCGGCCCTAATGAGCGTGGCTGGGAGGTTGCAGTGCATGAAATGGACCTCACAGATAAGGGGAAGGAGCTATTTGGCGTTACCAAATTGGTAGGTGGATCCTTTTTTTCCTTTCCCCTTCGTCTCTTTTATTTATCTTCCCCCCTTTCTTAAAATGTTCAGCAATGCTTCCAATCAAACCTAAGATCTGCCTATTAACCAAAAACCCCCAAAACAGCGCCTTCAGCAAATGCATCGCGACATAGTCCATTACTGCCCTCCGAACGTTGCTCTGCTGGGCTCCTCCCCAGTTTGCGATGTACAAGGCATGTATTCTCCCGGCCGGTTTATATCCGTCCAAGGTCATCCCGAATTCACCAAGGACATTGTGGCAGAGATTCTTCATGCGAGGCGGGATGCGGGAATCTTTCCCACGGGGATCTATGAGGGTGGATTGGCTACTGTTGGGAATGAACATGACGGCCTAGTAGTTGGGAAGACGTTTTTGGAATTCTTGATCCACTGATGAGAGATGAGTGATGAGCAGCGAGGGCTTTCGTGAGGTTGTGAACCCGCCACACGCTGAGAGGAACATGACATAGATATCCATGGATCAGAATTAGATGCTCTTATACATCCCTGGTCTGGCTCCATTGCCGAATATTGTTTTTAAATTCCATGTTTATAGATACCTAGATATTTAAATGCATTGTCCTGTGCTGTACAGCAAACTATGATAGGTAGGTTAAAAGGAAATTATTTTACTTTCCACAATGCAGCTTCCTCGTCTGACCATATGCACATGTATTCATTCAATGTTGGCTCTCCAATATCCAGCTTTACCAACCCTTCAAATGCGGAGGGGTGCACCTAAAATAAGACAGAATGCTATGTCTGCCCTTCGTGCGATATAATGAAGGTCTGCAACGTAATCCATAAACCCGTGGTCCGTAATCCCGCCATTCGAAAACTCACGGAACCCCAGAGCCTTGCTCAAACGGACTTATTAAGACAGGGGAATAAAAAGGAAATACAAAGGGATTACACAGTATCAGGCCTCTCCAAAAATCCCGGATCAGAATCAATCCTGCTCTCGAACTTCGTCCACCAATCCCTAAACACTCTCAACGGCACAACCTCCTCACCCGGCGCCCTGGGATCCGTAGCCGCAAAGCTAGCCAAATAATTAAACGCATTACCAATAATCCGCTGCGCAAGTGTTTTGGTCGAGGGTGCCGACGACCACTTAGTCACCACCCCCGCGCCCTGTTGGCCCGCGGACATCTTCACTAGATCCACCGAGGACGGGAAAGACGATCTTTGCAGCTGGTTCTGGCCCTGGTTTTGCAGGTCTGTCATCTTCGACGCTACGGCCTGCACGGGTTCGATGGTGATGCCTAGCGTTATCGTCGCGTTGGGGTTTATCTCCGCTGGGTTGGCGGGGACGGTGGCGCCTTCGTCCATCATTTCATCTTCCTCTTCTGCCTCCGTGCGTCGACGGGCGGAGGGGAAACTGACCCTGAAGATGGCGGAGGGTTTCTCATTGGCGATTGCGCCCAGGAATTTAAATTCCGGGGCCGCGCTAGTCGCGGTAGTTGTGTTGGTAGGGTTGAGGATGAGGTCCTTTGGGAATTGGATGTAGACCGCTGCTGCGGTGTCCGGGGGCAAAACGACACCGGGCAGGAGGAAGATGACTATGTGCGAGAACTTGGGGAGGGCGGGAAAGGTGAAGGCGAAGTTGTTTGCGGGGACGGTGGGGTCTGAGGACAAGGGGACCACGTCGGTGAGGCAGGGCCGGCTGGGGAGGACGACGGAGAACATCGCTGGTGTTGTCCGTAGATGAGCTGGTCATATGCATAAACCTCGTCAGGGTATGGGTTTGTATATATATAATATATAAGTTCTGCTATAGCGGATTTAATTTTAGTTCGGCAATGGATATGTTGTTTCGAAAGGGCGCAACCATGGGAAGCTTATTTTGTTTCTCAGATCGATGACGTCCTGGCTCAGGAAATTAATCTCGCGTGTCGATCCAGGGTTGTTTCTGATATATGAAGCATTCTTAGCGAGTGACTCTGTGTATGTTCCTTGAAATAGAGAAGATTGGCAATATCAATAGAAATTATCTCGTAGATTCCCATCGAATTGTCTGCGACTGCGATCTCCGAGCTGTATCCCCACAACTATGTTGGAGCTACTACACAAGCCCTAACCCACGTGACCCACACACATATATTTAGCTTTCACTAGCTACTAGTTAAACAACAATCAACCATGTTCAACCTCTCTCACAGGTTATGAAGCCCTTGCACTTCTACGAAGCATTATAACCATGCAATAATCATACAATAAGCTTTTCAAATAGCTGCTTCTTTCATTCAAATACCCCATGCCAAATGCCTGTCAATATGAGATTGATCAACCGCGAAGAGACTACAGAGAATCAGATAGCTGGATCCTTTTCAACACCAATAACCGCGCGAAGACAACGCAATAATCAAGCCCAAGATAATCCTCCAGAACGCGAAGATATGAAAGATCATGATGAACCAAGCTGCTGGTTTGAACACCCAGAGAAATGACCTGCAGATTGAAAGAATAGAAAGAAGGACAATGATGATGATGCTGCTACACCTGTATGCTACAATCCTGAGCAAGTCTTCTAATGATGCTCATGATGACCGCCAATATCGACGCCAAAACGATGGAAATACCGATAACGATGCCAGGCCACAGTGCCTATATGATGCCAGGCCCCAGTGCCTACGATGCCCATACCGATGACCATGATGCCAGGCCACAGTGCCTACGATGCCCATACCGATGACCATGATGCCAGGCCACAGTGCCTACGATGCCAGGCCCCAGTGCCTATATGATGCCAGGCCACAGTGCCTATATGATGCCAAGCCCCAGTCCCTATATGATGCCAGGCCCCAGTGCCTATATGATGCCAGGCCACAGTGCCTACGATGCCAGGCCCCAGTGCCTATATGATGCCAGGCCACAGTGCCTACGATGCCAAGCCCCAGTGCCTATATGATGCCAGGCCCCAGTGCCTACGATGCCAGGCCCCAGTGCCTATATGATGCCAGGCCACAGTGCCTACGATGCCAGGCCCCAGTGCCTATATGATGCCGGGCCACCGATTGCCCATATGATGACCTATGCCGATGACCTATGCCGATGACCTATGCCGATGACCTATGCCTATGCCTATGACGATGAAAACCACAAAAATAATGAGAATGAGATCCCGCGGCGTTAGAACGACTGGGGGTAATACCAATACTGAAAGGACGGTCACAAACTAGTCTAGCGGCTTCTAGTGGCTGACTAAGCATATCCTCGCCGTTGCCAATCAGAAAGAGCCTGTGAAAGATTTCTGAGTGACGAAATTCTCTACACACACTCTGAACCGCATCCAGCTTAATGTTGTTCACCATCATTTATTATTTTGTATGTACTTTGCGATTGAGTTCTTAAGATATGTGTAAGATCACCTATGCGTTTTTAATTTAGATTAAGAGACCTAAGCATTCCGGTGTCATAATCCTCCCCCCGCCCATACGAGCAGAAGAAATAGAAATAAAAACAACAAAGAAATATCAATTCATCGATTAATCAAATCCATAGTAGTTAATAACATTGCCAAAAACGATGAAGGTCACCCTTTATAGAACTTAGTCGGCACAAATGGCGTCGCCGCAACAGTACCCTTGCGCACTTTCTTCCTAACCAGAACACCTACCTCGGTCCCCTTTTTATGGAACCCCTGCTTCACATATCCTAACGCGATATTCGCCCCGCCCAGTGTAGGGCTTGGCATACCAGACGTCACAACCCCAATTTGCGTCGTGCCATCTGCCATGTCAACAATCAGTGCACCTTCGCGCGCTGGCGGTCCAGACTCGATGGTTAGGCCAACACGACGCTCCGTGAGAGTCCTGGCGGGCGATGCAAGCTGTGGCAGGATGACCGAGGCGCCGTTGAAGCCAGAGGAAGGGGACGATGGGTCGCGCCTGTCTTTGCCAACGAGCCACCCGAGGCCTGCTGTGGGAGGGGTTTGTGCGGATGTTATGTCATGGCCGTATAGACACATTCCTGCTTCGAGACGGAGGGAGTCGCGGGCAGCAAGGCCGGCAAGGCGGACGTCAGGGTTGGAGAGGAGGAGTTCACAGACCCTCATAGGCAGCTGTGCGTCGGTGTCTGTAGGGATGGAGATTTCGAAGCCATCTTCGCCCGTGTAGCCTGTTCGGGAAACGAGGAGGCGGGATGGAGAGTGTGTTCCATCTGGGAAACTGATGTGGAGAGAGCGGCATTGGCCGAAGTGAAGGGTGCTGAGGTCCGAGTCTATGGAGGCTTCACCAGGTGTGATGAGGGATTGGAGGATGGATGCGCTTAGGGGACCTTGGAGTGCGACTAGAGCACGGTTATCGAGGATTGACCAGTTGATGACGGATTCGCGGGAGGAAGGGTCATGCGTCTGTCTGAATTCCTCAATTTCTTTCTCGAGAAATTCTAAATCTTCCTTGCGGCGGCCAGCGTTTGTGACTAAGTAAAATGATTCGGGGCCCAAGCGGGTGATGACGGTATCATCAAGTATGCCCCCGGTTTCTCTATCGAGGAAGCAGGATAACGTGGAGCAGTTATCTTGTAAAAGATTCAAGGACGAAGGGGTAATTTTCATGAGAAGGTCAAGAGCTCCAGGGCCGCGAATATGGTGCTGAACCCTAGGGTGTATTTGTTAGTTTTGCGATATACTAGAGAAGATCGAAACAGATATAAAATCAATGCTGGCTGAATAACATACATATGGCTCACATCAAACAAGCTGGCCTTGTTTCTTGTCCAGTGGTGACTTTCAGCATGGCTCAAATCGCCGTATACCAATGGCATGGAGAACCCGGCAAAGGAAGCCATCTTGGCCTTGTGTGCCGCATGAAGATCATAGAGCTGGGTCTTCTTCAATGCAGATGCAGCAGACGAGGATGAAGAGAAGTTCAACCTTGCGCCTGCCTGATGAAGGGAAGCGTTGACTTGATAGAACAATGGCACGCAACCGGGACGGGAAGTGTTGGTGATTGTGCGGAGAGCGGCCTGCGGCTGTGATCGGGCGTGAGAGCTCAACAATCTGGAGCCATTGGCAGTTCTGAAGACGGGTGTGGCATATCCAGACCGTAGCCGTAAGACAGTGGTCCCTTTCAGAAGGGAACGGGCAGTTAATGGCTTCATGGTGGAACGTATGCCAACCTGCAGTTTGACAACAAATGAAGGTTGAGAGTTGGGGGAAGTTTTGGCGGGGGGCAGATCCCGGGGCAGAGGTCCAGGTCACGTGTTGATAAGGTCTCGGGCGAGACAAGACGGCTTCTGGAATGAGACGCGACCGACCAGTGCGGTCTTGGCATTTCCGGAAAGCCGCTACAGCCGCCGAGCCTCATTAGCCCGGAGTGTTTGCGGGCAATTGGCGAAGCAGGAGATCCGGGAGCCGCTAGTCTACCCTGGGACTAGTGGCGGATATGAAGTGTCCCCCCCGCGAATAAGCGCGCGGAACCAATTCCGTACGGATCTTGGGGCAGCTCCTACTTGCTATCAAGATCTCCGAGAGTTCCCAACTTTAATCTTCTGCCGTACCAGTCAGTGTACATGTAAATGTACTTGTCCATGTTCTGTAGGTATCGCAACCATAGGCATAGGCTCACTTTTATCAGATATTTCTCCTCCTTGACCATGGCATCTTCCTGGCTTCACATTCCCAAGGAATCTCCTTTCTCGCTAGCAAACATCCCTTTCGGAATCATCTCCACTACTGCCTCACCTAATCCTCGCCCAGCAGTCGCAATTGGTGATCATGCCCTAGATCTCTTCGTCTTCTCTTCCGGCGGCGGCTTTTCCCAGTTGTCGTCCTTTCAGCAACACCTTGACGTGTTTGCCCAGCCGACATTGAACGATTTTGCAGCTCTTGGTCGACCTGTTCACCGCCAGGTGCGGGAATATCTGCAGGCGGTTTTCAAAGAGGACACTCCCTTCCCGGAGGTCCTTAAAGCAAACGAGAATCTTAAGCAATCAGCACTGGTTCTGCGAAAAGATGCCACTAACCATCTTCCCCTGAGCATTGGTGATTACACAGACTTCTATGCGGGCCTCAATCATGCTTACAACGTGGGAGTTCTGTTCCGTGGGCCCGACAACGCCCTCCAGCCAAATTACAAACACCTGCCTGTCGGCTATCACGGACGAGCGTCATCCGTCATCCTCTCCGGACAGCCTATCCGGCGACCCAATGGACAAATTCTCGCCAATCCAGCTGCTACCCCCAAGGAACCTATCTTCTCTCCTTGCAAAAAACTAGACATCGAACTCGAGCTGGCCGTCTTCGTCGCCCAAGGCAACAAGCTAGGCGAACCCATACCCATCGACAAAGCCGAGGATCATCTCTTCGGCGTTGTGCTGATGAACGACTGGTCTGCACGGGACATCCAGGCCTGGGAATACGTGCCACTGGGCCCCTTCAATGCGAAGAACTTCGCCACCACCATCACGCCCTGGGTGGTCCTGATGGATGCCTTGGAGCCATTCCGCGCACAGGGCCTGGAGCCCGGCAACCCGCTGCTCCCATATCTGCAGGAGAAAAAGGCGGAGAATGTATATGATATCCCGCTGGAAGTGCATCTTGTCGCAAACGGCAAGGTCACCAAGATTGCCGAGTCGAACTCGAAAAACCTGCTCTACTCCTTCTCGCAGATGTTGGCTCATCATTCGATTACAGGATGTAACATGCGGACTGGCGATCTTTTGGGCAGCGGGACGATCTCTGGCGACAGATCGGGAACTCTGGGGAGTTTGTTGGAGAACACCAACGGTGGAAAGAATCCGATTAGACTTGCTGATGGGTCTGAGCGGGTTTTCTTACAGGATGGCGATGAGGTTATTCTGCGTGGTGCATGCGGGAAGGAGGGGAGTTATGTTGGCTTCGGCGATTGCACTGGCGTTATAATTCCAGCTCCTCAAATCTAGGTACGATGGCGATAATGTTCTGAATCATATGGTTACTTTATACAATTTGTAACAAGGAATAGTTATTCATAAAACAATTTAAAACCTTGACTATGTATAGTCATGTGAAAAGTAAACATAGAAGGAGCTAGCTAAGCAGTATTACTAGACCTAGTTCTTCTTAAAGTAGTTCTTGCTTCTTTCTCTCTTTGTTTCTATTGTTAAGAGTAAATTTCTTTCTTAATATGATGTTTACTGACTTCTTTATTTTTCTTCAAGAATTCAATTTCTGTTTTCTTTCATAGTTAAAAATAATAAAATAATAAAATCAGATTTTTTGATAATTTTTCTGTAAAAGGTGTTGGTTGATTACTACTGTGGAATGGTTAATCCGTTGTATTCGTGTAGGAAGAGCTAGCTATATATATATTACATATGAGATCACGTGTAGGCGGAGTGGTCGCTACGGCAATGCCACTAGGGCAGATGCTACACCCCCTCTCACATCACCATGTAAGATCATAAATAAAATATCTTAATGCACACGAGCCTCTGTGTACAAAGACATTGCAGAGCTAAGCTCAAAACAGAAGACTCTGCAAGATTGATTTTACAGCTTATTAATAGAAGAGATAGAACTGTAACTATAGTAAAAGCATATCTGTAAAGTGAAATAAGATTGACTTGAGAATGAGTTAAATAATAATATAGATAATTGATGAAAGACTGAAGAGAGATCTGCAGAACTAAGAGATAAATTAATTATCAAAGATAATGACTGCAGCTGTTTTCTTAATTAAGTTAAGAATAAAGTTAATAAGAGATGTTCTCTATAATATCTGATAATACAGTAAGCTCTTTGAATAATAGTTTTCTTTTTACAGACTGCTGTTAATAAAGATATATCAGAACTATAAATCTTATAGTGATAAAACTTAATCTCTGATAATATATCTGTTTCAATAGACTGTTCACAGACTTAAGAGACTACTATTAATTATATGAAGTGTTAATATATCTAGAATAATAGAGAGAGTTCAGACTTATTTATTATAGAATCTATAACTGTAGAAGAATTTAATTTTACTATATATATTCATTTACAGTTCTACACAGTATAAAGAGATAATCAGTGATAGAAAAGATGTAATAAGAGAAGATTACAATATCTAAGTTCTCTGAGTGTGATATTGAAGACAGATAGCTGTAGAAGTAGTAGAACACTGTAAAGAAATAAATTAATTAAGAGACTGATTTTACAAGTAGTGAACACAGGCTTTTGATACATTATTCATTCTTGAGAATCTATGAGAGGTGGTTGATAAGATGCATAATCTATTATTCAAGAATCTGTACAGAGTAGATAATATGATAGTGCAATGTCACAGAATTGCACTTCACTTAATTCTACATCAATCAGTGAGCTGTATTCGCGCCAAGAACTTCAAAAAGGAAATTCTTCACTTTTAATGATCAGGGTTTTCATTATATATTTACTTCGCTTCACTCTGTAAATTATAATAAAGAATCAATCATCTCTTACAAATCTAGCTATGTCATTCTCAAATTCATTCAAATCATGCTATCTGCATTGAGTTTGTGTATTCTGTCTCTCTTCATCTGTAAAACCTAGTAAATCTAGAAATAAATGAAATGTAATTATACTCAAGAGTTTAGTTAATTCATCTACTATCATTTCTTCAGTTAAAATGTAATTAATTGAGATTATATCATTGTTTAACTGACTGTAAGTGTAATAAAATCAGATATTAATATACTTGCTTTTTATAATGATTACAGTCACTATGACAAGATCAATTATCTTCTTATTATTTATCTTAATTAATAGAAGATCTTCTATTTCAATAAAGCTCAGATTCATCATTATACTTCTTAATTATATTACTTTATATACAGCTTTGCTCAATGTCACATATTCAGTCTCATTAGAGCTTAAGAATACATAGAGTTACTTACTTAATTATTATGAAATTAATATATTCTTCAATTTAAAGATATAACTGAATGTAGATTTATAATTATCATTTAACAGACTGACTTAATTGAAATCTGTATATTTAACTGATATGTATATTATATTCAGAAATTCATTCTCAGATCTCTCATCATCATTCTTTATATAGAATATATCAATCTTATATATTTCTTTCAAATATTAAATAATATGTAATAGAGTCTTTCATATTTTAGAGATGAGAGCAGTGTTCTTCTATATCAGTAGAGATACTATATAAATAATATTCAGTCACAGCTTGATAGCTAAGTATTACAGATATCTAACAGTATACTGAAATTATCACTTTATAAAACTACTTTCTTTTTTAAAGATGAGAGAGTTATCTAGATATAGATTCTTATTCATAAGTATACAGATAGCAGTTATATTATCTAGATAAAAATCTTCTATCAATTCATTGATATAATATTAAAGTATTAATTTGACTTTATTCTTTATATATTTCACTTTCATTTCTAGATATTTTATAAATTTCTTTAAGTCTTTGATCTCTAGTTTTTACTGTAAAATGTTAATAAGTTAATCAGTATTCTTCAGAGTATCTGCAAAGATATGAAGATTGTTAATATATATAATTATATACAGGTGTTTTCAGGCTGAATGCTTTCAAAGAGCAGAGTTATAAGAACTCAGACTGAAGTCATTTTCTCACAGTATAGCTATTAAGTAGTTATATTATATTTTAACAGCTGAATTCAATTTATATAGAGATTCTTCAACTGTATAGATAAGTATATACGGAGTTTCTTATTCAAAGTCTGTGAGATATCTTATATAGACTGTTTTGTCTAATCTATTATATAGATATATTATTACTATATTTACTTACTGTAGAATTCAATCATACTTTACAGTAATTATAAACATCATTTAATTTATTATATCTGTAATTACAGAGATATAAGTCTTCTGATAAGTGTCTGTCTTCAATTAGTTATTATATATAACTTATTAAGATTTTTATAATATATCATTCTTATCAGTATTGAGATTATCAGAGTAGTTCTTTTCAATAAATACTCAGTAATCAGATATCACTGATTCATTATATAAGATATCAGAATATGAAATAAGTTGTAATGTAACAGAATCAAAGCAGTGACTAGTCAGTGATATCATGTAGAGATAGTTGTTTAAGAAGCTGTATAAGTAAGCTTGACTATCTTACTTAAATAGTGAGCTTGTAAACTACAGAGTTATTATGAGAATATCACAGATATAATACTTAGTATACTAAGAAGATTATATAAGATACTGTCAGATCACGTGATCTGGCTTACTAATTCTTTCACTATATAACTTTTCACAAAGCTAGCAACCTTTCAATCACACAAGCTTTACATCTTTCACAGGTTATGAGACCTGTTTTGTGTAAAATCACTGCCAATTTGAGATTCCTTGTCAATATACTCATTATTTGAACTACTGCTTCATTCAATACACTCTTCAGAAGTTAAAATTATCTTATTCTATCAGTATTGATATGTTTGAGATCTTGATGATCAATAATACTACTGCTCACTTAAAAAAGAGGCTTGCAGAAAATGCATCACACTTGTAAAAAAGTAAGAAAAGAGAATGATATTAGCAAGGATTCAATAAATGAATATCAAGATGACAGATTCAATATGATCTTGCTTACATACACATTCGCGATCTTGTATTCTTTTCACTGAGTCAGTTGCAGTTGATGATGATGATAATGATTCTTCACACTTATACTCTGTCAGTAAACATTCTTCTGAAGCTTTTGAAAGCTTTATTGATGAACACTCTGAAACACTCTCTCAATTCAAAGCTGGTTTGAATACAGCTTCTGACACAGTCAGGCCAGCCTCTTAATCTACTCAACAGCTTGATGCTGATTCTCTTGATGAGAATAATGAACACTCAGATGTCTATTATTCGGGCGAGGCAATATCAGATCAACAGATGAAGCATCTTAAGATAATACTTGAGATGAACAAGAAGAAGCAAAGAGTTCTAAAACTCAAACTACAACTGAAAAAACTCTGTTAACAGAGATTCTCATTCTCTATAAATCAATCACAGAATGTCAACAATCATTCTGTTATTACATCAACAGCCTGTACAGTCACATGGAATTCTAATCTCGGTGAAAGGTTGGAATTCAATCTTTATGAACTGAATAGTCATGTTGGCAAGGCAATCTCTCAATTCAAGAAAGATATCAAGAATACTGTGAGATTAAACAGTCTAACTGACACATTCAATTACATCACATGAAGCATCTTCATGAAATTGAAACTGGTTGATACACAGTGTTGATATATAATAGAGAAATGACAGACTCAGAACCCTCTATAAAAAGATAATAAGTGAGCATCATTCTGAGACATCAGAAACTGATGACTCTACACATTCATCTTGAACTTCTTGAGTGCAGGTGTCAGATCACATTTCTTCAAATATGATGAAAATTGAATCACTTATACTCTATGAAATGCAATTGAACAGAAATACTCTGTTCTTAAAACACAGTTATGCTGTGAGACAGTTCTGAAATTCATGTCTCTTGATAACACACAGATCACTAATCTACACACATTCTTTAATAAGTTCTGATCTGTCATTATGAAATTGAAGATATTGAATGCTTTCTCTTCACATGCATGAATATTTAATACCTTCTACTCAGTTCTACTCAACAATTGAAGGAATTATGTTCAGAAGAAGATAGAGAAGATACAGGATTTCAAATTCACAGCTGTAATATTGAATGTTAATCTTCTCATGAAGGAAATTCATTCGCGGCTTGATTCTTCAAAAGATAAAAAGAATCTGCAGAATATAGATTCTGCGGCTAATACAGCTACAACAGCTACAACAGCCACAACAACTACCAGCAACAATACATTGAATCCGGCCCGTGAAGGCTGTACTGAACATGATTGTGACAGTTCACAAGAGAGCTTCTGAAATCATCAGAGATTGGGAAATTCATCTACATATTCTGATTGTGAGAGATCTCACTTTGACATCTGTTGATTGACTAATTCAGAGAGTGCTCTGAATAATTGAAGAATAAACAATGCTGTGAGGATAAAGAAATTCAAGAAAAAGAAGAAAAAGAACAATAGTGAGAGTAGAACTCAACTATTTATTACAGATGAATCAGAGACCTATCAGATGACAAATCTTGCAGAGGTTATCAATGTGTCAGCCTGTTTCATAAAACCTCACAAGAATTCCCTGACTATATAAGATAGTAGCGCCGGATGCCACATAGCAAGTGATAGATCATGATTTTCAGAACTTATAGCAATCAATGATTCAACAGTTCAAGTTATTAACAAGGTTATTATGAAGATTCAGAGTGTCAGCACTGCATTCATTCTGATAAGTGAAAGATTAATAGAATTCAATCATGTATACTACATATCAGAACTATCTGCAAATCTGATCTCTGCTGAGCTTATAAAATGTCAGAGCTATATTCACTGTGATATACAAGTTAATGCTGAGAACTACTTTGAGTTTCTATTATCTATCAACAGTGATATCTTCTACATCAATCTGTCTCGCAATAATATTTACATTCTATTCAACAGCTCACTGACATTTCATGAGATAATGAATAACTTAATGTATGAAGTAGTGGCATATATGACTGTTCTGAAATCAAAGACAATCTCAACAGATTATGATTCAAATGCAGAGTCTTTGAGATCTTTCAGCTGTGAGAAGATTGAACAGTTAATCAACTCTAAGAATTCAGATAATGATTTCTTTATTATCTCATTTTCATCTCAATTATCTGCAGTTCTTCTGAAACAGCTTTCAATAGATAAGTAGCATTGTCAACTTGATTATATCAGTGAAAATAGTATATTAAAATTGATTAGAGATCTGTAATTTAATATTATCATTATCAGTCTGAAGAAATTATTGTTCTGTATCACATGTATTAAGTCTAAACAGAAACACACTTTCTACAAGGATTTCACATCATGTCATGCTATCTGCAAGGTCTTGAAGATTTGAGTGAATATCTTCAGTGATAATGAGACTCTTGAAATCAAGAATGATATATCATCTTACACTGGTAAGAAGCTTGTAATAATGATAACAGATAATGTCATCTGTATGAGATGAACATTTCTATTGAAATGCAAGAAGAAGATGTTGAGATATCTACAGATCTTCAATCAATTCATCAAGAATCTGCTGAGACATGGCATTGCAATCATTCACTCAGATTGTGAAGAATTGAATTCAAATGCAGTCACAGCATACATGCTCAGTGAAGATATAAAATGAGAGCTGACTCTCTCTCATACTTCACAGTAAGATAAAGTATCTGAACAATTGATTGATTTAATCATTGAGAAGTTTCAATCACTATTAATAGACTCTTTAGCTCTGAAAAAGATGTGAGATGAGACAGTTATTGCAGTTACAGAGCTGCTTAACCTTATATCAATCTTAACAATATTGTATAAGAACTCTGAAAATACAAAGCTGATTACACTGTATAAGGTCTGACTTGAAGCTCTATCTTCTATACACAGTATTCACTGATGAGGTTGCAAAGCATTCTTGAAGATAGTTCTCAATCTCATCAATAAGATGGCTTTTCATTTCAAAGAGTTGATTTTTATGAGATATAATGATTTTATTAATTATAGATTGGTGAACTTCTTCAATAAGTGTTTATACATATCAAAAGACATCATCTTTCAGAAGAATCTTCATCTTGCTGATTCATTGATATTGACTACAACACATAATCTGAAGATTCTACTTAATACAGTCTGTAAAGTGACTGCAGTGATTTCTTCAGTGATATCAAGCCTACTCACTGCAGCTTGTCAAGAGACTGCAGTGATTTCTGATCTATTCATTGATAAGAAAATTCAATCTGAGTGTTCATTATTTCTTATACTCACTAATAATTGATGAATTGACTATGATATCTTCATGAGAATATCTATCTTTTTAGTACAGAATACACTGAACTTCTCAGAATTCACAGTTGAATTGAATGATTCTCTGACATCTATAAGAAATATCACTACAGTGAGGAAAGCTTCAGTGAGAGACAGTCTTGAAAATCTACTCATCAATCTCAAGATTGCTGCACTTCTGATTCTAAAAAACCTCACACATATCAAAGCTTTCATGAAATGAAAGTATTATTATAAGATCTGTGTTAAAGAGATCAACTGTTTAAAACAGATAGAGATCTGATAACTGATTGAGAGAACATCACAAATGAGTGTTCTTCACAGTCAATGAGTATTTGACAAAAAGTTCAATAATATAAGTGATGTTATCTGCTATAAGACTCACTAAGTTGTCTGCAGAAATCTTCAATAGAAGAGAGTTAATTACTTAAGAATCTTTGCACCTGTTGTCTCTGCATTCATCTCACAAGCTCTTATAACAATCTTAGCATTCTGAGGATGATATGTTCTGCAGATTGATATAATGACTGTCTTTTTGAACACTTAACTATCTGCTGATGAATAGATATATATGAATCAACTCACAGAATTCTGTGAAGACTGTGATGATCTTGTGTGTGAGTTGATGCAGAGACTCTAAAGTCTTAAGTAAGCAGCACTCTTATAATATGAGAAGCTGTGAAAGATGCTATTACACTCAGACTTTCATATCAGTCTCTATAATACTGAACTATTTATTCATAATAAAAGACAGGTCTATATAATTATCTATGTAAATGATATCTGTCTCTACAGCCTGAAAATTGAAGATCTGAACTGAGTCAAAGCTGAAATTGCTGCTAATTATGAGATCAAGAATGTAGAGAATTTCAACTGCTATCTTGAAATAAAGATTGATAGAGATTCAACTTCATTAATATTATCTCAATTTCTCTTTATAAGAAATCTTCTGAAGAAGTTCTCAATAAATGACTGTTATTCTACATTTACTTCTATGAAGAAGAATGTCAATTTCATAAATGATAATAAGAAACTGATTGTATACACAGCAGAATTTATTCTACAGTTCTATCAATTCAGTATTGAATCTCTGCAATATCTAATATTCAATACATGTTCTGATATGAGCTTCATTGCAGAATTTCTTGAACAATTCAGCTCTCAGTCTACATTAAAGAACTGAGCTGCATACAAGTGTACACTTCAATATCTACAGAGTTCAATCAATGAGAGTATAACCTATCACAGAGGTGCTGAAATTGAATCTGTAGCATACACAGATGCTGATTGAGCCGGTAGAGATTCAGAATTCTGTTCAATCACCAGTTATATCATCTACATGACAGGTGGCCTCATTGCATGACAGAGCTGCTGGTAAACAGAGGTCTTCAAGTCATTAACAAAGGCCGAATATATTGTATTCTCTCAGGTTGCATATGAGCTTGTCTGTCTCTGAGAGCTTCTAGAAGACACTGAATTCATCTCATTCTGCCTCAACAATCTGAATGCTGATGATTACCTCATTTCCATCACAGTCAATGATCTGGCTTATATAATTCATGCTGATAATAAGTCTGCCATAGAGCTATTCTCTTCCAAAGCAATTCCACACTGCTTGAAGCATATAGAGGTCTGTTTCCACATTCTTCGAGATCTTGTCTGTAAGAATGAGATATCTATCTGATATGTTCCATCTGCGGAGAATGCGGCAGATGAGCTTACTAAATCACTTGAAATGTTGAAATATACATATTGGAAGAAGATTATGAAGATGAAGAGATAGTGGAATAAAAAATGATGTATATTATAACTGGTTTTTCATTACTTCATATTTTCCAGTCATTTTTTATATCTGTACTTGATTTAAAGGCGAATTTTATATATAGCATTGTGTATAGTTACTCTGATGAGTGGAGATGTCAGATCATGTGATCTGGCTTACTAATTCTTTCATTATATAACTTTTCACAAAGCTAGTAACCTTTCAATCACACAAGCTTTACATCTTTCACAGATACATAGTAACTCTTTTATATATTTCAGTAGAAGAAAAACAAATCACTGACTTCTTTAATAAGAAGTCAGTATCTAGCTATTCTATATAAATAATAAGTGAATACTCTTCTCTTATTTCATAAGTAAGAATAGTCAGAGTGATATCTCAGTAGTATTTTATTATTAAGAAAGAGTAATCTACTAATCTTGTATAAAAGTAAGATTCTTATATCTATCAATCAGATCTTTCTATGATATATCTGAATAATATTATAGAGTGATTGAAAATCAGTTCAGATAAGATAAAATTATACATATAAAAGTAATAAGCTATGTGAAACTATAACAGAGTCTTGATATAGTTAGAAGTATAATAATATTCTCTTCTTTAAGAGTATAGTCTCTATACTCTTAAAATTACTAAATTAGAAATTATCTTTGTTATATAGCAACAGTTGTCAACTGATTGATAGTGTGTGTGCTATATATAATATAAAGAAATAGATGAGTTTTTCTGCTGACTGTGTAGATCTTTCTTTACTCATCTTCATTTAAATCAAGTATATAATAAGTGAGTTTCTTATATATTAATTTAAGATGAAGAAAACATAGTTAATAAGTGACTTATAGATCTCTCATCATATTTCATTCTATATATAAAATTCTCTACAAAAGTAATGTGTTTTTTAGAGACAAAGCTAACAATAGTAACAGGATTTTTTGAATAGATTCTTCTCTCTGTAAAATATTTTTCTTTCTTCTCTCTCAATTGTAACAGTGAGTGTATGAGAGTATTATTCTTGAAGAATAATAAAGAACTTATTCTGACATTTTCTAGTGAATAAACATCTTCATGATGTGGCTGCGGCCTTCATGACTGTCAAGAAAGCCAGATTGAAGGTAGAGACAGTGATATCAATGAGCTGTGAGAGCACTGCTCTTATTATTACATCTTCTTCTTCTTCTGCATCTCTTACAGCCGCGGCAGTAGTAGCTGCATCTTGCAGTGAGATGTTATTTCTTCTGTCAGCTGATTTGTCTGTATTCAGTTCATTCTCTGCCTCTCTTACTACTGTTGCAATGCTGTCTCTCTTCTCAATCAACACAGTGATGTATAACCTCATGTGATCATTTGAAGAGAACTTCAGAGAGAGCTTGATTCTGAAAACAGTGACTCTGAGAAGTTCAATCTATAGTTTCTCTCTCACAGCATATCTGAGCTCTGCTTGACATACTGCTGAGTTGAGTTCATAAAGTTCTGCAGTTTCTTTGTCTTCTCTCTGTGAGAAGGCTTCAGTGCAGTCTCTGACTAACACTGTTACTTATCTACACTGCACTAAACAGCTGAAGAAGAAGAGGATTTTATATATCTACTTCTTCTCTTACTTCTGTTATTTTTATTATATCTGTAATAATGACTTCTATCTCTCTGTAAGTATTATCTACTCTATAAGAAAGTATCATATCAGCTCTGATAAGAAGCTCAGATGCTTAAGCAGTACAGAGTAAGAGTCTCAGAGCTTTAAGTATTGATAGATTCTATTAAGACTGAGAAGATTCTTCTTACTTCTCTGTAAAAGAAGATGAAAGTATGAGTCACTGAGATGAAAAAACACCTCAGAATGACTGATCTTAAAAAGAGATTAGTCAGTACTACTGTTAAAAGTATCATAGAGATTAATTACTGATTAAAGAGAATCTTACTTCAGTTAAAACAGATAACTGAGATACTTTATAAGTTGATAAGTTGATTATTATTATTATTATTATTATTATTATTATTATTCTTCAATTATAGATGTATGCAGTCAGAGACTATGATATCTATTTGAGAATCTTTAGTTCTCAGGGTTTTTTCTATATCTATAGAGTCAACTATTATACACTTATCGATTTCAGATATGTAAAATCAGAAAATTCCAGCTCAGAATACAAAAACTGTTTACAAATTACAGTATTTCAACACCTATTAATACATTGAAATCATTTGAAAATATCATGACAAAGGAAAAGAGAACATAGTCTTAAAGATAGACACATTAAATAGATAGATAAAAAAGAACAGAAAGAAACAAGCACAGTAAAGAGAGACTATAACAAAATAAAATTATTAAAAGATAGTGTATAGCTGTTTTAACAGACTATATCTAATCAATTTTCATCTCTTCATATTCAGATACTTCGGAGTTGAGTCATTTTCTTATAGCTGCTTAAGTTTCTGATAGAAAGTTTATTAAGTATTTAAATTCTATCTCAGTTGAGAATAAGAACCTTATATTTAATTAATTTAAATCATACTTCTTCTTTAATCTGACTCTGAGATTATTGTATAATGCTCAATGCATTATAATATACTTAGAATTCTCATTTATATTGCAGAATGAGCACTCTGTTGAATCAAATCTATCATCAAATCTTTTGTATATAGGATTTGAAATACCCATGTCCTAGTTTTAGCTGAATTATAAATGAGAATATTTTCTTTTTACATTTAATTGAACAAGATTTTCACTTTGATTTTATCTCAAATCTTGAATAATGTATGCTCTTCTTTTGTTTCTGTCAGCTTTCATTTTACTTATTTAAACAAGATTCTTTTATCTTTCTCTTTATGAAAGATCAGGACACTGTTTTTTAAATAGATCTGCTTAATTCTGAACTCTTTTTTACAGCTGAATCAGTCAATTCATTGTCATGAATATTCATATGAGCAGGAACTCAATACAGATGAATTATCAGTTTAGATATTCTTCTCTTTCAAATCTTTAAAACAGAGTTTAAAATCAGATCAAGATTCATTTAATCATTATAAATCTGACTATTTCTAAGTCTTTTTAAAGTAGCTTGACTATCAGAGAATATTCATGTCTCTTTCAAACTATTTTCTCTTTTATAAGATTTTATTTTAATGAGTTTGAAAGCTTTCACTATTATAAATAGTTCAGCATCAAAGCCTTCAGATTCACAGTCTAAATTTTAGAAATCTGAGATAAAATTGATATTATCTTCAGTATAAGCAATATCTGCACCTAATCTATTCAAATTCTTATTTTTTAAGTCATCAGAGTAAATCAGAATAGAATCTTTTATATTAATTATAGAGATCTTTTTCAAATACTGTTCATATTCTCTCTCTTTAGATAGTTCACTTATTTACAAGTCTATGAGAGATTTCAGCTTTTCTCTTCAGAGAGATATCTTCTCATGATCAATTTTCTCAACATTTAATGAAGAAAATTGATTCTTAATAAGTGAACATAGTCTATACAGTTGAGAGAGTATTTTCTTTAAAGCATTATTCTCATTTCAATCAAGAAATCTATTTCAATTCAGTTCATTTCCTGAGTTAACTGATGAAAATGAAGAAGAGACTCTTTCTCTAATTATATGATTTAAGCTCATCTTTATAACTCTCAGAGCATAGTTCATACAGGCTTTTTCAAATTGAATAGTAGGAGATGGAATTGAGGCTTCAATTTTCATTGCTTTAATAGAAGATGATTTGAATACTCTCAGAATTCTTCTCAAAGCTCTGTTTTATAGACTTTGAAACAGTTCAGTGAAGTTATCTTGATTATTTCATTAAACTTGAACTTCATAATCAGCTACTGATGTAATACAGGCTATGTATAACTGTCTCATAGCCTGAAAAGATAGACCTCTCTCAGTATTTGATAGTCTGATTATACTATTCAGTAGTCTCTCTGTCTTGATGATTTTTTGTTGAATATGATATTTAAAATTCATCTTGAAGTTTAACCATACTCCTAGTCATTTGACATTCAAACTGGGTTTAATCTCTTTATTCAGAAGAGTTAGACTTAGTTCTTCCTTATTAAATCTAGAAAAAAAGTGAATTAACTCAGTTTTATTCATATCAAATTGAATTAGATTGATATCTGCTCTAACAAAGATTTTCTTTGCTGCTTTCTCAATTACTTCTAAATTCTCTTTGATTGTCTTTGAACTGTAGAGTAGATCAATATCATCTACATGACTTAAAGATCTCACTATTTTCATCTCTCTATTCTTGAATAAATATGCAGTATATATTGCAAATAAATCAGATAAGATTGAAGATTCTTGTGATACTTCTATTTTTATCTCAGTTTTATCTTGTTTTCTTTCATCAAAGAATAGTTGTATAATTCTTTTAGACATGAAATAATCAACTCATTTTATTAGAAAAAGTGACAGTTTTAACATCTTCAAAGTTTGAATCATCTTAGACTTTGAAACATGATCAAATATATCTTTTATATCAATAAAAACTGCAGTTGAGACCAGGTCTTCATGCTTTGCTACTTGAATATTATGAATAACTGAGAGAACAGTGTCAATTGCAGAACATTGTTTTCTATCTTTCATTTATTCATTAAATAGAAGAGAATCACTAATAGAGCTTATAAAAGATAATCTAGTAGCTAATATCTTTTCTAGAACTTTTCTCAAACAGTTCAACAGAGATATTACTCTATATAACTTAGAAACTGAAGCTTTTCTATTAGATTTTATAAGAATTACTTCAGTAGCTTCTCTTCAGCATTCAGAATGATAATCATTTTTTAAGAGATTGAAAAAGAGCTCAAAATATTCATTCTTCAAGTAGAAATATGTGTTTTAAATAATTAAATGATTAATTGAATCAGACCCTGCAGCAGTTTTAATTGAACTTAAGAATATTACTGACTCTAGTTCATCACCTGTAAGCTCAGATCATTCCCAGTTATTTTCATCAATATATTCATGAAATGACATATTCTTCTATTCTAAATGTAATGAGTTTTGAAAGAGAATTCTTATAAAAGCTTGACATTTTTCCTCAAAAGAGTTTGCTGTATACAATTCATTCTGAAATTCATATTCTAAGATTGAAAGCTTTGCTACACTTCTTGTTTTAGTATAGTTAAAGACTTTAAAAACTTCTTTTTCTTATACTTCTTTAAGAAATTTGTTTCAGTAATCTGTTTTGACTTTTTTAATATCTGAAAAATATTCATTTTGCATAGCTTTGAACTCTTTATCAGATATTAAGTTATTCTTTCACTCTCTTTTAGCAGTGACTAATTGCTTTCTTTTAGAAGTGATATTCTTATTTCATCAAGATTTGAAAAACTCAGAAGACTTTTTCTTTGAAATATTTTCTTCAATACTTGTTAGAAGAATAGATGTAATCAGCTTTGCTCTATTCTCAAGCATTTCATTTGAAATATCTTGACTTTGATTTCAATAAAGCTCACTCTATCTTTCAGATTTCAGCTGTTTTACTCTTTCTTCAACTACTTTTCAATCAGCTTTTTCAAAGTTATACTGATTAGAGAGAAGAGAATTTTCACTTCTTTGTTTTTCACTCAGTTCAATATCAAATTGAATGATCTCATGATCTGATTCTGAGGTTTCATTTAAATCAATAAATCAGTTTATAAGTCTTTTTTCAATTAGATTTTGTAATATGAAAGTTAGATCTATAATAGATTTTTATTTCATGTCTTTTCTAAAGAATGTTTATTAATCAGACTTGTTAACTAAATCTATTGAATGTTCAAAAGTTCATTCAATCAGTTTATCTGCTCTTACTGCTCTTGTGCACTCTGAGTTCTATCAGAGATAATGTGCATTGAAGTCTTCTGTAATTATAGAGTTTTTTAAGAAAGTTATATTCAAAAATCCTCTATTAATTGTTCAGGTATTGTTGTTTTCTTTCAGTAACTTTTCATTATAGATATTTATAAGTTGAATAGTATCAAACTCATTCTCTTTATCTATAATATCACTCACTAGAATGTCAGAGTCAGATATGATATCAAATCTCAAATTAAATTAATATCTTAATCTTTTTCTCTCATAGATCACTACTCTTGATTTTATCTCAGATTTTTCAGAAAGAAAGCAGTAATAGCTTAAATGAGAAATGATGTACTTTTGCTCAGTATCAAAGTTTGGTTCTTGAAGAAGTACAAAGTTAACTTTTTATTCAAATGCAATCTGAAGAGAACAATAAATGCAATTTGAGTTTCTATTCACATTATTTTGAATAAATGTGATTTTTGAAGAGTTTTTAAACTTTTTTTATTGTTTTTGTTGTATATTCATTTTCTTGTAGCTGCTTGAGTTTCTGATAGAAAGTCTATTAAGTATTTAATTCCTGTCTCAGTTGAGAATAAGAATCTCATATTTAATTGATTTAGATCATACTTCTCTTTCAATCTGGCTCTGAGACTATTGTATACTGCACAGTGCATTACAATATGCTCAGAATTCTCATTTATATTGCAGAATGAGCATTCTATTGAGTCAAATCTATCATCAAATCTTCATATATAAGATTTGAAATAGCCATGTCCTAGTTTCAGCTGTATTATAGATGAGAATATTTTCTTTTTACATTTAATTGAATAAGATTTCCACTTGGGTTTTATTTCAAATCTTGAATAATGTATACTCTTCTTTTGTTTCTGCCAGCTTTCATTTCACTTGTCTAAACAAGATTCTTTTATTTTTCTCTTTATAAAAGACCAGGACATAATTTTTTGAATAGATCTGCTTAATTCTGCACTCCTTTTTGCAGCTGAATCAGCCAATTCATTGTCATGAATATTCATATGAGCAGAAACTCAGTGCAGATGAATTATCAGCTTTAATATTCTTCTCTTTTGAATTTTTAAAACAGAGTTTAAGATCAGTTCAAGATTCATTTGATCATTATAAATCTGACTATTTCTATGTCTTTTTAAAGCAGCTTGACTATCAGAGAATATTATTATCTCTTTCAAACAATTTCCTCTTTTATAAGATTTTATTTCAATGAGTTTGAAAGCTTTCACTATTATAAATAGTTCAGCATCAAAGACTTTATATTCACAGTCTAGATTTCAGAAATCTGAGATAAAATTGATATTATCTTCAGTATAAGCAATGTCTGTGTCTAATCTATTCAAGTTCTCATTTTTTGAGTCATCTGAATAAATCAGAATAGAGTCTTTTATATTGATTATAGAAATTCTCTTCAAATGCTGTTCATATTCTTTCTCTTTTGATAGTTCACTTATTTGTAAGTTTATAAGAGATTCAAGCTTTTCTCTTCAGAGAGATATCTTCTCATGATCAACTTTTTCAACATTTAAAGAAGAAAATTGATTTTTAATCAGAGAGCATAGTCTGTACAGTTGAGAAGACATTTTCTTTGAAGAATTATTTTCATTTCAATCAAGAAATCTATTCCAATCCAGTTCATTTTCAGAGTTAATTAATGAAAATGAAGAAGAGACTCTTTCTCTGATTATATGATTTAAGCTCATCTTTACAACTCTCAGAGCATAGTTCATACAGATCTTTTCAAATCTAATAGCAGAAGAAGGAATTGAAGCTTCAATTTCCATTGCTTTAATAGAAGATGATTTGAATGCTCTCAGAATTCTTCTCAAGGCTCTGTTTTACAGACTTTGAAAGAGTTCAGTGAAATTCTCTTGATTATTCTATTAAACTTGAACTTCATAATCAGCTACTGATGTAATACAGACTATATATAACTGTCTCATAGCCTGGAAGGATAGACCTCTCTCTGTATTTGATAGTCTGATTATGTTGTTTAATAGTCTTTCTGCCTTGACAGTTCTTTATTGAATGTGATATTTAAAATTCAACTTGAAGTTTAATCATACTTCTAATCATTTGACATTTACACTGGGTTTAATCTCTCTATTTAAAAGAGTTAGAGATAGTTCTTTCTCATTGAATCTAGAAAAAAATGAATTAACTCAGTTTTATTCATATTAAATTGAATTTGATTGATATCTGCTCTAACAAAGATTTCCTTTATCACTTCTTCAATTACTTTCAAATTCTCTTTGATAGTTTTTAAGCTGTAGACTAGATCAATATCATTCATATAACTTGGAGATCACACTATTCTCATATTTCTATTTTTGAATAGATATGCAGTGTATATTGCAAATAAAATGAGTGAGATTGAAGATCCCTGTGATACTTCTATTTTTATCTCAGTCTTGTCTTATTTCATTCCATCAAAGAAGAGTTGTATAATTCTTTTAGATATAAAACAGTTAACTTATTTTATTAGAGAAAGTGACAGTTTTAATATCTTCAATGTCTGAATTAACTTTGACTTTGAAACATGATCAAATGCTTCTTTTATATCAATAAAAACTGCAGTTGAGATCAGACTCTCATGCTTTGCTATTTGAATATCATGAACAACTGAGAGAATAGTGTCAATTGCAGAACACTGTTTTCTATCTCTCATTTATTCACTGAATAAAAGAGAATCATCTATAGAGCTTATAAAAGATAGTCAAGTAGCTATTATCTTTTCTAAAACCTTTCCTAGGCAGTTCAATAGAGATATTACTCTATATGACTTAGAAATTGAAGTTTTTCTATTAGGTTTTGCAAGAATCACTTCAGTGACTTCTCTCCAGCATTCAGAATGATATTCATTTTTCAAGAGATTGAAAAAGAGCTCAAAATATTCATTCTTTAAGTAGAAATATGTATTTTGAATAATTAAGTGATTAATTGAATCAGGACCTGCAGCAGTTTTAACAGAACTTGAGAAGATAGCTGACTCTAATTCATCTGACATGCTATCTTGATATAATGATTGAGAAGTAGTTAATTCTTATACTGTGTTATAATTGATGAATAATGCTTTAATCTTCATAAATCTGAATATACTATTAATATCAGTTCTGACATATACTGATGCAGTAAAATCTAGATTCTTCATAAATTGAACTCAGTGTGTATAGTAATTATAAGCTTGATTCTTGATATGTAAGAAATAGATTCATCTATATCCGATTATATTATCTGTAATCAACATATAATATTTATTACTCTGCTGTGATTCAATAGAGTTATCTATAGACTTACTCAATGTTCATCTGTTATCTATAAGATTGATATGAATTCACTTCATTGAGTGTACAGTCTATGATATAAGAGTGATTAAGTATTTATATATTATACTCACTTTAACACAGATGTTATAAAAGAAATTAATCTTGATATCTTTAATACAGATGTCAGATAGTGAATTCTTTATCAATACTATAATAGCTTCTGTGTGTATATATTTCAGATTAATATACTACTCTGCAAGTATTTTCATAGTTATAGATGATTCTTGATATTAAGATTGATTAATAATGAGATCATTGTCATCAATAGTGATTATGACTTTAGTATAGTTATTATCATATATATATAATTTCACCGTGAAGTAGACTTCTTTAAACTCATGATATATATTAACTTCTGACATTCTTTCAACTATTTTATAAATTGAGTTTTGAGATAATATATATTGCAGTGAAAATCACTTCACTTGATACTTTAATAATGAAATAGAATAGAGTTTTTAAGCTTGAAAGCTTATATTAAAAACTCTGATTCTTCAATCTGACAAATGACAATAGATTGACTATGAGATTAAGAATATAATAAACATTGTGAATAGTGATATTCTCTTCTTCAGATTCTAGAAGAAGATTACTGATCTCTTTGATATAACTGTAATCTTCATTCACTGTATGAATCTTCATATTGTCATTATATATCTTTCACTTAATGAGAGACTGCTTTTCATCTATTATATGAAAACTTACACATGTGTTAAGAAATCAAGATTTGCTTATTATATTAATAGTTACTGAAAAAGCAATTATTATGTTAATAGCTGCAGATTGTGAGATTATAAGATCAGAGAATTTCTTCTTCTTATTATCTTTATTCTTCTTTTTATTCTTCTGCTTGCTGTGTCTGCTGATACTGATATTATTACTATTATTCTTCTCAGATGTAATAATATATTTCTTATTTAACTTATATCAATGTTCAGTAGCAAGTTCTGAATACAGATATTAACAGATATTTTTTCAGTGTTATCTCAAACTGCATATCTCACATTTGAAACTGTGTGTGAATGATGTAGTAAGAGTTATAATAGTTGTATTAACTCACTGAGACTTAGAATGTTCATTCTTAGACTTGCTTGTATAATTTATCAACTATTTTGTGATTCAAAGGTTGCTTAAGCCAGCGTACGATTACAGGCGTACGCCGGCTTCTTATATATTGTAATATTGTATGCTAATTTAATTAGCAGCTGCTATGACCCCTTTACATTTGTATGTGTACACTAGTAGTTTGAAAGCGGCTGTGTTATTATCTGACAGTTGTACATTCTTCTGAATCACATCCTCTCCCATCAGATTCAGTCACACTCATGTAATCATATCATATATTCTAGCTTCATGCAGATTAGCTCATCACTAGCATTTCATGATTGTATAACCTATCTCTGATTCAGCTAGCATTCTGTGTACACTCTCACAAAGAAACTTTCACTATATTACATCACTTATTCACTAACTTTTCTCATTCTTCAATCATCTTCTTCATCATCATCATCATTGAACATCATTATCTCATCTCAGATTTCTATCTCTTCTTCTGTTCAACTCTTTTCATCTGTTCATCTATCACATTGTACATGTTTCTGACAATGATCTCTCATTCTCACAACAAGCATCATTGTAGTACTCATACCAGGCAGTTCATTAGCAGTAAGTGTAACGCATTGTGAAATATATATGATCAGGACTTATTTATCTTCTAATAATTGTCAGAATATATTATCATGAATGACATATCTTCTTCACCTTCTCATACACTCTCTTCATCTCCCCATATGCTCTTGACTGTTTCTCTTCTCAGTGAGTTTCTGATTGTGTTTTCTGGCATGATTTTGCATGGACACAGATACTGATATGTTTGTTTTTATTCATATAGAATCTTCACACATTGACAGATTTACATTCATTAATGATAGTAAACTCAGTGTTGAATCATTGATTAAGAACTTGAAGAACATGATAATGAAGAAATTGTCTGTATCATATGTGACTGAGTCTTCTGTGTCTCTCTCTGCCCCTTCTGCTGCTTCTTTCCCTGCTGCTTTCTCTCAATCTTCTACACTTACTTCTCTGTCTGATTCTCCTGCTCCTGCTACCCCTGTTCCTGTGACCTCTACTCTCACTACTCCTGGTTTTGCTGCCTCTGCCTTTGTTACTAGCTCTCCCCATTTCAAGGAGATGTTGTATAGACTTGATGAACCATGTTTCTCAGTGTGTATACTCTCACTCTTCTTATCAATCTCTAGAACAATTTATTGTACAAAGATAGTATACAACATGACTATCTGAAGCTCAGTCACAGATACTGATTATTACATTTATTTTAAATACTCATGATAAAACAATCATTCATTTATATCAGAGAATCATTTCCTCTTTCAACAGTATTAAGATTATAAGTCTTTTTCTTTTTCATCTTTTCTTTCTAACACTGATTTTTCTGTTCTTAGAAAAAATTATTATGAGTTTTGCTGTGTATAAAGTCATGATATTCACAGATATTAAGAAGCTTTTCATTACTGTAAAGTTCAACATTGCAGAGATATTCACTCTGATGAATTTCTTCAGAATAATAGATTTATATCAGTCTATTCTCTGACATCTGTTATCTGACTTCATAATGCAGGCAAAAGATATCTGTGTTTTCAGAAACAGAAATATGAATGTTATTCTCTTTTACACTTATGAGTGTGAGGCTCATACATCTTATCTGAGATGTCATCATAAGAATAAGCTGTTTGTACACTGTATTCTGCTTTCTGCATTTCTCTGTATCTCTCTCTCTCTTTCTGAGAAGTCTCATGTATGTTGTAATTATGTGTACAACTCTAAGATCAGTGAGTGTTCATTCAGTAACTGTTTTCATCTCTGATTTTATGATTTTCATACACTAATAATGGTTCTTAGTTACTTCAGCATCAGAGATCATTCTGATCAAAGATAATAATATTATCAAGACTACTCTCTTTCACTCTCAAGCTTCTTCTGTTATTTCCTCTCCCTTCTCTGCAGAGAAGGTTGTGCATACATCAGATCATAAGTGTTCAGCACCAGGTGACTTTCATCATCATTCATCTGATTCTGTGCCTTCTTCTTTCATTTCTTCTGCCTTCATTCTTTCTGCCCTGGCTTCTGGTTCTGCAGGTCCCGTGCTCTTCTTCAATTTCTCTACATGTACACATACACATTTCTATATTGACATTTCAGTCAATCTTGCAATAAATGACATTAATGTTGTACACAGAGTGATAGAGAAATCAGAGACATACACAGCATTGTTACAAGAGCAGCTTACAGCCCTTGAATTTCTTACAGATCTTGAGTTTTGAGATTTTCTTTTTTTTAATGTTTTTCAGATGATATGATGTTGAAAATAGATTAAACATGTGATGTATGAAAATGAATGAGATGTGTATGATAACATTTGTCTTTTACAGCTGACTCTTACAGTTAATAATCAATTCATTATTTCTTTTCTTACACTTTTTCTTTATCTGCTAGTCACTACTCTTATGCAATCTCTATATAATACAGTGTTCAGTGACTAGGTTCAGCAGCTTTCATCTTTTGTGATTCTGTCTTATACATTATACTGTCTCTCTTCACTCACTCAGATCACTACAGTGAACAGCTTATTAAAACTAATCTCATCTGATCTCTGAGTGTTCTCAGAGATTGAGATGACTTAGTCTTAGACTGACCGTGTGACCGTGTCTGGGACCAGGACCAGATTTTTTGATAGTCTCATTACCAATTCGACTGATCCCATTACACGGTTTTAACATTAGATAGTAGTCTCATACTGTCCCAGTGGGACTTACTGTCTACTCTTGTCACATTTTCCAAATGAGACCATGATTTTCACTTCTCAATTTAAATTATTTTTATTGCTTTAAATGACTTTAAATCTCATTTGAGTGTTACCAAAAAGCGTTACTTTTTAAAAAATTAAAAATAGTCTAAAAAAAACCTTAAAATGTCTAAAAATAGTAACTTTATATCAAGAATGGGACTAAATGGGACCAAATGGAACCACTTTCTCATTTTTTTCAAGTCATGATCTCATTTTAAAATCTGATATATAGTCACTTTGCATGTTTTTTTGATAGCCAGTCCCAGCGGGATTCACGCCAAGAAATGTATGAGACCAGACCAAATGGGACCAAATGTGAAATTCATAGTCCCGGCGGCCAGTCTACTTAGTCTCACATATTCACAGATGTTTCAGATAGTTTGTTCTCTGTGATCTTCATAATTAAACTGATGTAAACAGTTGAATTCAACTCTGAATTCCTTTTTCTTCTGTGATCTGACTCATGTGCAAGTCTGCTACTTTGAGACTGCTCTTTGCTATGTTATGCCTACTGTCTGCAGTACATTATCATACAACTGGCTATAGTCTCATCACTTATTGAAGTGTAGTGTTCATCTGATTTCTTCATTTCTTCTCATTCTTTTCTTGTAATTATGAAAAGGTCAGAATAAGTGAGATCATCTGATTTGTAAGTGTCTATGATTTCTCTTACCTCGCGAGGCTTTTCAATTGTAAGTCTCTTCTTTTTCAACACTGATAATAGTGCTGTAGATAATTATAATTCACTCAGATCTTGCATCTTTGCTTTCATAAGTCATGAATCATTTATTAAGTTGTATAAGATCTGTCTCTCTGATTCTTTCAATGCATACATTCTCAGAGAATGTGATTTGAGTATTTTATATAACTCAAATCATCTAGGTTGAAACTTCTCAGAACTCTCATTATGTATAAGAACTCATGTTTCTATCTTGAGACTCAATTTCTTAACTAGTGAGTCTTATATTCTTTTCAATTGAATTGCTCAGTTCAGAAGTAACTCATTAGCTTTTGCATGTGTATGACTGATCTCTTTCAATCTTGGTTCTGTGTCTGCAACTGTTGTATTCACAACTACTACTGCTGCATCTGTAACTGCTGTTTTCTCCCTCATCTTTTTCAAAGCATTCTCCGGGATGCACGGATGCAATTCATACAACAGGTAGAATGATGAACACTTGAAGACTGCATGCTGTTGAATCCGCATGATCAGTAGTGCCTGTCTGAGATATTCATCTCATAGTCTCATAGACTTGCTCACTAGATATTTCATCAGCATATTGCTCAAGATTTCATTCAAGTATTTCATCTTTCTGTTTGTCTGTGAATGATATGATATTGTTCTACAATGTCTTGTCTGTAACTGGCTCATGAAATGCCTCACTACTTCTTCTACAAGATATACACCATTATCAGTTAGAATCTCGCGCGGCATTTCATAGTTGATATAGATCTCATCATGTAGAAACTTTGTCATCACCTTCTCTATCATCTCTGAAACTGCTTTTACAACTGACCAGTCAGTAGTGTAATCAATAGCAGTGATTATTCATCAATTTTCATTTGATATCTGTGATAATATGTCTATGAGATTCATCTCTCATCATTCAAACAGTTGTATTATACACTTCATCTGATATTGCACTTTCTCACATTCTAACTCTTTCTTAGATTCTTTCACAACCTGGCAATTCAGGCACTTGTGAGTGTATATCTGAATATCCTCAGCCATGCTTAATCAGTATACTCTTGATTTGAGTACATTCATAAGTTCAGGGCTTTCTAAGTGACTGAATTTCTTGTGCATGTAAGTCATCAAGTCACATTGAAATGAAGATTCTAGATAGAGAGCTTCTGCATATTCTAGATTGTGATAAAGCACAATGTCATTTTTATTTCTCAATTTTCTCAGCTTGAAGTTCAGAAGCATCTCTTCTACTACTCTCATAAGATGCTTGTCATCTGACATCTTGTCATTCTTCAAGTGAGAGATCATAATATTCACTCATTCTGATTTCTTGCATTCTCTCAGTGCATTTAATACAAATATCTCTTGTACCTGATTCACAGAACTCTCACTCATGAAGTCAGGTCTGCAACTGATTGTATCAGACATTACAGCATCTGATTCCTTTCAGTATTGAATATGAAGATTATACACTTGAAACTCTGGGATTCAATGTACTAAGCATTTGAAAGATTTTGTTGTTAATTATAGATAGATGAGACTTTCATGATCTGTGATCACTGTTATCATATACCTGTTGTTAATATATCTATCTCATAACATCAGCATGTGCTTGATCACTAGCAATTCCTTTTCATATACTGAATAATTGAGCTCAGTGCTTGATAGTTTTCTATCATTATATATTATCAGATGCAGCTTGCTGTTCTTACTCATCAGTAGAAGAGTGTCTTCAATAGCTCATTCAGATGCATTCATCTCAATATAGAAAGTTTTATCACAATCTGATTAAATAAGCACTGAGAATGTTGTTATATATTCTCTCAGTGTGAGAAAAGCCTCTTCACACACAGCATTTCAGATGATTGAACAAAACTTCTTCTTTTACAGATTTGCATTCATTTCTCTTAAGAGATCTGAGAGTGATGCAGATATTCATACAAAATTCTTGATAAACCTGCAGTAGTATGAGATCAACTCAAGAAACTGTTATATATAATGTACATTTCTCAGCTGCGGTCAATTCACTATAACATTCAATTTCTTCAGAATGAGGTATATACAGTCATCACTTACTACATGTTCTATGAACTTCAACTCTTCTATTTCAAACACATACTTGATTGATTTGATGTAGAGCTTATACTCTGTCAGAGTTATAAGCACTTCATTGAGATGCTTCAGATATTCATTATATGAGTTTGAAAAGACTAGAATGTCATTGAGATATATAAGACATGAGATTTCATTCTGTTTATGAAGAATTGTATTCATCATTATTTAAAAGATAATAGATGCATTTATCAGACTGAAAAATATTATCAGGAATTCAAACTTCTCTCATTGTATATTAAACACAGTTCACAGAACTGATAGTTCATCTACACAGATCTGCCAGTATTCTGAGAGAAGATTGATCTTTGATAGATATCAGGTGTTTCTGACTGTATTCAACTGTTGTTGAATCTATGACAGTGAATATTCATTCTTGATTGTAAGCTTGTTAAGTGCTTAATAATTGATACACATTCATCACTTCTCATTCACCTTTTTCATGAATAGAACTGGAAAGCCTTACACACTTGATAAGAATCATATAAGATCATATTCTAGAAGGTCAGTGATCTGACACTTCTGTTCTTTAAAATGTGTTTGTGACAGAGAGTATGTATTCTGATTGACTGGTTTTGTATTCTCTGTGTCAATCTCATGTACAAATCCTCATTTCAGCAGTAATTTCAGTGAAAGATCTGTTCAGAAGACCTTTTCATACTTCTTCAGAAGCTTTTTCATATGCTTATTCTTCTGCATATTCTTTATCTTGATTTTCTTCACTTCTGAGTTCTGTATAATATACAGAATGCTTTCAGATGAGATCTTGCAAATTGTTCTCTTTGCTTATTAATGTATAAGCAGATTTAATTCTTCTATATCAGAGATGTGAAATGTTCTTCTCATATCAGTTGATAGAATTGTATGAATCATTTTCTTTCTATCAGTCAATTATATATAGCATGTACATCATTAAATCTGCAGATTGAACCTTTGAAATCAATTGAGTCTGAGAATAAGATTATATTTCACATTCTGCAGCTCTCACACTTAAATATAGCAAGATCATTCTCTGAAGTACAAGAGAACTCTTACTCTTGCAGATGATATTAAATATTAGTTATCAGATAATCTTATACATTGAGAATTCTTCACTTAACAGATCTCTTTCAATCTTCAGATTATATAATCATCAATATATTGCATAGAAGCTTCTGTATCTGCTAACACTTTTGCAGCTATCTCTTAATTCTTACTCAAGTGCTCTCTATACATTAACATTTCAGGTCTCAAGGTATTGAGATAAGTGTTCACTTCATCATTCTCACTCATATCTTATTTGAGAGCCTGCTTCTTCTTTGTATTTGTAAAATTCAGAGAATCATCTAACACAGGCATCTCTTTCACTTTGAAGACTTTTCATAGAATATCAGCAAGTGCCTCTGAGCTCACTGATTCTGCTAGTTTTTTGACTCTCTTGCTTCTCTTGACTGTACACACTGAGTGCAATCTTTTGCATCATGATTTTGACATTCACAGTTAAAGCAAGCTCAATGCTCACAATATCAAGATTTTCACTCAGAGGATTTCTTTTTCAGAGAATTCAGTACTTTAGTAATAGTATTCAGATCTAGATTCATCATATCTGAGTGTGTGACTTGTGTCATAGAAGTTTGATTACTCATTCTTCACTGAGATATACTCAATTACAGTATTTTCTGTTGCAATTGACTCACTTGTTTCTGTACAATGAGAATATTATATACTTTCTTCATCATGTCTGACTGTGAGATTAAGCATTTTCATTTCACTCTTAACTTGAATGTAAGATCATGAATGAAGATCTGTAAATAGAAAGATGTTAAAAGCTCTTCATTCAACATGAGATAGTATAAGCTGAAGTGTGTGAAGTATAATATGAGATTACTCACTTATCTACACTCAGTGAAGTGTTCATAATACTTGTCTCACACATTTACTTTCTCAAAGTTATGTAAGATTCATTTGAAAAACTCATTTCATGTTTATAAGAATGAATATCATTCTGAGTCTGTGAGATTTATCTTTTTATCAGTCATTTATAATGACTTCACTTTTCTGTGTAGAAATGTGACAGATCTTAAGACTTGTTGAAATTTCATTGACTGTCTGTCTGTGAGTTTATATTCAATCTGATAATATAATTGCATCTGACTTAGTCAGCTGATTACAGCATCATTTTTTCAGTCATTATTAAAGCTTAATGACTTCAGCAGATCTTCTGACTTAATGTATTTCATGCTCAGATTCTCATTCTGCACAGCAGTCTCTGATAATGTATACACTTCTGAAGAGATTGTGAATAATCATGATAAGATCTTCAGATTCAGTGTAGTTATCTATCTGTGTAAATATTTGATCTTCTGCTGCAGATCTAAGATCTGATTTTCTCTATTCTTATTAATAATAATGATTGTGTTGATGAAGCTCTTCATAGTGAATACTTAATCTGCAGTAAATGTCAATTGTTGTTTGACTTCTGTCTCAGCCTGTCACTGCATATACAAGGTCTTGATCTTATTTAGAATTCTTATACACATACAGAGCTTTGATTCTGATTCAGTGATTTCAGTTACTTTTCTTATCACTTCAAGTAAACTCTCTGAGAGGTTCTGCATATCTTTTAGTTCAGGTAGCAGAGAAGGGTGTTGTTTGTATCAGCTAGAGAAGGTATTCATTTCAGTGATTTCTGATTGATTGTACAATGTCTATTATTATATCATTATATAATTTCTGTTATTATCATATAACTTCAGTGATAGTCACCTCTCTCTTTTTATCCTTCTTTTGAGTAGAGAGTGAACTTCTTTGAATCTGGTTCACTGCTCTTATTCTCTTTTTCACATCTCATTCATTTACATACATGGTATTTGTCTGAGTGTGAAGTTTTCTCTTAACAAGTGAAGCAGCATCAATTGAATACTCTTTCACTCACTGCTCTTCATACACTATCTTTTTAAGGCATTCTAGAACCACACTGACATGATAACTATAAATCACTTTATAGATGAAATTATCACACTCTGAAGAAGCCTGCACTTCTCACCAGTTTTTAGACATACTATCAGATGTGATTCAAAGATTGCTTAAGCCAGTGTATGATTACAGGCGTATGCTGGCTTCTTATATATTGTAATATTGTACACTAATTTAATTAGCAGCCGCTATGGCCTCTTTACATTCATACGCATACACTAGTAGTTCGGAAGCGGCCGCGTTATTATCCGACAGTCATACGTTCTTCCGAACCACAATTTCATAAGATTATTAATATTGATATTATGTATAGAGTTCTGATCAGATATGTAGAAATCATCTAAATGTATATTGATAAAAGACTTTTAATACTTCTTCAGATCAATAAGAAAGAGATTATAATAGAAGTCTTCTAAGTTATTTATTAATTTCTTATAATATATAACTAGATAATGAAATCTTCTCTGAAATATTAGATAATTATTATCTCTGATATATAAGATGATTAATTCTTTTATAATATTCATATATTTCTCTGTAAGTGAGACAGTATATTTAACTTCAATTCTTTCTTATAGTATAGCTGTATTATCTGGCTCAAGAGTTTCAATAATTGTATATACAGACTCTAATAAGAACTGTAACATACAGTAATACAGTGCTTTGATATAAATACTTCATTTTTCAGCATTTAATATATCTTGACTGATATCTTCTGAGCAGACTTGTTAATTTTTTATAAGAATATCAGATTTACTAATAACTTCAGTATCTGTAAGAATTTCTATACATCAGATCTTATAGTTATTATTATTAAATGTAATTACAGCTTTAATATTTATAGCTTTTTAAACATTCTTTTAATATTTATAAATCTCAGATTTGAAATCATCTGCTATAGAGACAGCTACTTAATACATACTTATTCTATCACAGAATATTATTAGATTATTAAATATTATTGATATTATACTATCTGAACTCATTCTAGATATAGTACTTATATATCACACTTCTGTATATATTGCTTATGAGCTTGAAGTATTATCATTCAATTCATGATTTACTTTACTATTTATAGATAAGTTTATAATCTCTTCTATAACTTCTATATATTATATAGTATCTATTTTCTCTGATTCTTTATTAATAGATATCTAAGTGTGAGAATATAAATGTAAAGTTCTTCTTCTATCACTCTGTAACATAGATATATCACTCATAAGTCAAAGAAGAGTTGAATAAAGAAATTAAAAAAAAAATATATTATATTATACTGTAGAGTTCTGTTATTTCAATTAGAAGTTAAACAGATACACTTGAAACATGCAATGTAAATATAATAAAAGAATTCTTCTATTCAGAGTGAACACATTCAATACTTATACAGGTGTAGACTGGTCACTGAGACTATGAATTTCACATTTGATCTCATTTGATCTGATCTTATACATTTCTTGATATGAATTCTGCTGAGACTGACTATTAAAAAAACAGATAAAGTGACTATATATCAGACCTTAAAATGAAACCATGACTTGAAAAAAATAAGAAAGTGATCTTATTTGATCTCATTTAGTCTCATTCTTGACATAAAGTTACTATTTTTAGACATTTTAAGGTTTTTTTTAGACTATTTTTAATTTTTTAAAAAGTAACACTTTTTGATAATACTCAAATAAGATTTAAAGTCATTTAAAGCAATAAAAATAATTTAAATTGAGAAGTGAAAATCATAGTCTCATTTGAAAAATGTGATAAGAGTAGATAGTAAGTTTCACTGAAACAGTATGAGATCACTATCTAATGTTAAAATCATGTAATGAGATCAGTTAAATTGATAATGAGACTATTAAAAAATCTGGTTCTGATCTCAGATATGATTACACGGTAAGTCTATACAGATGTTTTGAAACAAAAGTAAGAAAAAATGTAATTCTTTGTAAAAACAGACTATTCAGACTATAATCTATGAGATGATTAATCTGTTGTATTCATGTAGAAAGAGCTAGCTATATATATATTATATATAAGATCACGTGTAGGCGGAGCAGTTGCTACGGCAACGTCACTAGAGTGAATGCTATAATACCTGTCAGGTCACGTGATCTGGCTTACTAATTCTTTCATTATATAACTTTTCACAAGCTAGTAATCTTTTAATCACATAAGCTTTACATCTTTCACAGATTATAAGACCTGTTTTGTGCAAAATCACTGTTAATTCAGAATTTCTTGTTAATTGTAACGTGGCGGAACCGAAGCGGTGGCTAGTCGGCGGCGACATGTAGGGGAAGTTGTTTGGGAAGCTGTATAAGTGGGCTTGACTATCTTGCTTGAATAGCAAGCTTGTAGGCTACAGAGTTGTTGCGAGAATATCACAGATATGATACTTAGTATACTAAGAAGATTGTATGAGGCACGCAGTAACTCTTGTGTATATTTCAGTAGTAGTAAAACAAATCACTGACTTCTTTCATGAGAAGCCAGCATCTAGCTATTCTATATAGATAATAGAGAGACATCTTCTCTCATTTCTTAAGCAAGAATAGCTGGAGTGATACCTCAGTGACATCTCACTATCAAGGAAAAGTAATCTGCTGACCTCATATAGAAGCAGGATTCTCATATTCATCAATTGAATCTTTCTATAATATATCTGAATGATGTCATAGAGTGGTTGGAAACTGGTTCAGACAGGATGAAATCATCTGCATGAAAGTGATGAGCTGTGTAAAACCATAATAAGGCCTTGACACGGCTGAGAGTATGATAATACTCTCTCTCTTAAGAGCATAGTCTCTATGCTCTCAAGATTACTGAATTAGAAATTATCTTTATTGTATAGCAACAGTTGCCAACTGATTGACAGTACATGTGCTGTGTGTGACATAAAGATGAGTTTTTCTGCTGACTGTGTAGGTCTTTCTTTTTCCATCTTCATTCAAATCAAATGTGTGATAAGTGAGTTCCTTATATATTAATTTGAAATGTGAAAAAATGTAGTTAACAAGTGACTTACAGATCTCTTAATATATCTCATTCTATGTATGAAATTCCCTGTAAAAGTGGTGTGTTTTAGGGACAAAGCTAACAGTAGTGGCAGGATTTTTTTGAAAGATTCTCTTCCTCTGTGACACATTTTTCTCCTCTCTCCTTCATCTGCAATAGTGAGTGCATGGGAGTATTGTCCTTGAAGAACAGTAGAGAACTTATTCTGACATTTTCTAGTGAGTAATAAATGTCTTCATGGTGCAGCGGTGGCCTCTGTGACTACCAAGAAAGCCAGGTTGAAGGCAGTGTTGTCAATGAGCTGTGAGAGCATCACTTTCATTACCACATCTCCTCCTGCTTCTCTTGCAGCTGCAGCAGAAGTTGCTGTGCCCTGCAGTGAGATGTCATCTCTTCTGCCGGCTGGTGCATCTGCATCCGGTTCATCTCCTGCCCCCCCCACCGCTGTTGCGACGCTGCCCCTCTCCCCAGCCAATACAGTGACATATGACCCTGTGTGGTTATTCAGAGAGGAACTCAGAGAGAGCTTGATTTCAGAGACAGTGACTCTGAGAAGCTCAATTCATAGTTTCTCTCCTGCAGCACACCTGAGCCCTGCTCAGAATACTGCTGAGTTGAGTTCACAGAGTTCTACAGTTTCTTCATCTTCTTTCTGTGAGAAGGCTTCAATACAGTCTCTGACTGGCATCACTACTTGTCTGCACTGCATTAAGCAGCTGAAGAAGAGAAGGATTTTATACACCTGTCTCTTCTCTCACTTCTGTTATTTCTGTTATATCTGCAACAATGACTTCTACCTCTCTGTAAGTATTATCTCACAGAAAGACATTATATTAGTTCTGATAAGAAGTCTAGATACTCAAGCAGTACAGAGCAAGAGTCTCAGAGCTTCAAGTGTTGATGAATTTTATCAAGACTGAGAAGATTCTCCTTACTCATCTGCAAAAGAAGATGAAAGTGTGAATCTCTGAGATGAAAAAACACCTCAGAATGACTGATCTCAAGAAGAGATCAGTCAGCACTGTTATTGAAAGTATCATAGAGATCAATTACTGATTGAAGAGAATCTCACTTTATTTGAAGCAGATAACTGAGATGCTTTGTAAGTTGATAAGTTAACACTTTCAGTATCTCTTATACTCTTCTATAGCATGCTTCTCTGCAGTACTGCAGTACTAACTTCTCAGCAGACAAAGATGCTGATGTCAGAGACTTCAACAGTGAAGAATGAGTTTGATAAGAGTGTGATTATTAATGAGTAGACTCTGAAATTCTCTCTTTTTACTTTTTCAGCAGGCTGCAGCCTCACTAGAATAGCAGCAGCTCACAGATTAATTAATATTAATCTTTTTTATTAATTTCAAATATCTCTTCTCTCTAACTACTTCAGGAATTTTACACTTGTGTAGTCTCATTAAACTTCTAAAAATTCTTTGAGAGAAAATAGAAGAAGAGTGCTACAGAGTCTATAAGACACTGGCTCATTATCATGAGATCATCTCTAAAAAACTCTTTGAGAAAAATGAGAAGTCTTAAGCAGCATTTCTTGCTCAACATCTCTGATGTGTAATGAGGTAGTCTCTACTAGCTGTCTCATAGGTTGCAATCTCTTCCTCAGCATTTTTCAAATGCTCAAGCAGTTCTCATGAATTCTCTGATAATGAATAATCTTCTCATTTAACAAGATATTAAAGCTTGCTGTAATGTGTTCACTTGTTTAATATTTTCTTCACAAGATATTCAGTATCACTCTTGATCTCAATACTATTCAGCTGAGATGACTTCATCTCAGAGTGTTGCTTATAGAGCTTCAAATAGAAAATGTGAAAAACAGAATGAATTGATTTCAATTCTGTGAGTAATTTCAACTCATATGTCTGCTTACTCATCACTCTTGTTACTGAGAAAGGTTCTAGTCACTGCTTACTGAGCTTCTTACACAGTCTTGTTATCTTGATATTCTTTGCTGAAAGTAGCACTTGATTCTCTATTGAGAACTTCATTGAAAGATGTTTTCAATTATAGTATTTCATCTGTCACTTCTGGACATGATGAATGCTTTTCACTGCCTTCTCATGAATTTTGTTCAAAAGTTCCAATCTCACTTTTACTTCTGACACTGAGAAATACTTCATTCTCTGTATCTGTCTGACATTCTGACTGTCTATTTCTCTCTTTGAAATGTCATTCACAATGTCACTGAGTAACAAAGAATTATATTCATAACAAGCATAGAAAGAAGATATCTTTAAAATTACATTCTTTACATTGTTATATATGAATTCAGTGATCAGAAGATGTTTGAGTCAATCATTCTGATGATATGAATAGAACACTTGAAGATGCTGTTCTAGTGTCTGATTCTGATGTTCAGTCTGGCCATCAATCTGTGAATGAAATGCAGTACTGAGGAGACACCTTATTATAAAGTGATAGCAAAAAGCCAATCAGTATTTGCTGATGAAGAGAGATTCTTAATCTGTTATCAATGATTTTGAAGCACTGTGATCATGAATGATGATATCTAAAAACAGGTCAGTCAATTCAGAGGCTTTAATCTTTTTGTGAATAGAGATATATCTGATTATCTTTGTGAAGCAGTTAACAATGATCAAAATTGAGTCACATTCTTTAACTCTTGTCAACTTCAGCAGATTAACTATGAAATTCATCAATAGATTCTGTCATAAGCTCTTTGAAACAGACAGTGACATCAACTCACTGTATTACTTATACTGCAGGATCTTTATTCTTTGACAGATATTGCAAGTTTCAATATACTCTTTGACATCTATCTGAAGCTTGTCTCAAATGTATTTACATTTTAGAAGCTTCTCAGTCTTCTCTAACCTGAAGTGCCCCGCATGGGGATCATCATGATAAATTCTCAATAACTTCTGACACATCACTCTGCTATGAGAGATGAAGACTGAATCATTCAGCAGTAGAAGTTCACATTCTTCTAGTTACCAGCAACTTGATTTCTTAGCAGTATCATCCCACTCAGAGTCTATCTCTTTCAAGTTCAAATCAGATTCTTTCTTCTTCAACTTTTGAATTTAAGCTGCAGTAGAGACATCCCTCTTCTGTAACTCATCAATGAATTTTAAAAGTAGTCAGATTGAAAGATTGTAGACTGTTTCATTCTTTATCAATTCAATGATTGCAAGATATGATATGAGAAGCTCATGATCTTCAGTGTCAGTTCTCTGTGAGAACTCAGGTTCTCTTTCACCTTCTATACTGAGTCGCGCAGCTGCCTCTCCAGCACTGTTCCCAAGCTTTAGAGAACCTCAACCCTCTGCAGCCAGCTTCTTCTACAGTGATGGCAGAGATTCTTTTGTAGAATCCTTCTTCACATCAACAATATTATAATCAGGTTATCTAGACAGTGTGTCAGTGAAGTTAAGCCAATCTGAATGATATCAGATATAGAAATCATACTTCAAAAGCAGCTCTGCTCATCTGGCTTGACATTCTGTCAAGCTCTTTGTTGTCAAGAAGTAATGCAGATTTGCATGATCAGTGAGAACTTGCACTGAGTACTTACTATCCTGAAGATAATATCACCAGATCTTAAAGAATTTGACAATTACTAACATCTTCTGATCATGAGTATCATACCTTCTCTGCATGAGTAATAACTTCTTGAAGAAGAAGATCACTGATCTTCATTCACAGTATTTTATAGACTCTGTGAAAAAGTCTTCTCTTACAGACAATTCATTGTCTGTTTTCTCAGAGATAATTATTCTCTGATTCTTTCAATGTTGAAAGGTCTTCAGTGTCAACTGTGAAAAGATTCCACAGATCTCATTCTCAGATGCATCAGTCTCACACTGACTGAGTAAGTCAGGATTAAAATGATTCAGCATTGTGACATCTGTGAAAGCTTGTTTCAATTTCACAAATACCTGCACAGCACCTTGAGTGAGAATAAATAGTCTTATTTTCCTGTCTTTCACACTTCTCTTCAACAGATCTGTAAGAAGAGCAGTAATCTGTGAATATGTATAGATGAATCATCTATAGAAATTTGCAAATTCTAGAAACATCTGTATCTTGCAGTACATCTGCAGCACCGGCCAGTTCTCAATGACAGAGACTCAGCTCCTGTTTATTGAAATATCATTCACTTCAACAATATAATCTAAGAAATCAATCTTCTGCATGTAGAATGAGTATTTTTCAGTGTTTGCATAGAGTTAATACTATCTCAAGTGACTCAACACTTCTCAAACATGAGTATTATATTCTTTCTCTGATTTCAAGAAGATTAAAATGTTGTCCAGGTATACTATGCAGGAGATGTCAACAAGGCCTCACAGCATCTCATTTATATAGGCCTGGAAGATGGCTGAAGTGTTACAAAGATTAAAAGATAAAACAAGATATTTAAAATTGCTGTACTTGATATGAAAAGCTGTTTTTCAAACATCATCTTCATTAACTCTGATTCTATGATAGACATCTCATATATCAATCTTCAAGAACATCTTTGCTTCAGATAATCAATCAATCATCTCATTGATTAACAGTAATGAATAGTGATTCTTAACTGTTATCTTATTGAGGCCTCTGTAGTCTACATATAGACATAGTCTATCATTCTTCTTAAGTACAAAGAGTATAGATGCCTCTGCTGAACTCTTTGATGAATATATTCAGTTCTTTGATTGCACTTCTTTAAGATATTTGTGCAGAACATTCAACTCCTTTACAGACAAGTTGTAAAAAGGCTTGTATAATGCTGTTGCACTGTTCTCAAGGTGAATCTTATATCATATCTTGATATCAGAAAACTTCACTGCTTCTCTTTTCAAAAAGACATTCTTAAAATCTGTAAAGAGATGTTGTATACATTCATCTTCAATGACAGATACTGCTGCTAATCTTGCAGTGAGAGTGATAACTTCTTCATCTGTTCTCAAGTCTCAATCACCTGCTATGCAGTATATTGACTCAATTTTTTTCTCAAGATTCTTTCAATGAAACTCTTCAGATTCCTCTATCACTGTCTCTTCATCAGTGAGACAGTACTGCCACACCTGAGTAACTCAGTCAATGAGAGGATTGTTTTCTCTCAATCACAGAAGATCTAGAATGACATTCTCATCTATGATATTAACTGTGTAAAGAAGCAGACTGCTCTTCTTAAAGGTTTCTTCTGAGTCTGTGATCACACACTTTGCTTGAATTATGTCAAAACAGTGATATTTCATTTCATCTGTAAATTTTACATGGTCTGACAGATCTATCTTCTTTCAATTCTTCATCAAAGAAAAGAAATAGAATATGAAGTTGATATCTGTTCTGGAGTTGAGTAGGCATCTCACTGATATCTTCTCATTCAGAGTATGCATTGTGATCATAACATGAACTCAGAGACATGAGAATTGTCAATTCTTTTCTTTCTCTTCTTTATCTTCTGTGGATACATTTATCAGAAGAGGAGTTAACTTTGAGAAGATATCTTCTCAGTTTCTTCTCTTCTTCAGCTTCTTACAATCACTGATATAGTGATCATCAGCTCTGCAGTTGAAACAGAGATCTTTGTCAAATCTTTTTTAATATTTCTTCACAGTGAGTGAAGAATTAGAATACTTGAAATTCTTCTTTGCTTTCTCTGCACTGAAGCTGTTATGACACTGTTTAGATCTCATCATTGATTGCTTAGAAGAGGTCTTGTTGACCTTTTTCTCAGAGAATTGATTATTCAAATAGATCTGAGAAGTCAGGTTGACAAGCTCAGTACAATTGATTGATGAACTCTGATACTATAATATTATTATTCACACTTTGTGAGTCAGCTTTATAAGATAAAGCTGTATTTTTAATTGATTTAAATCATCAGTCAATTCCTCTCAATATTCTTTGAATCTTGTGTTGAAATCAGAAGAATTTTCATCATCTCATTGATATAATGAGTTGAACTGCTGCATCACTGTGAAGCTGCAGTTACAGTGATCTTCAATTTAATTCAGTAGAAAGTTCTTGAATTCTTTCTAAGTTATGACAGTATTGATACACTCAAGCTCTCTCTTCTTGATAACTCAAGTAGTTGCAGAGATGCCTTTAAGAAGGTTGATGATATATATTACTTATATCTCATGAGTATTATACTGGCTCAGATTAAGGCAGAATTTTCATTCAAGAGTACAGATAAAGCTGTGAAATTCAGACAAGATGTTTCTCTTATATCTTAGTGAATCTCCAATCTTAATCTCTCTATCTTCATAATAGATATAGGTGTATAGAGGCCACAGCAGTGACAGAGTGGTTGAAGAGCTCATGTCAAAATGCACAGTGAGTTCAGAAATCTCAGATTTTTGTCAGAGTAGAGATGTACACACTCTAGAAAATGATGTAGTATTTCTCTCAGAGAGTGAAGTCAGATCAGTCTCAGCACAGGTGTGTGAGGTCATATTAATCTGTTAGAGCTTGACTGATTCAAACTTATAATCAGATTAAGTGATTCAAATTATAATATAATGAAACTGAAGCAGTGACTAGTTAGCAGTGACATGTAGAGAAAGTTATTTAAGAAGCTATATGAGTGAGCTTGACTATCTTGCTTGAATAGTGAGCTTGTAGGCTACAGAGTTGTTGTGAGAATATCACAGATATAATACTTAGTATACTAAGAAGATTGTATGAGACACACATTAACTCTTGTATATATTTCAGTAGTAGTAAAACAAATCACTGACTTCTTTCATGAGAAGCCAGCATCTAGCTATTCTATATAGACAATGAGGGAACACCTTCTCTCATTTCTTGAGTGAGAATAGCTGGAGTGATACCTCAGCAGTGCCTCACTACTAAGGAAAAGTAATCTGCTGACCTCATATAGAAGCGGGGTTCTCATATTCATCAATCGGATCTTTCTATGATATATCTGAATGATGTCATAGGGTGGTTGGAAACCAGTTCGGACAGGATGAAATCATCCGCATGAAAGTGATGGGCCGTGTGGAACCGCAACGGGGCCTTGGCGCGGCCGGGAGCGTGACATTAATATAATCATTATTTAAACTACTGCTTCATTCAATACACTCTTCAGAAGTTAAAATTGTCTTATTCTATCAGTATTAATGTGTTTGAGATCTTGATGATTAATAATACTACTGCTCACTTAAAAAAGAGGCTTGTAGAAAATGCATCACATTTGCAAAAAAAAAAAAAGTAAGAATGAGATATCTATTCAATATGTTTCATCTGCTGAGAACGCGGCGGATGAGCTTACTAAACCACTTGAAACGTTGAAATATACGCGTTGGAAAGAGAATATAAAGAAGATAGAGAGATAGGGGGATAAAAAATGATGTATATCATGACTGGTTTTTTTCATTACTTCACATTTTCCAGTCATTTTTTGTACCTGTACTTGATTTGAAGGCGAATTTTGTATATAGCATCGTGTATAGTTACTCTGGTGAGTGGGTGTCAGGTCACGTGATCTGGCTTACTAATCCTTCCACCATATAACTTTCCACAAGCTAGCAACCTTTCAATCACACAAGCTTTACACCTTCCACAATACCAATATCGAAAATGCCGTGGATCCGGAGGTCAGATTTCACAAGACCATAACCATACTCATACCCATAAACCTGTGGTGTCAATGATATCGCGGGTATAACCATAACCATAACAAAACCATAACCCCATGATATCAACGATATCATGGATATAACCATAACCTGTGGTGTCAACGATGTCACGGACATAACCATAACCATAACCGCCAATATCAACACCAAAACGATGGAGATACCGATAACCATGATACCGATAACCATGATACCCGGGCTGTTGAATGCCCATATGATAACCCAGGGTAAAGATGATACCCCATGATAACCATGATAGCCCACGATAACCAGGCCAGCGAGTGCCTATATGATAACCATGATAACCCACGATAACCAGGCCACCGAGTGCCTAACTATATGATAACCATGATAACCCACGATAACCAGGCCAGCGATTGCCTATATAATAACCATGATAACCCACGATAACCAGGCCACCGAGTGTGCCTATATGATAACAATGATAACAATAACAATAAAATGACAAAAATATGAGAAATGAGACCCCGCAGTGTTCGGATGACTGGGGGGGGTAATACAGATACAGAAAGAACGGATTTGGGCGTTTTTTCTTGCATATTCGCGTATATTTGCATGTATGGAGCTAGTCCTTATGAGAAAACTAGACTCTACTTTGTGTAATTAATTATTATTGCAGATTTGAATGATTTGAGTGCTTTTGTGGCTGCGTGGGCTAGATGGCCGGCGCAGAATGGGGGGGTGTTGGAGGTTCTCCACTGGCCCTCACCCACGTGACCCACACATATATTAGTTGCCGCTAGCACTAGAATAATCAACCAAGTTCAACCTCTTCTACAATTATTTTCAATCTCTCTTGTAATCAAAATTTTAAGAGAGATTAATGTCTGTGACATCTGAATAATTACAGCTTAGTTTCTTAGCATTAATCAAAACTTTTGAGAGAATTCTCTGTAGTGGCTGTGTGATTGCAGCTCAGTAATAAGAGTATTTATTCTTCAGTCTACCTCTGAATCTCTTCTCTTCACTTCTCAAGAGTTTCATTTTGTTTCAGAAACAACATCTCAATGAAAATAACCATGCAAGCCCTTCCGAATGAACTCATTCTGCATGTTATAAGATGCCTCATCCCATCCTCACCTCCTGTGGTCTTCAAGCCTCAACACCCAGTGACTAAGAGTCTGCTCAATCTCACACTAGTGTCCCATATCACATCCGGTGCTGCAAAACATCTTCTCCTGAGGCACTGTCTATATCTAGACTCTGAAGAGCGTCTTGCAAAGCTTATGTCTCTGAGACAGCAGTCATCAGTGGACCTCAACGCTGCAGGGCCAGAGGGACTGTTTCTAGCCCCCTTCCCGGCGCAGAACCTCAATTGTCCCAGTATTGTGCACAATGTTAGCCTCCTGCTATCCGACATTAGCGGGACACTTGCTCGCCTCGTTATCAACCTGCCCCTGCGTTTCCTCTACCCGGAAGAGGACAAGAACCTCTTACGGCCGATCTTGCGGGAGGCTTTTTCCCACTTGACAGCTTTGGAAGAGTTCTGTTCAATGCAAGATGAGCTCTACCTGGACACAGCATTAGAGCGACGCGGGCCACAACCGGAGGTATGGCAGGCATGGCCACGACTGCGGTACCTTGCGCTATACAACCCCTGCGTCGATTCAGCTAGATTCGTCGCGGGTATCAAGTGTTGTTCCAACCTGACCCACCTCGTCCTTACGCGGCCAGATGGGATATTCAATGATGTTGCCGACGACCAGGATGGTTTGGGACCCCTGCCACGGCTGGAGCAGGTTATCATCGTCAATACTGAGCGGGGTTTTAGTCGCGATCGGAGGTTCCACGACGACGAGGGGACTGCGCCGGACGATACACTCTTGAGGGGATTAAAGAGTGGATGGTTGAGTAATAATCAAGTTGGTCGGGCTAGCGCGGAGATGTCTGAGTCTGACTACTTTTGTGTTGCAGCCGAAGTACCTATCCCTCCTGATCTGGTGGGGGAGGATGATAGTGATATCCTAGCATGCCAGGGGTGGGTTGGCAGCCGCGCACTGAGTGGAACATTGTGGGATGAGTCGGGCACTCCATTTCTTGACTGGCCGGAGTCATGATGCGTTGCGTCTGGTTTTCAATGTCAACATAGCTATTCCACATCGATAGTTTTGTACCTGCCATTCTCAGGTTATAATGTAGAGAAGAGAGCAGAGAGCACTACGCGGTGATTTGAAGCCTCAATTCATTCAAAAGTGTCACTGACATAACATAACCTCATAGATGGGCATCTTTAGATTAGCCACATAGCTAAGCAAACTGCCAAAATCGGCCACATGTGTGTCCCTATATAGGGAAAGCTATCGAGGGTGGAAGAATGTATTGTACAAGCTAGATGCCGATTATGTGGAATACAATGAATGGAAGGGCGGAAGTGTACTGAATGAGGCTTTGACTTGTGTTCAACAGAGCTCATCTGTCTACAGTTGAGTGGTTCAATTTGTCTCTTTCATCACATTCATGTATCACACTTGAAAAAGCTAATCCCAATTTCACCCCACCTGGTGTGCTCTAGCTGTGCTCTATTGTCGTGGGATGAAACAGAGGCCTGACCTCAAATTGAAGACTTCTTCTAACCTTCAAAATACAGATGATGATCATTGAGATGAGAACCATAACTGGTAAATCTATTATAGCAGTCAAATATTAGAACAAAAGCATAATTTCATCTCCTGACACTCTTATCTTCATACTTCTGAACTCTGACTCATTGCATTCATATTCTGATTCATCCTCCACTCCCCCTCTCCCTCTGCAGCCCCAACAAATTCCTCTCGCTTCCAAATCTCCACTGCGGCCTTGCACTGCTCCAACACCTCCTCTCCAGCCCTCCATGCAGGTGCTCTATGTCCCGCGCTCACTGCAATGGCAATTGACTCCTCTGCAACACCCACCTCACCCAGCCGATGTGAGATACTGATGCCCTGTAGCTTGTATTTAGCCACTGCATTGCGGGCGATTTTCTCCAGCGTGCGCAGGGCTAGGGGAGTGTAGCTGATGTATGTGAGGCGGGCAATGGGGTGGTTGTCAAAGGTTGAGCGGGTGGTGCCGAGGAAGAGAATGTTGGCACCCGCGTGCGGGGAGCGAACATGAATGATGCTCCTGGTTGGATTGAGAGGGCTGTAGGTTAATTCAAGATGGATGTTCGCGTCGGGGATATGACGGGTCTGTGGGTAATTTGCTGGATTGAGATGAGCGGGAAGAGCTTCAGAGGAGGCCTCGGGGTTGAGATGATGTTCTTGAGATTGTGATGTTGTTGAGTTTGACATGATTGATGCTTGATATCCGGACTCGGCTGGATGAGATGAGAGAAGGGGATCATTAGGCGAAATTCCTGATGGCGATGATGTCAGGTCACGTGACCTGGCTTACTAATCCTTCCACCATATTGTTGTAGGATAGTTGTGTAGGCTACTGGGGCAAAAGAGCTCAATCACCACCAGTGCCTGCTGGTAGAAGGGCCGACCAACCGCGGGACCCTCAACAACCCCCCTCAGACCAGCTATCACAGAGTACAGTACTTTCTCTCAGTGACTCTCTTCAGTGATCTCCTCACAATGACTTCTTTTTAATAATGAACTCAGTCAGTTCTAGAGCTCACAGAACTTCTAGAGTATACTTCTAAGATATCTCTTAGCACTGTTAAAATATTCAGAATATTTATTAGAAATTTTTAAGTTTATTCTGAAATCAAACTCATGCATGTTGATCATAGTAGAGCTCATACTTAACAGTCTCACAATCTGTAGACTACTGAGACAAAAGAGCTAAATTATTATCAGCACCTGCTGATAAAAGAGCTGATCAACTGCGGAACTCTTAATAAGTTAAAGATTATGTATTGATAGATCTATCTACAAGAATATAATATAGTGATGAGTCACGTGATCTAGTGAGATCACTAACTGTAACAGCTGTAAGGGTCAACACTCTCTCTCAAGATAATAAGAATCATATACAAAAACACTCAAATCATCAAGATAGTCTGTCAAAATCAAATACAAATGTAAAATTAAACATTCTCAACTTTTATATCTGTAAGACCTAGTAAAATCATGAATTGTATAAATATCACAGTGTCTAGAGATTTAGTGAGTTCATTCACTATTATCTAAGTGATAAAAATATATTCTAAATTAATAATTCTCTGATTCAACTGTTAATATGAAAAATAAAAATATATATTAATATGTTTACTTCAGACTGTAATAACTGTTATCTTTATAAGATCTATGATACTCTTATTATCAGTGAGAATTTGTATCAGAGATGTAGTAATGAAATTAAGCTCAATTATGAAATTCTGAATTCATGTTATTTCACAGACTGTCTTTCAAAGAGTTATGTATTCAGTCTTATTGAAACTCAGAGATATACAAGATTACTTTACTGAATACTATAAAATTAAGCTATCTGTGAGCTTAAAAATGTAGCTGAATATTGATTTTCTATTATCATTCAAGAGACTGATTCAATCAGAATTCAAGTAGCTGAAGAGTAGATAGAAATTATCAGAGAAATCAGAGATAACAGAGAGATTGATAGAAACAGTAGATATGAATCTCTTATACAGATCATATCTATAGAAAATACTCAGATTCATAATCTCTTTTAAATAATGTATAATATATAATAGAGTCTTTTAATATTGAGATGTTAAATTAATATTCTATTAAGTGAGTAATAAGACAGTATGAGTGATATCAGAATGTGTTTTAACTGTAAGATATTATAAGTAACTCATATTATATTAATATCACTGAATTGTGAAATCAGTCTCTTTCTCAGATATAGAGAAATTATTAATATGAAATTTATTCTTCATTGATATTCTGATAACAGCTGTATTATCAAGATAGAAATCTTTAACAAGATATTTGATATATTAACAATATATTAAATCAATTCTCTTATTTAAATAATTGATCTTTATATTCAAATACTTAATTAACTGGTATAGATTCTTGACTTTCAATTTCTCACTAAGTATACTTACTAGTCAATCAGCATTCTCAGAAGCTTCAGATATGATATTGAAATCATTAATATAAATTATTATATAAAGATGATATCTGAATGTATAATATCAGAGTACTGAATTATAAGTACTAACTGTAAATTCAAGATTACTCAATAGAGCTGTTAAGTAATTATATCAGATATTCATTATAGAGTTCAGACTGTATAGACTACTCTCAATCATGCAGATAAGTATTTTCAGTGAATCTGTCTCAAATCTGATGAGTTATCTTATATAGATCTTCTTAGTGAGATATTTATGAAGATATATTATTACTATATTTATCTGATAAAGTGTTTAACTATGTAGTACTATTATTATAAAAAGAATATGATTAGCAGTATCAGTGATAATAGAAGTATAGATCTCTTCTCTAGAACTCTTCTTAAGTCAGTTATTATAAATTACTTAACATAATTTTCTAAGAATATTATCAGAATCAACATTCAGATTCACAGATCTATCTTTCTTAAGAAATACTTAACAGTCTGAAGTAATTGATTCATTTCTCAGAATATGAGATCTAGAGATTAAACTTCATATATTGTGTCTCTTCAGATTGATAATCTTGCATTGTATGAACTTCTTTCAATAATCTTCTACTTCTTCTAACTGTGATGTGGCATTCTTGTAGAACTTCAGAAGGTTACTCATAATAGAGCTCAGAGTATATATAGTCAGCGATTTCGCGGGCTGCAATCATGTGAAATTCAGATCATTAATATCAGAAGCATGTTCATCATCAATCAGATGAATATCAGGTTTCAGTTCACAGGCATTATTAGTGAGTGTCACAGATGTGACAACTGATTCAATAACATGATTAATGAGTTTCATAGATATAATAACCAGTTTTTCAGTGATCAGAAACCTCATATTACTACTGACAATAATCTTGTCAGATTCGAAATGTTATAGATGATATATTAATATGTCACTGAATTCAATGATATGATAGAAATCAGCATGTGAAGAAAGCTTATCTACAGGCTGCTGAGATTCATGCAAGTGAATAAAAACCTCTGCACTTAATTGATGAAAATGTCTCACATTCAGCAGAGTATTCATAAGTGCATATCAAGAGATCTTATATGAACTTGAAATTATGAGAGTCTCTGCAGTAGAGGATCAAAATTTTGAGTTGTAAAGAACTGTAGATATGAGAGTATTATTGATTATTATAATCACTGTCTCTAGAACATCTGCTCAGAACTTTTTAGAGAGATTATCTTTCAAAAGAGCAGCTCTAATCTGTTTCATAATAGTGTGAATCTCATATTCAGAAACATCATTCTGATGTGATGAATATGATACTGTTAATTTTCATTTGATATCATATGAATTCATAACTGTGTGTATACATGTGAATTTAAAAACATCATTAATATCAGTCTGTAGAAAAGCAGAGACTGTATATCTGAGATTATTCATGAATCTGAGCCATAACTCAAAGTATTGAACAGTCTCATTCTTGAACTTTAAAAAATATACTCAACAGTAGTGAGTTGCATCACAGATGATAAGTATTCAGTATTTGATTTTCTGACAGAACTCTAAGAGATAATCAGAGAGATCTTTCAATGTATGTTCATCATCTGTAAGATTAATATAAACCTTCTCAATGAGTTGAATAGATTTAGATATCAGTGTTTTCAAATAATCTTACATCATATCTGTCTTGACATATTTCTTGTAAAAGAAGTTAGTCTTAGAATCTTTAATTGTGACTTCAGTATGAGAATTCTTGGCCATAGTAATTATAGCATCAGTATGAATGTGACTGAGATCACAGTGTCAGTTCAAAAGAGTCTTTGATATTCTTGTATTCTTGAGACCTGTAGTCAGAACTGTAGAATCAATGTTATCAACAGTAGTAATAGCAGTCACAGAAAGATCAATTTTTCAGTTAAAATCATACTCATACAGTATTACAATATACTTGACTGCCTTGTTCAGATGATTGAAATTCTCATTGAACTTCTGTTCATTGATCTTATATATGTTATTCTGAGTAGTCTGAACTGCATGAAAAATAACATCATTCAGAGCTCTGCAAATGAAAAATGAGGAAATAGTGAAAGACAATGTAAATTGAAATCTCTGATCTTCAAGCTTTGCAAATGAGAGTAGGTTAACTGTAATATTAGAAATATAGTAAATATTCTGCAAGTTAACATTATCACTCTCAATCTTCAAGATGACAGTCTCAATCTTCTTGATAAACTCAGTTCTCTCAGTCACAGAATCAACAGAGATATTATCATTAAAAGATTTGATATTTGAAAAAGAATAAAGCTCATCTGTTATATTCAGGCTTGCACATGTGTTCAAATATCAAGATCTAGACAATGGTTTTTCAGTGACTGTGAAAGAGAAATAGAACTCAATCTTTGTAATTACTGTATTTGCTGCTGATTGAGAACTTATCAAGTCATTCTTCTTCTCTTTCTTCTTATCATTCTTCTTTTTCTTTTTATCAGAGTGTAAGATGAAATATCTGTCAACAGTATATTCATATCTTCTGCAGTGAGTGCACTTTTATACAGGTGTGCTTTTGTCCTTATCTTTGTTCTTATCTTTGTTCTTATCTTTGTTCTTTTGCACAGTCACAGAATCAGCCTGAGACTGCTTTTTTCACTCAGTGATGATCTTCTTGAATGTACAATTGATCAGTTGCTTTATCAAATCATTGATATTAATGTTGACAATGAGTCTCTGATCAGTGAAGAAAAACTCATTCAAATGTGTCTTAATAAACAGTCTTTGATAATCTTGTAGATTGTTGAGAAAAAGATTATAATATACATTCTCAGTGCTCTGACAGAGCTCTTTGTAATGAGTAATAAGATAGTGAAAACATCTCTGAAAAGTAAGATAATCATTCTTCTTAACTTGTAATTTTGTCAATTTCTTGAAGATATTAACTCATTCTTCTGTCAGTGATATTATATATTCAACATTAATCTTGTCTCACAGAGTCACAGTATTGTCAGCTTTCAAGATTTCAATAGTGATTTGAATGTTTTTAATAAGACTCAATAGTATATATCTATATAGAGACTTAGAACAGATTCTTCACTTCTCAGAGTTAATATGATGTATAAAAGAGAATTCTTGTTGAGTTCTTCATAGAATGTCAGTTTCATCAATAACTTTCACATCAGTTAATATATTAACACATCAGCCTTCATAATTAGAGTCATTAAATGTGATCACTAATTTAATGTCTAGTGCATATTTGACTTTCTTCTGATATTCTCACAACTCATCTCTCATAGTATCTCTTTGTGCAGGAACAGATGTAGTGAGATATTAAGTGATTTCAGCTACAGTCATCTGATTTCATAGTATTATCTGTATAAGATTCATAAGATTGCCTGCAGTGCAATAGATAGATTGATTCAGATTATCATTAAAAGTTAGCATTTCAGAGATGAGAAACAGTGAAGAATTCAATGAGTTGAAATGAATAGATTCTGTAGATGAATGTTGACTCTGCTTTTCTTTGTTCTGAAGTTTCTTCATTGTCTCATTATCAAATTTCATACTCTGGTGAAAACTGATCTCAGTCTTATCTTGCAAGTCAGAAGTCTTCTCATAATAAGTGATCATTCTATTAATGAGTCATCTAGTGAAGCATGTAGTTCTAAGTCTTGAGCTGAACTCTGAAGTAACAGATATATCACTCATATCAAGATAACTCTGCTTCTTCTAGATGTGTAAAAAAAAAAGTGATATTCTTTACAATGAAGAACACACTTTCTTAAAAATATATAAAGTATATGAATCTGCTGATTGACAGATTCAGAGAAAATGAAATATCTCTAATAAAGAGTAAAAGTCTTTTCAAAAAAGGTGAACTATCTGTGTCAAAAAATGTTGATACAATATTCTAAAAAGAAAAACATGCCATCCGGGCTATAATCTGTAGAATAGTTGAAGGTTGTGTATTAATAGATCTATCTACAAGAACATAATATAGTGATGGGTCACGTGATCTAGTGAGATCGCTAACCGCAATGACCGTAAGAGTCAACAATTGTGTAGAATAGTTGAAGATTGTATTGATAGATCTATCTACAAGAACATAATATAGTGATGAGTCACGTGATCTAGTGAGATTGCTAACCGCAACAGCTGTAAGGGTCAACATCCCCTCTCAAGATAACAAGAATCATATATCAAAACACTCAAATTATCAAGATAGTCTGTCAAAACTAAATACAAATGTAAAATTAAACATTCTCAACTTTTACATCTGTAAGATCTAGTAAAATCATGAATCATGTAAATATTACAGTGTTTAGAGATTTAATGAGTTTATCTGCTATTATCTGAGCAGTGAGAATATATTCTAAATCAATAACTCTCTGATTCAACTGTCAATATGAAAAATGAAAATGTGTATCAATGTGCTTACTTCAGACTGTAATGACTGTCATCTTTGTAAGATCTATGACACTCTTATTATCAGTGAGAATCTGTATCAGAGATGTAGTAATGAAGTCAAGCTCAATCATGAGATTTCAGATTCATGTTGCTTCGCGGATCATCTCACTAAGAGTCATATATTCAGTCTCATTGAAACTCAGAGATATACAAGATTGCTTTACTGAATGTCATGAAATTAAGCTGTCTGCAAGCTTAAAAATGTAGTCAGATATTAATTTTCTATCATTATTTAAGAAGTCAGCTCAATCAGAATCTGAGTAGCTGAAGAGTAGATAGAAATCATCAGAGAAATCAGAGATAATGAAAAGATTAGTAGAAATGAATTTCTTATACAGACTGCATCTGTAGAAAATACTCAGATTTATAATCTCTTTCAAATAATGTATAATATGTAATAGAGTCTTTCAACATTGAGATGTTGAATCAACATTTCATTGAGTGAGTAGTGAGACAGTGTGAGTGATATCAGAACATGTTTTAACTGCAAGATATTGCAAACAACTCATATCATATTAATATCACTGAATTGTGAAATCAGTCTCTTTCTCAGATATAGAAGAATCATTAATACAGAATTCATTCTTTATTAATGTTCTGACAACAGCTGTATCATTAAGATAGAAATCTTTAATAAGATATTTAATATATTGACAATGTATTAAATCAATTTTCTTGTCTGAATAATTGATCTTCATACTCAAATACTTGATTAACTGATGTAGATTCCTGACTTTCAATTTCTCACTGAGCATACTCACTAGTCAATTGACATTCTCAGAAGCTTCAGATATGATGTTGAGATTATCAATATAGATTGTTATATAGAGATGACATCTGAATGTATGATATCAGAGTACTGAATCATGAGCACTGACTATAAATTCAAGATTACTCAACAGAGCTGTTAAGTAATTATATCAGATCTTCACTGCAGAGTTCAGGCTGTATAGACTACTCTCAATCATGCAGACAAGTGTTTTCAGTGAATCTGTCTCAAATTCAATAAGTTGTCTCATATAGACCTTCTTAGTGAGATGCTTATAAAGATATACTATCACTATATTCACTTAACAGAGTGTTTAACTGTGTAGTGCTGCTATTGTAAAAAGAATATAATTAACAGTATCAGTGATAACTGAAGCATAGATCTCTTCTCTAGAACTCTTCTTAAGTTAGTTATTATAAATCTCTTAATGTGATTTTCTAAGAATATTATCAGAATCAGCATTTGAGTTCACAGATCTATCTTTCTCAAGAAACACTCAACAGTCTGAAGCAATCAGTTCACTTCTTGAGACATCAGATTTTGTAAGAATAAGTGCTCACAGGCGATTATTCGGGTGTTTGCAGCTTGGCGTGATATGTACTGTTAACTACTAGAAGTATTTGCAGTAGAAAGATAAAATGTAAAGATCAAATGTATAATAGTATTCAAGCTGAGTTGTGAATAGTATTCGCAAACTCCAGTCTATATAGTTGTGTGTAGTCAAGGGCTGCTAGCTCTATTGATTACATGAGAGATAGGAATAGAGATAAAGAATCTGTAAGAAGTGAGATTTCTTACATATCTCTTCCTCTCTAAGACTTCATCTGTGAAGCCTTTCACTGAGTGACTTCATAGTCAGCTCAGCACTGCAGTGATACTCACTAAAAATTCTTTACATCTATAAAAAACCTCAGTGAGGAAACATCTCTTATTACTATGAAGAAAAAAGAGTCTGTTACTCAGTTTCTTATTCTGTGAGATTCTTTATAGTCTACAGATTCTTCTCTGATTATCACACAGATTCATCTCACATCTTTCATACAGAAGAGTTTCAGTTGACTCTCAATTATTTTCACAAGATTCTTATATAATCATTACACAGATTCATCACATAGATGAATCACTCTCTATGAGATCACTCTCATCAAAGAGAAACATTCATAAGTTAATCTTTTACTCATTCTCATAAATCATTGTTCTTTAACACTGTAGAATTGTAAGAAATTTTTCATTCTTTCATCAACTCTATAGAATTGTAGAATCAAGATATTCACAGTCTGTAATCACTCTTTATAGTCATATAGAAAGATTCAGGCCTGCAATTCATAATCACTCTTATTTACTAGAGTGATCTGACTGTTCTGTGAGATCATTCACAGTGTAAGTAAATCTCTCTAGAGTAGTATAAATATCTCAGATCTGTCTGCAGAATCTCATCTTCTTTTTTCTTTTTCTGTAACAGCTTTCATTCTTATAAACTGTGAGTATTCTTATTCATCTGTAAAGTATTTGTATTCAGATGATAGAGAGAGAGTGTTTCTGACAATGTCTGTATATTGATTTAAGAACTTCTCAAGAATAAAAAATTTTTCAATTTCAATCTCTTTGTAAACAATGTTCAGTCACTATTAAGCTTCTCATGAGTGTCTCTGTGACTTCTCTGATCACTTTTTACTGACTGATGAAGTAGAAACACTGTCATTCATAACTGTGCCTTCACTTTCCTCAGCTCTGCTATCATACCTGATCTTCAGGTCAGCAGTCAATTCCCTGTCTCTCTCAGATCAGTCTCTAACTTCAAGCAGTGCAGTTCTTCTCTTTGCTATAAGTCTTCTTATAAGTAATTTCTTACAGACTCTAGCTAACAGTTCTTACAAAGCTTCTAGTGTTATCAGTGTCTTCTGTAGCTCTGCAGATCTATGATCACTCTCTCTCTGCTCACACAATCACTGACCAGGCATATATAAATATGTCTAGGTTTTCTATCAATGATCCTCACACCGTGGTGCATTTCCACAATCTTATTATCAATGAGAGATGAATCTCTGAGTATCTGTAAAATCCAGGTAATTAAGGCAATGTAAATGTCATGAATTCATAATAGAAGTTAATCTGAACAGATGAGTCTTCTCTCTGCATCTTAATTATTTCTGAGCTGAATACTTCAGCATAACTGAGAGAGTGAACACAGCTTCATAAGAGATATCTAATCACATGTATAGCCAGTCAGCTCTCAAGACTCTGCTGTAACTGTATATACTCTGATATTCAGCTCTTCTGAAGTCTGTGCATTTCTGACAGTCTTTGTATCAAATGCAATAATTGTCTGTATCACAGATATAATACTCTCTGCTTCTTTGAAGAAAGAAATTGATAGTTGTGAGAAGATTGAGTGTTATAAGTATTGAGAATGTGAGTTTAAGTTTTTTTTGTTTTTTCTTTATTAATCTTCAGATTGTGTTCACAGCTCTGTTTATTTTCTTATTTTTTAGCTTAATGAGAATATGATTTCTTCTTTTCTTATATACACTGCAGACTGTTCATCTCAGTAGAAATTCATCATCTTATAGACTAGAGTTTACAAATGATAGTGTTAATATCTTTATCATAATCAGGTTCTTAGTGAAGATTATATCATTCTGACTTATCAGAATTCACAGTATGAAAGTCATGTCTCAGCTTCTGCAGATGTCTTATCTGTCTGAATGATTCTTAAGTGAACTTATTCATCTTGTCAGAATACTCTTGTCACTGAACCTTGAATCAGAGCTCATGATCTCACTTCTCTGAGTTAATAATCTCTTTAATCTGATATTCTCTTTCACTCTCTAATACTCTGTGAACAGAGTGATGAGTCATAGAATTCTCTTCTAAGAATTTCTTATATTTACAGAGTAAAGAGACATGAAAAACATTATATATCTGTAACTCAGATAACAGTTTCAATCTGTAGAACTATAAGCTAATTTTCTTTACAATCTTATAAGACTCTGTCTGCAAGAGATTCAGCTTCTTACTAGATCTCTATATAATAATGTTTTTTAGACTCAGTCAGACTCTATTATCTTTCTTGAAACTCTTTATAATATACTTGAAGTCATAGTATCTCTTCTAATACTCTTGAGTCTTTCTCAAGAATTCACAGGCTTTCTCCCAGATCTTCTGAATTCTCTCAGCCTGTTCACAGGCATCATCACACTCTATAGTGTACTCTCACAGGTTTATCAAGATTATTCATGAATGAGTCTCAGTGAGCATCTCAAAGAGAATTTTACCTGTGCTGACATATTTTGAGTTGTTATACATGAACTCTGTGAGTGATAATCAATGTATTCAGTTATTCTGATTGTAATTGATAAAGCACTGCAGATACTGTTTCAATATATTTATCAGATATTCTGTCTGATTATCTGTTTATTAATGAAAAGCTATGCTTAGATCTCATGAAATCTTCAGTATAGTTATCAGATTAGATCAGAACTCTTCTGTGAAGATTGATTCTCTATCTAAGACAATATTTATAGATAATTTATACAACTGAATCACATCACAGATGAAGATATGAGCTAAATTCTTTGACTTCAAGTTCTTACAGATGAGTATAAAGTGTGTCATCTTGATAAAGTAATTCACTATCATTAATACACTGTCAAAGCAGGCATTATATATATTCTTACTTTCAGAGAGACTTATAAGAGTATTTATTTCTAGCTGTTTTCAAGATTCTTATAAAATGAGTAGAGAAGTAAGTTCTTCATATAGTCTGAACTACACTATTCATGAATTCTGATAAACAGTGCAAGAATTCACTATCTTCTTCACAAGTCCTCATATCTTCAGTCAGAAGTATTTTCTTATGAGTAATTCATGAGTTCTAGTGTCTGTAAAATAATCTGTTAAAGAAGAGTCATGATATCTTTTAATAAGTTCTACACATAGAAACTCATTTACAGACACATAAATACAGCTCTCTCTTTACAAGAGGCTATTTAAGTCTCTTCAATTCTTTGTTTCTGCAGGATTGATCTCTGCTATGAGCAGTTTCTGAATATACTAAGTATATTCATTCTTCAGTTGTAGTTCAGACAATCTGAATAGAAGATCTTATAAAGACTTATACTCTGTTTCTTCTTATATCAGGTCTTTCATAATACTTCTCAAAGTCTGCAAACTCTTCAGATTATAGATATTCTCTTCAAGAATTCTTATGAAGATTCTCAGAGTGTTAACTCTCAGTGTTGTAAAGAGTAGTTGTACAGACTTCTTCTCTCTCTTTCTCTTCTTCTCTTATAGAGAATTAGAAGACTCTTCAGTCAATCTCTTTATAACACTCAGTCTGAGTATTTTATAAAGCTTTTCTGTCTTCTCTAGTCTCTCTGTGTCTGTTGTCCTGGTCTTCTTAATATAGTCTGATCTGTGAGAGAGTTCATTTACTGAGTTCTTAGTTTTCTTGATATATTCTATCTTGAACCAGAACTCACTCAGTCTCTGAGCTCAGTGAATCTGTTATTATAAGAGTTTCTTGATTGAAGTAAACTGTTGCAAGCTGTCATGATCAGTTCTAACAGTAATCACTGTCACAAGGCTCTTGAAGTAGTGATATCAGTGATGAAAGAATTTCACTATTATAAGAAGCTTCTGATCATGAATATTATAGTTGATTTCTGCAGATTATATCTTTCATGAGAAAAAGGTCACTGAAACCCAGTTCTCATTTAACTGTAGTTGTGAGACTATTTCTGAAATTACAAAGAAGAAGACATCTGTCTTTAATCTGATTAAGAGTAAGAAATCAAAGTGAAACAGTATCACTGTATTTATAAATATCTGTTTCAACCTTGTAAAGATCTCATAAGCTTCTGAGATAAGAAAGTTCTTACAGTTCTTTCTTCTTAATAATCTTTTTATTCTCTATTTATAAGATGACTTCTTCTTGTTTTCATTCTTTAGTATGTCTGTAAGAGTCAAGAAGATTCTTGTGAATGCAAAGATAAATTATCTATAGAAATTCACAAAGTTCAGAAAGATCTGAATCTCATGAATACTAGTTAACTTCAGTCATGATAGAATAGTCTCAATCTGTGAAGATTTCATCTGAATATCATCTGCAGTGATTATATATTCTAGGAAATTAATTCAGCAGACACTGAAGTTACACTTCATAAGCTTAATATACAGTTCTGTCTCATCTAAGATCTTCAACACACTTCACACATGCTCAGTGTGTTCTTTCTTCTTCATAGAGTACATTATCACATTATTCAGATATATTATCATGAAGATATTCAGATATGTGTGAAGTGTTTTATTGATGAAAGACTGAAATGTCATGAGAGTATTAGTCAGATCAAAAGACATCACTAGATATTTAAACAATCTCAGTGTAGTTCTAAAGACAGTCTTTTATTCATTCTCAGACTGTATTCACAGCTATGTATATACATTGATCACATTTAGTTGTGTGAATATAACAGCTTCTGTGAGACAGTTAATCACATTCTTGATCAGAGATAGAGAATAGTGACTCTTTATTATCTTAGAGTTCAGATTATGATAATCTACACACAATCTGAGACCTTTATTCTTCTTCTTCATGAATATCACAGAGGCTCTCACAGAGGCCTGTGAAGATTGAATAAAGTCATTCTTCAGATTCTTCTTCACATAGATCTGCAAGACCTCTGTCTTATGATGAGAGAGCTTATAGATTGATTTTCAGAAGAGTTTCTGCTCTTCTATTAAATCTATTATCAGATTCTTCTCACAGTGAGAAAGAAGCTCAGCTATCTTTGCTGAGCTGAATATCTCTGTGAGATCTCAGTATTTCTCTGATATCTGAAGCTCAGTTTTCATGACTGTGAGATTCTCAGATACTTATAAAGTCATCATATAGATGAGCTTGTCTTCTCTAATCAACTCTACAGTATCAACTGATTCTATCTCTGTGAGTAAGTCTGTTAACACTGATCAGAAGTATAAATCTGACTTATGAACAGCTATGTGCAGATTGTGTCTTTGAAGTTAAGCAAGTCTCAAGTACATGTCATCTGTAATATTCATAACAATCACAGTTTCTGTGAATCTTCTCCAGATTTCAGAGAGATCTTGCAATTCAAAGATGACTCTTGTGAGTCTCTCAGCTCTCAGATCTGAGTTCTCACACCCTGCTTATTATAAGAGCAGGTTTTCAGTTTTCATCTTTCAGCTCATTCACTCTGTGAGCTTTAGAGACATCACAGTGACCTGGGATTCTGAGTTCATCAATACTTTTCATGCTTGTGAGATAGCAGTACTGCAGCACAGTCTCTCTCTGTAAGCAAGTATTTTCATTGAGAAAGTAACAGATTCAGGTATCAGCTTCAAGACTCTTAAGAAGACTGTTACTGACTCTGTTTATAACTTCTCAAATTTCTATTTTGATTTGTTCAGACAGTTTATGTGAAGATGTTCTGATTTAGAACAGATGAAGCAGAGTTTCTTTTTCTTAATCTCTCTGTTATACACTCTGTTTATAGAAGCTTGTAAAGCTCTCTTTTTCTACTCAGCAGTCAGACATGAATCTCTCTGTATCTTATTATCTTTTTCTGACAAATCTATTCTCTGTTGTCCTGACTCTTGTGAGACTGGTTGATGATTCACTCTCTGTGAGTCTGTGACTCTCACAGTGATCTGCAAGTGATGAATGAGAGTCATCAGTTTCTTCAGAGTCAAGAACTTAGAGTCTTGCTTAATGAGCTTGTTCTATGTATCTTTATTCAGTCTCTTCATGAATATCATCATTCAGGTCTTGTTTCAGAGCCCTGTTTTCACAGATCTCAATTCATATCACAATTTCATGAAGTGCTGTGAGTAGTCTTTATCAGATTTCTTACCTCTTTTTCTAATATTGATGATTGCAGCTCAGATGTTCTCTATCTGACTTACAGAGTTCTTCAACTTATTCTCTAGATAGGTCTTGAGAACAGATCAGTGAGATCTCTCATGATCATTCTCTAGATGATTCAGTCAGTTCTTGACTTCAGTGTAATAGAGATCTGTTATTATATAGATAATAGCTTCTTCATCTTTTATGTCACATAGCTGAGCTTATGAGTCAATTTCAAATGCAAACTTACAAAAGCTTTTATAGATTGTGATTTGATAAGTGATCTTAAGTGATTGCAGCTTGAGGAAGTTTCTTTTCAGTTTGTGAATATCTCTAAAGATTATGTCTAGAGACTCAGTTTGAGAATGTTTGCAGACAGTAAGTATTTCTTATAGAAAAATAGCTTGATTCTGTGAGAGATGCTTAAGAATGTTCTTCACTGAGATTGATTCATTCATAGGTTTGAAGAGTTCCTCTGTCACAGATGTAGAGAATGATGTCTTATAAGTGATTGATAAGTTCTCTGAGACTTCTTTCATGAGAGTTATTCATGATTCAGATGACTGCTTCTGAGTATCTGTAGTAGAGTTTGCAGGGGTTGAAGCATGTGAGTTTCTAGTTCTTTCAGTCATAACAGGTGATTGCTGACTGACTGAGCTTGAAATGTAAGAATAAGTGCTCACAGGTAATTATTTGAGTGTTTGCAGCTTGATGTGATATATACTGTTAACTACTAAAAGTATTTGTGATAGAAAGATAAAATGTAAAGATTAAATATATAATAGCATTCAAGCTGAGTTATAAATAGTATTCATGAACTCCAGTCTATATAGTTGTGTGTAGCCAAGGGCCGCTAGCCCTATTAGTTACGTGAGAGATAGGAATAGGGGTAAAGAATTCGCGAGAAGCGGGATTTCTTACAGATTTAGAGATTAAACTTTATATATTATATCTCTTCAGATCAGTAATCTTGTGTTGTATGAACTTCTTTCAATAATCTTCTACTCTCTCTGATCAAGATGTGACATTCTTGTAGAACTTCAGAAGGTTACCTGTAATGAGACTTGAAGTGTAAGTAGTCAGTGATTTCGCGGGTTGCAATCATGTAGAATTCAGATCATCAATGTCAGAGACATCTTCATCATCAATCAGATGAATATCAGGTTTCAGTTCACTGATATTATTAATGAGTGTCACAGATGTGATAACTGATTCTGATTTTTCAGTGATCAGAAATCTCACATCACTACTGATAATAATCTTATCAGATTCAGAATGTCATAGACAATATATTGATGTGCCACTGAATTCAATGATATAATAGAAATTGGCACATGAAGAAAGCTTATCCGCGGGCTGCTGAAATTCATACAGGTCAATAAAAACCTCTGCACTCAATCAGCAAAAATGCCTCACATTCAGTGAGATATTCATAAGTGCACACTATGAAATCTTATATGAACTTAGAATCACAGAGATCTCTGCAGTAGATGATCAAAATTTTAAGTTGTAAAGAACTGTAGATATGAGAGTATTATTGATTATTACAATCACTGTCTCTAGAACATCTGTTCAGAACTTCTTAGAAAGATAATCTTTCAAAAGAGCAGCTCTAACTCATTTCATGATAGTGTGAATTTCACATTCAGAAATATCATTCTGATGTGATGAATATGATGCTGTTGATTCTTATTTAATATTATATGAATTCATAACTGTGTGTATACATGTGAATTGGAAAACATCATCAATATCAGTCTGTAGAAAAGCAGGAACTGTATATCTGAGATTATTCATGAATCTGAGTCACAACTCAAAGTATTGAACAGTCTCATTCTTGAACTTTAAAAAATATACTCAACAGTAGTGAGTAATATCACAGATGATAAGCATTCAGTATCTGATTCTCTGATGAGACTCTAAGAAATAGTCAGAGAGATCTTTCAATGTATATTTATTATCTACAAGATCAATATGAATCTTCTCAATGAATTGAATAAATCTAGACATCAGTGTTTTTGAATAATCTTGTATTATACCTGTCTTGACATATTTCTTATAAAAGAACTTAGTCTTAGAATCTTTAATTATGACTTCAGTATGAGAATCCTTGACTATAGTAATTATAGCATCAGTGTGAATGTGACTGAGATCACAGTGTCAGTTCAAAAGAGTCTTTGATATTCTTGTATTCTTGAGGCCTGTATTCAGAACTGTGGAATCAATGTTATTAACAGTAGTAGCAGCAGTCACAGAAAGATCAACTTTTCAGTCAAAATTATACTTATAAGGCATCATCACAATATACTTGACTACTCTGTTTAAATGATTGAAATCCTCATTGAACTTCTGTTCATTGATCTTATTTATGTTGTTCTGAGCAGTCTGAACTGTATGAAAAATAACATCATTCAGAGCTCTGCAAATGAAAAATGAGAGAATAGTGAAAGACAATGTAAATTGAAATCCCTGATCTTCAAGCTTTGCAAATGAGAGCAGATTAACTGTAATATTAGAAATATAGTGAACATTCTGCAAGTTAATATCATCACTCTCAATCTTCAAGATGACAGTTTCAATCTTCTTGACAAACTCAGTTCTCTCAGTGACAGAATCAACAGAGATGTTATCATTAAAAGATTTAATGTTTGAAAAAGAATGAAGCTCACTCATCATATTCAGACTTATACATGTGTTCAAATATCAAGATATAGAGAATGATTTTTCAGTGACTGTGAAAGAGCAATAGAACTTAATCTTTGTAATTGCTGCATTTACTACTGATTGAGAACTCATCAAGTCATTCTTCTTCTCTTCCTTCTTATCATTCTTCTTTTTCTTTTTGTCAGAATGTAAGATGAAATATCTGTTAACATTATATTTATATCTTCTGCAGTGAGTGCACTTTTATACAGATGTGCTTTTCTTCTTATCTTTGTTCTTGTCTTTATTCTTATTCTTTTTCACAGTCACAGAATCAGTCTGAGACTGCTTTTTCTACTCAGTGATGATCTTCTTAAATGTATGATTAGTCAGTTACTTCATCAAATTATTAATATCAATGTTGACAATGAGTCTCTGATTAGTGAAGAAAAACTCATTCAAATATATCTTGATAAACAGTCTTTGATAATCTTGTAGATTGTTGAGAAAAAGATCATGATATACATTTTCAGTGCTCTGACAGAGCTTCTTATGATAAGTAATAAGATAGCAGAAATATCTCTGAAAAGTAAGATAATCATTCTTCTTGACTTGTAATTTTATTAATTTCTTGAAGATATTAACTCATTCTTCAGTCAGTGATATTGTATATTTCATATTAATCTTATCTCACAGAGCTGCAGTATTGTCAGCTTTCAAGATTTCAATAGTGATTTGAATATTTTCAATAAGACTTGATAGCATACATTTATATAGAGACTTGGAATAAATTCTTCACTTCTCAGAGTTGATATGATGTGTAAAAGAGAATTCTTGTTGAGTTCTCAATAGAATGTCAGTTTCATCAATAACTTCTGCATCAGTTAACATATCAACATATCAGGCTTTATAATTAGAGTCATCAAATGTAGTCACTGATTTAATATCTAGTGCATATTTGACTTTCTTCTGGTATTTTCACAACTCATTTCTCATAGTGTCTCTTTATACAGAAACAGATATAGTGAGATGTTAAGTGATTTCAGCTGCAGTCATTTGATTCTGTAGCATTATCTGTATAAGATTCATAAGATTGCCTGCAGTGTAATAGATAGATTGATTCAGATTATCATTAAAAGTTGATATTTCAGAGATGAGAAACAGTGAAGAATTCAATGAGTTGAAATGAACAGATTCTGCAGATAAATGTTGACTCTGCTTTTCTTTATTCTGAAGTTTCTTCATTGTCTCATCATTAAATTTCATACTCTGATAAAAACTGATCTCAGTCTCATCTTGTAAGTCAGAAGCTTTCTTATAATAAGTGATTATTCTATCAATGAGTTATCTAGTGAAGTGTGTAATTCCAAATCTTGAGCTGAACTCTGAAGTAACAGATGTATCACTTATATTAAGATGACTCTGCTTCTTCTAGATGTGTTAAAAAAAAAAATAAAAAGATGATATTCTTCATAATGAAGAATACACTTTCTCAAAAATATAAAGTATATAAATCTGCTGATCAGCAGATTCAGAGAAAATGAAATATCTCTAATAAAGAGTAAGAGTCTTTTCAAATAAGATAAACTATCTGTGTCAAAAATGTTGATACAATGTTTTTAAAAAGAAAAATGTGCCATCTGAGCTATAATCTGTAGAATAGTTAAAGATTGTATTGATAGATCTATCTACAGGAACATAATATAGTGGTGAGTCACGTGATCTAGTGGGATCGCTAACCGCAACGGCCGTAAGAGTCAACATATTATTGATGATTATGTTGACTCTTACGGCCGTTGCGGTTAGTGATCTCACTAGATCATGTGACTTATCACTATATTATATTTCTGTAGATAGATCTATCAATACAACCTTCAACTATTCTACAGATTATAGTCTGAATGACATGTTTTTCTTTTTAGAATATTGTATCAACATTTTTGATATGAATAGTTTATCTTTTTTAAAAAGACTCTCACTCTTTATTAGAGATATTTCATTTTCTCTGAATCTGTCAGTCAGTAGATTTATATACTTTATATTTTTAAGAAAGCATATTCTTTATTATGAAGAATATCACTTTTGAATTTTTTTTTATATATCTAGAAGAAGTAGAGTTATCTTGATATAAGTAATATATCTATTACTTCAGAGTTCAGCTCAAGACTCAGAATTACATACTTCACTAGATAACTTATTAATAGAATAATCACTTATTATGAGAAGGCTTCTGACTTATAAGATAAAACTGAGATCAGTTTTTATCAGAGTATGAAATTTAATAATGAGATGATAAAGAAGCTTCAGAATAAAGAAAAACAGAGTTAATATTTATCTACAGAATCTGTTTATTTTAACTTTTTAAATTCTTCACTATCTCTTATCTCTGAAATGCTGATTTTTAATAATGATCTGAATCAATCTATCTATTATATTATAGATAATTTTATAAATCTTATACAGATAATACTACAGAATCAGATAACTGCAGGTGAAATAACTTAATATCTTATTATATCTATCTCTATATAAAGAGATACTATAAGAGATAAGTTGCAGAAATATCAGAAGAAAGTTAAATATACACTAGATATCAAATCAGTAATTATATTTAATAACTCTAATTATAAAGTCTGATATATTAATATACTGACTGATATAAAAGTTATTGATTAAACTGATACTCTATTGAGAACTTAATAAGAATTCTCTTTTATATATTATATTAACTCTGAGAAGTGAAGAATCTGTTCTAAGTCTCTATATAAATGTATACTATTAAGTCTTATTGAAAATGTTTAAATCATAATTGAAATCTTGAAAGCTGATAATACTGCAGCTCTGTGAGATAAGATTAATATTGAATATATAATATCACTGATAGAAGAATGAGTTAATGTCTTCAAGAAATTAATAAAATTATAAGTCAAGAAGAATGATTATCTTACTTTTCAGAGATATTTCTGCTATCTTATTATCTGTTATAAGAAGCTCTGTCAGAGTACTGAGAATATATATTATAATCTTTTTCTTAACAATCTACAAGATTATTAAAGATTATTTATTAAGATATATTTAAATGAGTTTTTCTTCACTGATCAGAAACTCATTATTAACATTAATATTAATAATTTAATGAAGTAACTGATCAATTATATATTCAAGAAGATCATCACTGAGTGAAAAAAGCAGTCTCAGACTGATTCTGTGACTGTGAAAAAGAACAAGAATAAAGATAAGAACAAAGATGAGAAGAAAAGCACATCTGTATGAAAGTGCACTCACTGCAGAAGATATGAATATACTGTTAATAGATGTTTTATCTTACACTCTGATAAAAAGAAAAAGAAGAATGATAAGAAGAAAGAGAAGAAGAATGACTTAATAAGTTCTCAATCAGCAGTAAATACAGTAATTACAAAGATTGAGTTCTATTTCTCTTTCACAGTCACTGAAAAATCATTCTCTAGATCTTGATATTTAAATACATGTGTAAGTCTGAATATAACAGATAAGCTTCATTCTTTTTCAAATATTAAATCTTTTAATAATAACATCTCTGTTGATTCTATCACTGAAGAAACTGAGTTTGTCAAGAAGATTAAGACTGTCATCTTAAAGATTAAGAGTGATGATGTTAACTTAGAGAATGTTCACTATATCTCTAATATTACAGTTAATCTGCTCTCATTTATAAAGCTTGAAGATCAGAGATTCTGATTTATATTATCTTTCACTATTCTCTCATTTTTCATTTGCAGAGCTCTGAATGATGTTATTTTTCATACAGTTCAGACTGCTCAGAACAACATATATAAGATTGATGAATAAAAGTTTAATGAGAATCTCAATTATCTGAATAAGGCAGTTAAGTATATTATAATATTACATAAGTACAATTTTAACTGAAAAGTTAATCTTTCTGTGATCACTGTCACTACTGTTAATAACATTGATTCTACAGTTCTGAATACAGGTCTTAAGAATACAAGAATATCAAAGACTCTTTTGAACTGACACTGTGATCTCAGTCATATTCACACTGATGCTATAATTACTATGATCAAGAATCTTCACACTGAAGTCATAATTAAAGATTCTAAGACTAAGTTCTTTTACAAGAAATGTGTCAAGACAGATATAATGCAAGATTATTTGAAAATACTGATGCCTAGATCTATCTGACTCATTGAGAAGATTCATATTAATCTTGTAGATAATGAATATACATTGAAAGACCTCTCTGATTATCTCTTGAAGTTTCATTAGAAAATTAAATACTGAATACTTATCATCTGTGATGTGACTCACTACTGTTGAGTATATTTTTTAAAGTTCAAGAATAAGACTGTTCAATACTTTGAGTAATGACTCAGATTCATGAGTAATCTCAGATATACAGTTCCTGCTTTTCTATGAACTGATATTAATGATGTTTTTCAATTCATATATATACACACAGTTATGAATTCATATGATATCAAATGAGAATTAACAGTATCACATTCATCACATCAGAATGATGTTTCTGAACATGAAATTCACACTATTATAAGACAGATTAGAGCTGCTCTTTTAAAAGATAATCTCTCTAAGAAGTTCTGAGCAGATGTTCTAGAGATAGTGATTGCAATAATCAATAATACTCTCACATCTATAGTTCTTTACAACTCAAAATTTTGACTCTCTACTGCAGAGACTTCTGTGATTTCAAGTTCATATAAGATTTCTTGATATACACTTACAAATACCCTGCTGAATGTGAGACATTTTCACTGATTGAGTGCAGAGGTTTTTATTCACTTATATGAATCTCAGAGGCCTGTGAATAAGCTCTCTTCACATGCTGATTTCTATCACATCATTGAATTCAGTGATACATTGATATACTGTCTATGACATTCTGAATCTGGCAAGATTATTACCAGTAGTGATATGAGATTCTCAATCACTGAAAAATTGAAATCAGTTATCACATCTGTGATACTCATTAATAATGCTGAGAAATCAGAACCTGATATTCATCTGATTGATAATAAAGATGCTTCTGATATTGATGATTCAAATTTCACATGATTGCAGCCTGCGAAATCACTGACTACTTATACTCTGAGTCTCATTACAGGTAACCTTCTGAAGTTCTACAAGAATGTCACATCTCAGTCAGAAAACATAGAAGATTATTGAAAGAAGTTCATACAATACAAGATTACTGATCTGAAGAGATGTAATATATGAAGTTTAATCTCTAGATCTGATGTTCTGAGAGATGAACTAATTGCTTCAAGCTGTTGAGTGTTTCTTGAGAAAGATAGGTCTGTGAACCTGAATACTGATTCTGATGATATTCTTAGAAAATCATGTTAAGTGATTTATAATAACTGACTTAAGAAGAATTCTAGAGAAGAGATCTACACTTCTATCATCACTGATACTACTAATTGTATTCTTTTTGTAATAGCAGTACTACACAGTTGAACACTCTGTCAAGTGAATATAGTGATGACATATTTTCATGAGCATCTTACTAAGAAGATCTATATAAGACAACTCACTGAATTTAAGATGAGTTTGCTGAAAACACTTATCTACATGATTGAGAGTAGTCTATACAGTCTGAACTCTGCAGTGAAGATCTGATATGATTACTTAAAAGCTCTATTAAGTGATCTTGAATTTACAGTCAGTATCTATGATTCAGCACTCTGATATCATACATTCAGCTATCATCTCTATATGATGATCTATATTGATGATCTTAACATCATATTCAAAGTTTCTGAGAATGCTGATTGACTAGTGAGTATACTCAGTGAGAAATTGAAAGTCAAGAATCTACATTAGTTAATCAAGTATTTGAGTATAAAGATTAATTATTCAAACAAGAGAATTGATTTGATATATTATCAATATATTAAATATCTTATTGAAGATTTCTATCTTGATGATGCAGTTATTGTCAGAATATCAAGAAAGAATGAATTTCATATTGATGATTTCTCTATATCTGAGAAAGAGGCTGATTTCACAATTCAGTGATATCAACATAGTGTGAGTTGTTTATAATATCTTGCAGTTAAAACACATTCTGATATCACTCACACTGTCTTGCTACTCACTCAATGAAACATTGATTCAACATCTCAATATTGAAAGACTCTATTACATATTATATATTATTTGAAAGAGATCATGGATCTGGGTATTTTCTACGAACATGGCCTGTATGAGAGGTCTGTTTTTATCAATCTTTCTGTTCTCACTGATCTTTTCATTACCTCTGATTTTCTTGATGATTTCTACCTACCCTTCAGCTACTCGGATTCCGATTGGGCCGGCCTCTTGAATGATGATAGAAAATCAACATTCAGCTACATTTTTAAGCTTGTAGACAGTCTGATTTCATAGTATTCAGTGAAGTAATCTTGTGTATCTCTAAGTTTCAATAAGACTGAATATATGACTCTTAGTGAGATGATCTGTGAGATAACATGAATCTGAAACCTTATAATTGAGCTTGACTTCATCACTACCTCTCTGATACAGATTCTCACTGATAATAAGAGCATTATAGATCTCATAAAGATAGCAGTTATTACAGTCTGAAGTAAGCATATTGATATATGTTTTCATTTTTCATGTTGACAGTTGAATCAGAGAATCATTGATTTAGAATATATTTTCATCACTCAGATAGCAGTGAATGAACTTACTAAATCTCTAGACACTGTGACATTTGTGCAATTCATGATTTTACTAGGTCTTACAGTTGTAAAAGTTGGAAATGTTTAATTTTACATTTGTATTTGATTTTGACAGACTATCTTGATGATTTGAGTGTTTTTTGTATGTAATTCTTGTTATCTTGAGAGAGAGTGTTGATTCTTACAGCTGTTGCGGTTAGCAATCTTACTAGATCACGTGACTCATCACTATATTATGTTTCTATAGATAGATTTATTAATACAATCTTTAACTATTCTACAGTTTACTACACCTACTGTTGATAATTACTACACCTACTCTAGTCACGTGCCACTTCAACCTATTTAGTGTAACTCACGTAGTTAGATTATAATATAACAATATTATTCTTTAAGAGGTTATAAAGCTCTCTACACAATGAAAAGCTGTAAAATAACATACAATTGATATCTTCACATGTCATTACAAGTGTGTCTAAATGATTTATTGAGTGATTGAACTCATGATTAATCTAAGATCTGAAGAGACATCTGACGAATACATGCCTTCAAGATGAAGAAATAAGAAAACACTAGAGCAGCAAATGCAAGATCACAGATCACTGTTAATATTAATAATAAATCAGAAGACAGCTTCTGAGACATTTGAGCTGAATAACATGATTGTGAAAGAATAATCTGATAAGTTTAACAACAAATATAAAGACTCAGTTGAAGATATCAGTGAGATGTCAGACAATGCAGAAGACTTAAGTGACTGAAACAATAATAGCTCAGTAAGTGAGAAGACTTACATGAGACTAGAAATTACAAGACTTCAGCATGAGATTAAGCAGATGAAGATCAGTAAAAGTAAGACTCTTATAAGTGATGAGATAAGAGCAGATCTGACAGAATATCTTTAATAGAAAAAGAAGACATCTATCATAATAAAAGTTCTTGAAGAATTCAGAAGTTAAGTAAGATCTATCAAAAGACTAATAGTTCTCACTGAATTCATTAACTACTCAATGTGAAGAGAGAAAATTCTTTTAACTACAGAACAGTCTGAAACTGATGATATTCTTAAAGATAATAATCTTGATAAGAATGTTATCATGAATATGCAATATTTCTGAAAAGAACACAATCTTTGATTATATAATTACATGTGATCTGCAATTATTTCACAGATCAAGACTTATTTCACTATACTTAAGAAATTCAAGTTGTCTACTTATACTCTATGAACTATCATAGAGAATAACTTTTCTAAGAGGCCTGCTGTCTGCAGAACCTGTCTGTTTAAGAAACTGATTAGTATGACTACTAAGTTAAAGAGCTCAGATTGCACTTTTATTAAACATCTGATTATTATAAGAACTGATTATATCTATCTAGAATATGAGATTCTGAATGATGTGTTTTTCAACAGAGTGCTTATAGAAGTCAATAGAGATTGAGCCTCATTCATAAGGAATTAAATGAATTAAATTGACAAAGATAATTCTCAACTCTTAGAGAATGATTTTATAGACCTGTACTGTGATATTCTTTTACAGCTCTCTGCTGCAAATGAAGTAAATACTGATATATCTAGAAATTCTATCAGCAATGTGCAAGATAAGAATAAGAAAGATAAGAATAAAGATAATAACAAGAACAAGAACACTGAATTCAAATCTGAACATAGAGATTGTAAGAAATCCCGCTTCTCGCAGATTCTTTACCTCTATTTCTATCTCTCATGTAATCAATAGAGCTAGCGGCCCTTGACTACACACAACTATATAGACTGAAGTTCGCAAATACTATTCACAACTCAGCTTGAATACTATTATATATTTAATCTCTACATTTTATCTTTCTACTGTAAATACTTCTAGTAGTTAACAGTACATATCATATCAAGCTGTAAACACCTGAATAATCACCTGTGAGTACTTATTCTTACATTTCAAGCTCAGTCAGTCAGCAATTGCCTGTTATGACTGAAAGAACTAGAAACTTATATACTTCAATCTCTGTGAACTCTACTGCAGACACTCAGAAGCAGTTATCTGAATTATGAATAGCTCTTATGAAAGAAGTCTCAGAGAACTTATCAATTACTTACAGAACATTATTCTCTACATCTGTGACAGAGAAACTCTCTGAACTCATAAATGAATCAATCTCAGTGAAGAATATTCTTAAGCATCTCTCATAGAATTAAGCTATTTTTCTACAAGAAATGCTTACTGTCTGTAAACACTCTTGAACTGAGTCTCTAGACATAATCTTTAGAGATACTTATGAACTGAAAAGAAACTTTCTTAAGCTGCAATCACTTAAGATCACTTATTAAATCACAATTTATAAAAGCTTTTGCAAGTTTGTATTTGAAATTGACTCACAAGTCTGACTGTGTGATATAAAAGATGAAGAAGCTGTTATCTATATAATAACAGATCTCTATTATACTGAAGTTAAGAACTGACTGAATTATCTAGAGAATTATTATAAGAGATTCTACTGATCTGTTCTTAAAATCTATCTAGAGAATAAGTTGAAGAACTCTGCAAGCTGAACAGAGAATATCTGAACTGTAATTATTAATATTAGAAAAAGAGATGAGAAATCTGATAAAGATTACTCACAGTACTTTATAAAATTATAATATAAATTGAGATCTGTGAAAACAGAGCTCTGAAACAAGACCTGAATAATGATATTTATAAAGAGACTGAATAAAGACATGCAGAACAAGCTTATTGAGTAAGACTCTAAGCTCTTAACTCTGAAGAAACTGATGACTCTTATTCATCATTTATAGAGTACTGTAAGAGTTACAGATCTGCAGAGAGTAGATCACTGATCTGTTCTGTAAGAATCAGAATAACAGAGAACAGATTTGTCAGAAAAAGATAATAAGATATAGAGAGATTTATATCTGACTGCTAAGTAGAAAGAGAGAGCTTCACAAGCTCTTATAAATAGAGTGTATAATAGAGAGATTAAGAAAAAGAAACTCTGCTTTATCTGTTCTAAATCAGAATATCTCTGTGCAAACTGTCTGAATAAATCAAAATAGAAATTTAAGAAGTTATAGACAGAGTCAGTAACAGCCTTCTTAAGAGTCTTGAAACTGATATCTGAATCTATTACTCTCTTAATGAAAATGCTTACTCACAGAGAGAGATTACACTGCAGTACTACTACTCTGTAAGTATAAGAAGTATTGATAAACTCAGAATCTCAGATTACTGTAGTGTCTCTAAAGCTCACAGAGTGAATGAGCTGAAAGATGAAAACTAGAAATCTACTCTTATAATAAGCAGAGTATGAGAACTCAGATCTGAGAGCTGAGAGACTTATAAGAGTTATCTTTGAATTACAAGATCTCTCTGAAATCTGAAGAAGATTTATAGAAACTGTGATTATCACAGACATCACAGATAACATGTACTTAGAACTTGTATAACTTCAAAGACATAATTCATACATAGCTGTCTATGAGTCAGGTTTATACTTCTGATCAGTGTTGACAGACTCACTCACAGAGAGAGAATCAGTTGATGCTGTAGAGTTAATTAGAGAAGACAAGCTTATCTATATAATAACTTTATAAGTATCTGAGAATCTTGCAGTCATGAAAACTGAGCTTCAGATATTAGAGAAATACTGAGATCTTACAGAGATGTTCAGTTCAGCAAAGACAGCTGAGCTTTCTTCTCATTATAAGAAGAATCTGATAATAGATTTGATAGAAGAGTAGAAACTCTTCTAAGAATCAATCTATAAGCTCTCTTATTATAAGATAGAGATCTTACAGATCTATGTAAAGAAGAATCTGAAGAATGACTTTATCTGATCTTCACAGATCTCTGCAGAAGCCTCTGTAATGTTTATAAAGAAGAAGAATAAAGATCTCAGATTATATGTAGACTACTGTGATCTGAACTTCAAGATAATAAAGAGCTGCTACTCTCTGTCTCTGATTGAGAATGTAATTAATTATCTCATAGAAGCTATCATAATTATACAACTGAATGTAATTAATATATATACACAGCTGTGAATATAATCTGAGAATAAATGAAAGACTGTCTTTAGAACTGTACTGAGATTATTTGAATATCTAGTAATATTATTTAATCTGACTAATATCTCTGTAATATTTCAGTCTTTCATTAATAAAATACTTCATGTATATCTGAATATCTTCATGATAATATATCTGAATAATGTGATAGTATACTCTGTGAAGAAGAAAGAATACACTGAGCATGTGTGAAGTGTGTTGAAGATCTTAGATGAGATAGAACTGTATATTAAGCTTATAAAGTACAACTTCAGTACTCACTGAATTAATTTTCTAGAATATATAATTATTATAGATGATATTCAGATGAAATCTTCACAGATTGAGACTATTCTATCATGATCAGAGCTAACTAGTATTTATAAGATTCAGATCTTTCTGAGCTTTGTGAATTTCTATAGATGATTTATCTTTGTATTTATAAGAATCTTCTTAACTCTTACAGACATACTGAAGAGTGAAAATAAGAAGAAGTCATTCTATAAATAGAGAATAAAAAGATTATTGAGAAGAGAGAACTGTGAGAACTTTCTTATCTTAGAAGCTTACAGAGTCTTTATAAGATTGAAATAGATATTCATAGACACAGTGATACTGTTTCACTTTGATCTTTTACTCTTAATCAGATTAAAGACAGATATCTTCTTCTTTACAATTTCAGAAATAGTCTTGTAACTACAGTTAAATGAGAACTGAGTTTCAGTGATCTTTTTCTCACAGAAGATGTAATCTGCAAAGATCAACTATAATATTTATAATCAGAAGCTTCTTATAACAGTGAAATTCTTCTGTTACTGATATCACTACTTTGAGAATCTTGTGACAGTGATTACTGTTAGAACTGATCATAACAGCTTATAATAGTTTACTTCAATCAAGAAACTCTCACAGTAGCAGATTTACTGAGCTCAGAGACTGAGTGAGTTCTGATTCAAGATAGAATATATCAAGAGAACTAAGAACTCAGCAGACAGATTCTCTCACAGATCAGACTATATTAAGAAGATCAGACTGATAGATACAGAGAAGCTAGAGAAGACAGATAAGCTTTATGAGATGCTCAGACTGAGTGCTGTAAAGAGATTAACTAAAGAGTCTCTTAATTCTCTGTAAGAGAAGAAAGAAGAGAGAGAAAAGAAGTCTGTACAACTACTCTCTATAACACTGAGAGTTAACACTCTGAGAATCTCTGTGAGAATTCTTGAAGAGAGTATCTATAATCTGAAGAATTTACAGACTTTGAGAAGCACTGCAGAAGATCTGATATAAGAAAAAACAGAGTATAAGTCTTTATAAGATCTTCTATTCAGATTGTCTGAACTGCAACTGAAGACTGAATATACTCAGTATATTCAGAAACTGCTTACAGTAGAGATCAATTCTGCAGAAATAAAGAATTGAAGAGACTTAAATAATCTCTTATAAAAAGAGAGTCAGATTTATATACTTATAAATAAGTTTCTATATATAGAACTTATTAAAAGGTATTATAACTCTTTTTTAGTGAGTCATTTTACAGACACTAGAACTCATAAGTTGCTTATAACAAAATACTTCTGAATGAAGATGTGAGAACTTGTGAAGAAGATAGTGAATTCTTATACTATTTATCAGAGTTTGTGAATAGTGTGATTCAGACTATATAAAGAACTTACTTCTCTACTCATCTCATGAGAATCTTGAAAAAAGCTAGAAATGAATATTCTTGTGAGTCTTTCTGAAAGTAAGAACATATATAATGCCTGCTTTGATAGTGTACTGATAATAGTGAATCACTTTATCAAGATAACACACTTTATACTCATCTGTAAGAACTTAAAGTCAAAGAATTTAACTCACATCTTTATTTATAATGTGATCTGATTACATGAATTGTCTGTAAACATTGTCTCAGACAGAGAATTAATCTTTATAGAAGAGTTCTGATCTAATCTGATAACTATACTGAAGATCTTATGAGATCTAAGTATGACTTTTTATCAATAGACAGATGATCAGATAGAATACTTGATAAGTATATTAAAATAGTATCTGTGATACTTTGTTAATTATAATCAGAATGACTGAATGTATTGATTATTATTATTATTATTATTCTTCCATTATACTCATATGCAAGCGGAGCTTATGATGAGTCCTTGCGTGATGTTAAATACAGGCCAAGTGTTGGTTATACAGGAGGAAATACAGGTGTTGAGACCACGCCAAGATAACAAGAACATAGGAAATACAAAGGAGTGACAATTAGATACATGCGATAATAACTTCCCAGCCCAGGAACATAGAGCGATTTATTGGAGCGATTTGTACACCTCTGTATTTATTAGGAACCTGAGGTGCTTGAGTTCCGGATTTAATGTATCCCCTGCGGGTTTCGAACCCACATGCCTTGGTTTCCCACGCCAAGGCGCTACCGGGTGGCCGCATTAACCATTCGGCCACCGGGGCTGAATGTATTGATTATTACTTACAGAGTTCATATACAATAACTCAAAGTATGTTAGCACAGATAAAACCCTCTTTAAGATGCTTACTAAGACTCATTTATGAATGATCTTAATGAATCTATGAGAGTACACTATAAAGTGTAGTAATGCTTATGAACAGACTGAGAGAATTCAGAAGATCTGAAAGAAAGTCTGTGAATTCTTGAGAAAGACTCAAGAGTATCAGAAGAGATACTATGACTATAAGCATATTATAAAGAGTTTTAAAAAAGATGATAGAGTCTGACTAAGTCTAGAAAACATTATTATACAGAGATTTAGTAACAAGCTGAATCTCTTGTAAACAGAGTCTTATAAGATTATAAAGAAAGTTAGCTTGCAGTTCTATAGATTGAAACTGTTATCTGAGTTATAGATATACAATATTTTTTATATTTCTTTACTTTATAAATACAAGAAATTCTCAGAAGAGAATTCTATGATTTATAACTCTATTCATGAAGTACTAGAGAATGAAAGAGAATATCAGATCAAAGAGATTATTAACTCAGAGAAGCAAGATTATAAGCTCTGATTCAAGATTCAGTAATAAGAGTATTCTAACAAGATAAATAAGTTCACTTAAGAATTATTCAGACAGATAAGATATCTACAGAAACTGAGATATAACTTTCATACTGTGAATTCTGATAAGTTAGAATAATGCAGTCTTCACTAAGAATCTGATTATAATAAAGATATTAACACTGTGATTTATAAGTTCTAGTCTATAAGATAATGAGTTTCTACTGAGATGAACAGTCTGCAGTGTATACAAGAGAAGAAGAAATCATACTCTTATTAAAGCTAAAAAACAAGAAAATAAACAGAGCTGTAAACATAATTTAGAGATTAATAAAGAAAAAATAAAGAAAATTAACACTTATATTCTCAATACTTATAACACTCAATTCTCTCATAACTATCAATTTTCTTCTTTAAAGAAGTAGAGAGTATTATATCTGTGATACAGATAATTATTGCATTTAATATGAAGACTGTCAGAAATGCACAGACTTCAGAGAAGCTGAACATCAGAGTATATATAGTTATAGCTAGACTGGCCGCCGGGACCATGAATTTCACGTTTGGTCCCATTTGGTCTGGTCCCATACATTTCTTGGCGTGAATCCCGCTGGGACTGGCTATCAAAAAACCATGCAAAGTGACTATATATCAGATCTTAAAATGGGACCATGACTTGAAAAAAATGAGAAAGTGATCCCATTTGGTCCCATTTAGTCCCATTCTTGGCATAAAGTTACTATTTTTAGACATTTTAAGGTTTTTTTTAGACTATTTTTAATTTTTTAAAAAGTAACGCTTTTTGGTAACGCTCAAATGAGATTTAAAGTCATTTAAAGCAATAAAAATAATTTAAATTGAGAAGTGGAAATCATGGTCCCATTTGGAAAATGTGACAAGAGTAGACAGTAAGTCCCACTGGGACAGTATGGGACTACTATCTAATGATAAAACCGTGTAATGGGATCAGTCGAATTGGTAATGGGACTATCAAAAAATCTGGTCCTGGTCCCAGACACGGTCACACGGTCAGTCTAGTTATAGCAGAGTCTTGAAGACTAACTGTCTATATATATAATCAGATATCTCTTACAAAGCTGTGTCTGCTTTCTCAGTTATACTGAAGTATTAAGCTCAGAAATAATTGAGATGCAGAAAGAGAGCTCATCTGTTCAGATTAACTTCTATCACAAATTTATAATATTTATATTGTCTTAATTACCTGGATTTTGCAGGTATCTGAGAACTCATCTCTTATTAATAATGAGATTATGAAAATGCACTGCAGTGCAAGAATCATTAGTGAGAAACCTAGACATATTTATATACATCTGATCAGAGATTGTGTAGATAGTGAGAGAATGATTATAGATCTGTGAGACTGTAGAAGATACTGATAACATCAGAAGCTTTACAAGAATTATCAGCTAGAGTCTGTAAGAAATTACTTATAAGAAGACTTACAGCAAAGAAGAGAACTGTGCTGCTTAAAGTCAGAAACTGATCTGAGAAAGATATGAAATTAGCTGCTGATCTGCAGATTGAATGTGATAACAGAGCTGAGAGAAGTGAAGATACAGTTGTGAGCAGCAGTGTCCCTACTTCATCAGTCAGTAAAAAGTAATTAGAGAAGTTGTAGAAACACTTATAAGAAGCTCAGCAGCAGTTAGACATCATTTATAAAGATATTGAAATTGAAAAAAATTTTATTCTTGAGAAGTTCTTGAATTAATATATAGATATTATCAGAAACACTCTCTCTCTGTCATCTGAGTGAAAACACTTTGCAGATGAATGAGAATACTCATAGTTTATAAGAATGAGAGCTGTTACAGAAAAAGAGAAAAGAAGATGAGATATCACAGACAGATCTGAGATATTTATACTACTCTAGAGAGATTTACTTACACTGTGAGTGATTTCACAGAACAGTCAGATTACTCTAGTAAATAAGAGTGATTATAAATTACAGACCTGAATCTTTCTATATAACTACAAAGAGTAATTCCAGATTATAAATATCTTGATTTTATAATTTTACAGAGTTGATGAAAGAATGAAAAATTCCTCACAATTCTACAGTGTTAAAGAACAATGATTCATGAGAATGAGTGAAAAATTAACTCATGAATACTTCTCTTTAATAAGAGTGATCTCATAGAGAGTGATTCATCTGTGAGATGAATCTGTGTAATAATTACACAAGAATCTCATGAAAATAATTGAGAGTCAACTGAAATTCTTCTGTATAGAAGATGTGAGATAAATCTGTATAATAGTCAGAGAAGAATCTATAGACTACAAAGAATCTCACAGAATAAGAAACTGAGTGATAGACTCTTTTCTCTTCATAGTAACAAGAGATTTTTCCTCACTGAGATTTTTTATAGATGTGAAGAGTTTTTTAGTGAGTATCACTGCAGTGCTGAGCTGATTCTATGAAGTCACTCAGTGAAAGACTTCATGAATGAAGCCTTAGAGAGAGAGAGATATGTAAGAAATCTCACTTCTCACAGATTCTTTATCTCTATTTCTATCTCTCATGTAATTAATAGAGCTAGTGGCTCTTGATTACATACAACTATATAGACTGGAGTTCGCGAATACTATTCATAACTCAGCTTGATTGCTATTATATATTTGATCTCTACATTTTATCTTCCTACTGTGAATACTTCTAGTAGTTAACAGTACATATCTCGCCAAGCTGCAAACACCCGAATAATCGCCTGCGAGCACTTATTCTTACAGAGATAATGATGTGAGAACCTGCTATCATTATCAAAAGATTAATCATATTCAGACTGACTGTTAAAAGAAATACTCTGAGAAATATTTTTCAAACTTCAATACAAATAGAAACAAGAATAAAGACAAGAATGTGAAGAATATAGATACTGCTTCTATTCACAATATCATGAAGCAAGTATTTTGCATCAAAGAAAAGACCTATATAAGTGATCAGATAGGAAAAGATATCTGAATTCTAGACTCTGAATTAGGTACTCATATCACATCTCACAGAGATCTTGTTATGATAAAACCTCAGAAGATGAAAGTAATGTTGAAAATGACAGACAGAATAGTGATTTCTACTACAGCTATAGAAGATATGAAGATTTCAGTGAAAGAAGTGAATATGCTGTTAAATGATGTCTGCTATGTCTTCAAGTTAGAAGTGAATCTCATGAGTATGAGTAAGCTTGTACATCAGAGTTATATCTATAAGCAGTTGATATATGAGAATAATCATGCTATGTTGATTATGTCTTATGACTGTATATTCTCATTTACAGCAAGATTAAATGAGAATGATATCTATGAGATGAAAAGACTGATTATATACAGAGACTTGATTCAGTTTGCTATGCTCAATGATGGTTTTGAACCTGTGAACACATTACAGGTGAAAGATGACACAATATTGACACTATCTGAAAGAAATGATACAAAGATTATAGAACTTACAATGATACAATGACATCAAAAGCTAGAACATCTGAATTCTGCAGATATTACAAAAATGACAGCAGATTCACAACTAGAAATGAGAATAAAGAGTGACAGAGCTTTGTCATTCTACAAGACCTGTGTACAGATAAAAATGATACATTCAATCTTCACATCTATAATATAAGCTGTTAAGCTGATAATGAGATTCTTCATTGATATGACAGAGAGTGAAAAAACACTTTTCAATGAGAATAACACTCTCACTAGAAGAGGTGTAAGCTACTGATTGAGTATAATGAATAATGCAATCTGTTATAGATGAGCAATTCTTATAATGAGAAAGAAAGAATCTACTGCAAGATTAATAAATTTCATCATGAGTATTAAGATAACTATACAATGTCAAGTTAAAACTCTACACTGAAATGATGAAGAAGAGTTCAAAAGTCAAGAACTTAAGATCTACTATCAGAGCAAAGAAATAGCATATGAAATGACTACATCTAATATATCACAATCAAATGACTCAGTGAAATGCATGAATTAAATAGTTACAGAGAAGACAAGAAGCTTGCTATTTAATAGTGAGCTGATGAAAGAGCTCTGAGATAAGGTAATGCAAGTCATAGTCATGATGATCAACACATTCTCAATATCAATGAAGATATTTGAATGCAAGAAAGAAACATCACATACATCTTTTAAAGCATGAACTGAGGTGCAACCTTCTGTCCATTGAGTACAGAGATGAGAGTGCAAGGTCTACAAGAAGGATTTGAAAGTATTAAATAAACTCATAGATAGAACTGATGACAAGAAATGACAGCTGATTGAATATCAAGAATTATATTAATATCATGTATGAGATTCTGTTGCACATTGTCTTGAGATTGTATAAGATATCATATTTGATGAAGCTCTTGACATGAGTGCAAACACATCTGTAAATACAGTGAGGAAATTCAATGAATTGTCTAATGAATTAAATATTCTGAATATCAGAGAGAAATGACAGCACTACTTACTATAATATCTAGCAAAGAAAAAGCCAGATATTTTAAAGATGATTATCAATGAAAACTTAGAGAGTGCAATTGATTCAATCTATCTTCTAGATAATGAGACACAGCTTGTTATGAATGAAGAGTCTGAAGATCTCATTAATAAGAATGATTTTATTCTAAGTATTCTGACAGATTAATCAACTATACTGACAGAAGTCAAAAGAAGCTCAGACTGAGACTATTGACATAAGACAATGAAAAAGAAGATTAAGATATTTGAATAGAAGAAGATATATATTATTGTTGAGAAGGCCGTGGAAATGAATATTCTTACAGATAAATGAGTATATGATTGAAAATTCAATAATAAGAGAGAAATTATCTGCTTTAGAGCTTGCTGAGTGATTAGAGAGTTCTTGCAATGGCAGAATATTCATTATATGAGATTGTATACTGCAGTAGTATCAGGGTCTACATCATGCAGTCTATTCACTATATTGACTGTCAAAGAATGAAAGGTCAAATCAATTGACTATGTATTCACATTTTTGAATGACATACTATTACAGAATGAGATGATCTATATACAACTGCTCACAGATGTTAAGCACAGCAGAGAGAGCTTGATAAGACTACTCTGTCAGAGTCTATATGAAATGAAGCAAGCTGTGAGAGTATGATATTTCCTAGCAACAGAACATCTCATCACATTGAGATTTAAGATATTATCTTATAATGATGAATTTCTATATTATTCTGTTTGCAAGATCTATCTGACATTGCATGTCAATGATTATCAGGTGACAGAATCTCAAGAACAGCAATTAGACTGAGTATTAAGAGAGATTATAAAGAGATTTAAGACAAAGAATGTTGAAGAGACTAAGTCATATCTTGAGATGAAGATTAAATATCAGAGAAATAGTGATCTAGCAGTTATACAGAGTCATTATATTGAGAAGATTCTTGAAGATTTCAGCATGAATAAGATGAATTCTGCAGAGACCTCTATGATAACAGGCATATAACTGAAATTTTCATCTGATGAGAATAGTGAATTAAATTTTAACTTTACAGCTATAAGATATTATCAAGAATTAAGATCATTACAGTATTTGATCTCAAGCAGCTGGTCAGACCTGGCATTCACAGTCAACTATCTCTCATGTTTTAACTTATATTCATACAAAGCATGTTGAGCAGCATTAAAGCATGTGCTACATTATGTCAAGAAGATGAAAAACCATAACATATTATATAAGAAGAAGATAGAAGATGGCCTGAGTTCTGTGATATACTGTAATTCAGACTGAGCAGAGGCGGATCTTCAATACAAATCAACTACTAACTATATTATATTGATTAACAGGTCACTGATTTCATAATAATTGCAGAGACAGATATCTATTATCAAATTAATCACAGAAGCTGAGTATATTGCAGCTAGTGAGACAGCTTATAAGATAATCTGATTGAATAATATGTTATATGACACTGAATTGATGAATGATGAAAAAGTGAAGATATACTCACATCTATAAGATGATAATAAGAGAGCAATTAATCTAGTAAAGAGAGAATTCTTAATATGAAGATTATATCATATCAAGATTAGATATTATATTCTCTACAATTTAATTGAAAAAGGGAAAATCATGCTGAAACATGTTAATTCTACAGTGAACATAGCTAATGACCTTATCAAGTCCCTGATGAAGCCTGCATTTGAAGATTTTATCAAAAGAATTGATATTCAGGAAATTGAGAAGAAGAAATGATTGAATGATAATAATAATACAGTGAATCAATGAATTTTACATGTATTTCTTGATTTTTACAGTTATTATCATACAGACATCTTTTCTAATGAGGAAATCAGAGTCTGATTAATGTAATTAATTATTATTGCATTTTTGAAAGATTTGAAAATGAAGAAGGCCCTGGGTGACGGCTTATAGATCACAGTATAGCAAGGAAGAGTGTTGATAATTACTACATCTACTCTAGTCATGTGCTATCTCAACCTGTTTAGTGTAACTCGCGTAGTTAGATTACAACACAACAACGTTATTCTTCAAGACCTACTCTAGTCACGTGCCACCTCAACCTATTCATTTAGTGTAACTCATGTAGTTAGAATACAACATAACAATGTTATACTTCAAGAGATTATGAAGCTCTCTATACAATGAAAAGCTGTAAAATAATGTACAATTGACATCTTCATGCATTGTTACAAGTGTGTCTAGATGATTTATTAATTAATTGAACTTATGATAAATCTGAGATCAGATGAAAAGTAATCTAAACTGACCGTGTAATTATATCTGAGATCAGAATTAAACTTTACAGTTATCACATTGTCTAAAAGCATTACTTCTGATCATGATTTGTATTCATTACATTAATTTCAAATCTCATTATTTTAAATATTAAAGGTCTCAGATTCACTTTTCAAATAAAAATCTAGTCTTAGATAAAGAATATATTTGAATTCTTAGTCATATTTTCATTCTGATCTTATTATTGAAAATGATATTAAATGAGACTATGAAATCATTTCTCACTTATATAATATCATAACATAGTGCTCATTTGTTGAAAATTTAATAGAGAGTGTTATTGAATATCATTACTTTTCTAAACACAGATTATAATTAATAATAAAGAGCTTCCACTCTCTGTCTCTGATTGAGAATGTAATCAATACAGTTATGTATATATATTGATTACATTGAGTTATATGAATATAACAGCTTTCATGAGATGATTGATTACATTCTCAATCAGAGACAGAGAGTAGCAGCTCTTTATTATCTTGAAATTCAGATTATAGTAGTTTACTTCTCTGTTTATAAGATGACTTCTTTTTATTTTCATTCTTCAGCATGTCTGTCAGAGTCAAGAAGATTCTTGTAATTATAAAGATAAACTATCTATAGAAATTCACAAAGCTCAGAAAGATCTGAATCTCATGAATATTAGTTAACTCTGATCATGATAGAATAGTCTCAATCTATGAAGATTTCATCTGAATATCATCTGCAGTAATTACATATTCTAGAAAATTAATCAGACAGATACTGAAGTTGTACTTTGTAAGCTTAATATACAGTTCTGTCTTATTCAAGATCTTTAACATACTTCACATATACTCAGTGTGTTCTTTCTTCTTTACAGAGTACATTATCACATCATTCAGATATATTATTATGAAGACATTCAGATATATATGAAGTGTTTTATTAATAAAAGACTGAAATACTGTAGAGATATCAGTCAGATCAAAAGATATCACTAGATATTCAAACAATCTCAGTGCAGTTCTAAAGACAGTCTTTCATTCATTCTCAGACTGTATTCACAGTTATGTATATATATTGATTACATTGAGTTATATGAATATAACAGCTTTCATGAGATGATTGATTACATTCTCAATCAGAGACAGAGAGTAGCAGCTCTTTATTATCTTGAAATTCAGATTGTAGTAGTTTACACACAATCTGAGATCTTCATTCTTCTTCTTCACAAATATCACAGAGACTTTTACAGAGATTTGTGAAGATTGAATAAAGTCATTCTTCAGATTCTTCTTCACATAGACCTGTAAGATCTCTGTCTCATAGTAAAAGAGCTTATAGATTAGTTCTCAGAAGAGTTTCTACTCTTCTATCAAATCTATTATCAGATTCTTCTCATAGTGAGAAGAAAGCTTAGCTGTCTTTACTGAACTAAATATCTCTGTAAGATCTTGATATTTCTCTAATATTTAAAGCTTAGTTTTTATGACTGAGAGATTCTCAGACACTTACAAAGTTATTATATAGATGAGCTTGTCTTCTCTAATTAACTCTATAGTATTAACTGATTCTATCTCTGTAAGTAAGTCTGTCAACACTGATCAGAAGTATAAACCTGACTCACAGACAGCTATATATGAATTATGTCTTTGAAGTTATACAAGTCTTAAGTACATGTCATTGATGATGTCTGTGATGATCATAGTTTCTGCAAATCTTCTTCAGATTTCAGAGAGATCTTGCAATTCAAAGATGATTCTTATAAGTTTCTCAGTTCTCAGATCTGAGTTCTCACATCCTGCCTATTATAAGAGCAGATTCTCAGTTTTTATTATTCAGCTCATTCACTCTGTAAGCTTTAGAGACACTACAGTGACCTGAGATTCTCAGTTCATTAATACTTTTCATACTTGTAAGAGAGTAATACTGCAGTGTGATCTCTCTCTGTAAGTAAGTATTTTCATCAGAGAAGTAACAGATTCAGATATCAACTTCAAGACTCTTAAGAAGACTGTTACTAACTCTGTTCATAACTTCTTAAATTTCTATTTTGATTTATTTAGATAGTTTGTATGAAGATATTCTGATTTAGAATAGATGATGCAGAGTCTCTTTTTCTTAATCTCTCTATTATATACTCTGTTCACAGAAGCTTATAAAGCTCTCTTTCTCTGCTCAGTAGTTAGATACAAATCTCTTTATATCTTATGATCTTTTTCTGATAAATCTGTTCTCTATTATTCTGATTCTTACAGAGTCAGTCAGTGATCGACTCTTTATAAGTCTGTAACTCTGACAGTGATTCATAAGTAATAAATAACAGTTATCAGTTTCTTCAAAGTTAAGAACTTAGAGTCTTATTCAATGAGCTTATTCTGTATATCTTTATTCAGCTTCTTTATAAATATCATTATTCAGGTCTTATTTCAGAGCTCTGTTCTCATAGATCTTAATTCATATCATAATTTCATAAAGTGCTGTGAGTAGTCTTTATCAGATTTCTTATTACTTTTTCTAATATTGATAATTACAGCTCAGATATTCTCTGTTCAGCTCACAGAGTCTCTCAACTTATTCTCTAAATAGATCTTAAGAACAGATTAGTGAAATCTCTTATAATCATTCTCTAGATAGTTTAGTCAGTTCTTGACTTCAGTGTAATAGAGATCTGTTATTATATAGATAACAGCTTCTTCATATTTTATATTATATAGTCAGACTTATGAGTTAATTTCAAATACAAACTTGCAAAAGCTTTTATAGATTGTGATTTGAAAAGTAGTCTTAAGTAATTACAGCTTAAGAAAGTTTCTTCACAGTTTATAAATATCTCTGAAGATCATGTATAGAGACTCAGTTTAAGAGTGTTTATAGACAGTAAGCATTTCTTATAGAAAAATAGCTTAGTTTTACAGAAGATACTCAATAATATTCTTTACTGCGATTAATTCATTTATGAATTCAGAGAGTTTCTCTATCACAGATGCAGAGAATAGTATTCTATAAGTAATTAATAAGTTCTCTGAGACTTCTTTCACAGAGATTATTCATGATTCAGATGACTGCTTCTAAGTAGACTAACCGTGTGACCGTGTCTGGGACCAGGACCAGATTTTTTGATAGTCTCATTACCAATTTGACTGATCCCATTACACGGTTTTAACATTAGATAGTAGTTTTATACTGTCTCAGTGAGACTTACTGTCTACTCTTGTCACATTTTTCAAATGAAACCATGATTTCCACTTCTCAATTTAAATTATTTTTATTACTTTAAATGACTTTAAATCTCATTTGAGCATTACTAAAAAGTGTTACTTTTTAAAAAATTAAAAATAGTCTAAAAAAAACCTTAAAATGTCTAAAAATAGTAACTTTATGTCAAGAATGAGACTAAATGAAATCAAATGAGACCACTTTCTCATTTTTTTCAAGTTGTGGTTCCATTTTAAGATCTGATATATAGTCACTTTACCTGTTTTTTTGATAGCTAGTCCCAGCGGGATTCACGCCAAGAAATGTATGAGATCAGACCAAATGGGATCAAATGTGAAATTCATGATCTCGGCGGCCAGTCTACTTCTAAGTGCCTGCAGTAGAGTTTACAGAGATTAAAGTATATGAGTTTCTAGTTCTTTCAGTTATAATAGACAGTTGCTGATTGACTGAGCTTGAAATGTAAGAATAAGTGCTTACAGGCAATTATTCAGATATTTACAGCTTGATATGATATGTACTGCTGACTACTAGAAGTATTCATGATAGAAAGATAAATGTAGAAGTCAAATGTATAATGGCATTCAAGCTGAGTTATGAATAGTATTCGCGAACTCCAGTCTATATAGTTGTGTGTAGCCAAGGGCTGCTAGCCCTATTGATTACGTGAGAGATAGAAATAGAGGTAAAGAATTCGCGAGAAGCGGGATTTCTTACACAAGTGTTAGAGATAATATTTCAAAGAGAAAATCTTCTAAGTATTCAAAATCTTGATGAAATGAGAATATCTCATCTAAAAGAAAAGAATTAGCTACTGCTAGAAGAGATTGAAAGAATGATATAATATCTGATGAAGAGTTCAAAGCTGTCAGAAATGAATATTTTTCAGATATTAAAAAAGCTAAAACAGACTGCTGAAATAAATTTCTTCAAGAAGTATAAGAAAAGGAAGTTTTTAAAGCTTTTAACTATACTAAAACAAGAAGTGTAGTAAAACTTTCAATCTTAGAATATGAGTTTCAGAATGAATCATATACAGTAAACTCTTTTAAGAAAAAATGTTAAGCATTTATAAGAACTCTCTTTCAATACTCATTAAATTCAGATTCAGAGAAAGAGAATATATCACTTCTTAACTATATTAATGAAAATGACTGAAAATGATCTGATCTTACTCAAGATAAATTAGAGTCAGCTATTTTCTTAAGTTCAGTTAAGACTGCTGCAGGACCTGATTCAATTAATCACTTAATTATTTAAAATATATACTTCTACTTAAAGAATGAATATTTTGAGCTCTTTTTCAATCTCTTGAAAAATGAATATTATTCTGAATGCTGAAGAGAAGTCACTGAAGTGATTCTTACAAAACTTAATAGAAAAACTTCAATTTCTAAGTTATATAGAGTAATATCTCTAGTGAACTGTCTAGAAAAGATTTTAGAAAAGATAATAGCTACTTAAGTATCTTTTATAAGCTCTGTCAGTAATTCTCTTTTATTCAGTGAATAAATGAGAAGTAGAAAACAGTGTTCTGCAATTGACACTGTTCTCTCAGTTATTCATAATATTTAAATAGCAAAGCATGAAGATCTGGTCTCAACTGTAGTTTTTATTGATATAAAAGAAGTATTTGATCATGTTTCAAAGTCAAAGTTAATTCAGATATTGAAGATATTAAAACTGTCACTTTCTCTAATAAAATAAGTTAACTGTTTTATATCTAAAAGAATTATATAACTTTTCTTTGATGAAATGAAATAAGACAAGACTGAGATAAAAATAGAAGTATTACAAAAATCTTCAATCTCACTCATTTTATTTATAATATACACTGCATATCTATTCAAGAATAGAAATATGAGAATAGTGAGATCTTCAAGTTATATGAATGATATTGATCTAGTCTACAGCTCAAAAACTATTAAAGAGAATTTGAAAGTGATTGAAGAAGCTGCAAAGAAAATCTTTATTAAAGCAGATATCAATTAAATTCAATTTAATATAAATGAAACTGAGTTAATTCATTTCTTTTCTAGATTTAATGAGAAAGAACTGTCTCTATCTCTTTTAAATAGAGAGATTAAACCCAGTGTAAATATCAAATGATTAGAAGTATGATTAAACTCTAAGTTGAATTTTAAATATTATATTCAATAAAGAACTGTCAAGACAGAAAGGCTATTGAATAATATAATCAGACTATCAAATACAGAGAGAGATCTATTCTTCCAGACTATGAGACAGTTATATATAGTCTGTATTACATCAGTAACTGATTATAAAGTTCAAGTTTGATGAAATAATTAAGAGAATTTCACTGAACTCTTTCAAAGTCTGTAAAACAGAGTCTTGAGAAGAATTCTGAGAGTATTCAAATCATCTTCTATTAAAGTAATGAAAATTAAAGGTTCAATTCCTTTCTCTGCTATTAGATTTGAAAAGGCCTGTATGAACTATACTCTGAGAGTTATAAAGATAAGCTTAAATTATATAATCAGAGAAAGAGTCTCTTCTTCATTTTTATTAATTAACTCTGAAAATGAATTGAATTGAAATAGATTTCTTGATTAGAATGAAAATAATTCTTCAAAGAAAATATCTCCTCAACTTTATATATTATGCTCTCTGATTAAAAATCAATTTTCTTCTTTAGATGTTGAAAAAGTGAATCATGAGAAGTTATCTCTCTGAAGAGAAAAGCTTGAATCTCTTATAGACTTATAAATAAGTGAATTATCAAAAGAGAAAGAATATGAACAGCATTTAAAGAGAATTTCTACAATTAATATAAAATACTCTATTCTGATTTATTCAGATGACTTAAAAAATGAGAATCTGAATAGATTAAATGCAGACATTGCTTATACTAAAGATAATATCAATTTTATCTCAGATTTCTGAAATCTAGGCTGTGAATCTGAAGTCTTTGATGCTGAACTATTTGTAATAGTGAAAGCTTTCAAACTCATAGAAATAAAATCTCATAAAAAAGAAAATAGTTTGAAAGAGATATGAATATTCTCTAATAGTTAAGCTGCTTTAAAAAGACTTGGAAATAGTCAGATTTATAATAATTAAATGAATCTTGAACTGATCTTAAACTCTGTTTTGAAAATTCAAAAGAGAAGAATATCAAAGCTGATAATTCATTTACACTGAGTTTCTGCTTATATGAATATTCATAACAATGAATTGACTGATTCAGCTGTAAAAAAGAGTGTAGAATTAAGTAAATCTATTTAAAAAGTTGTATTCTGATCTTTTATAAAGAGAAAAATAAAAGAATCTTGTTTAGATAAGTGAAATGAAAGCTGACAGAAATAAAAGAAGAGTATACATTATTCAAGATTTGAAATAAAACTCAGGTGAAAATCTTGTTTAATTAAATATAAAAAGAAAATATTCTCATCTATAATACAGCTGAAACTAGAACATGGCTATTTCAAATCTTATATACAAAGATTTGATGATAGATTTAACTCAATAGAATGCTCATTCTGCAATGCAAATGAGAATTCTGAGTATATTGTAATACACTGTGTGTTATACAATAGTCTCAGAGTCAGATTGAAAGAGAAGTATGATCTAAATCAATTAAATATGAGATTCTTATTCTTAACTGAGATAGAAATTAAATATTTAATAGACTTTCTATCAGAAACTCAAGCAGCTATAAGAAAATGACTAAATTCAGAATTATCTGAATGTGAAGAGAAGAAAATCAATCAGATATAGTCTGTTAAAACAGCTATAAACTATCTTTTAATAATTTGTTTTGTTACAGTCTCTCTTTACTTTATCTTTTTCTTTCAATTTCTTTCTATCTATCTCTTTAATGTGTCTATCTTTAAGACTGTGTTCTATTTCTCTTTTTCTTTGTCATAATATTGTCAAATGATTTCAAAGTATCAGAAGATGTTAAAACACTGTAATTTGTAAACAGTTTTTATATTCTGAGCTGAAATTTTCTGATTTTGCATATCTGAAATTGATGAATGTATAATAGTTAACTTTACAGATATAGGAAAAACTCTGAGAACTAAAAATTCTCAGGTAAATGTCATAGTCTCTGACTGCATACATCTATAATTGAAGAATAATAATAATAAACAGAGAGAGTAGAGAAGAATGTGAGAGACTCAGTCACATATAGTATAAGTAATTTCTTTATTATCATATTCTTCAAGTTCTTAATCAATGATTTAATATTGAGTTCACTATCATTAGCATATATGAATCTGTCAATATATAAAGACTTTATATGAATAAAAATAAATATATCAGCATCTGCATTCATATAAAATTATATCAGAAAACAAAATCAGAAACTCACTGAGAAGAAAACAGTTGAGAATGTATAAGAAGATGAAGAAGATATGTTATTTATAATAGTATATTCTGATAATTATTAGAAGATAAACAAGTTCTGATTATATTTCACAATGTGTTACACTTACTGCTAATAAACTGCTCAGTATAAGTACTACAATGATGCTTATTATAGAAATGAGAAGTTATTATCAGAAACATGTATAATGTAATAGATAAACAGATGAAAAGAGTTAAACAGAAGAAGAGATAGAAATCTTGAATAAAATAGTAATATTCAATAATGACAATGATGAAGAAGATGATTGAAGAATGAGAAAAGTTAGTAAATGAGTAATAAAATATAGTAAAAGTTTCTTTATAAGAGTATATATAAAATGCTAGTTGAATCTGAAATAGATTATAAGATTATAAATACTAGTGACATGTTAATCTGCATGAAGCTAGAGTGAATGTTATAATTATATAAGTATAACTGAATCTGATGAGAGAGAATATAATTTAAAAGAACATATAATGATTCAAAAGAATGTACAACTGTCAGATAATAATGCAGCTGCTTTCAAACTTACTTATGAGTGTAAAGAGATCATAGCAGCTGCTAATTAATTTAGCATATAATATTACAATATATAAGAAGCCGGCGTACGCCTGTAATTGTGTGGTTCGGAAGAACGTACGACCGTCGGATAATAACGCGGCCGCTTCCGAACTACTAGCGTACGCGTACGAATGTAAAGGGGCCCTAGCAGCCGCTAATTAATTTAGTGTACAAGATTCAATATATAAGAAGCCAGTGTACGCCTGTAATCATACACTGGCTTAAGCAACCTTTGAATCACATCTGATAGCATGTCTAAAAACTGGTGAGAAGTGCAGACTTCTTCAGGGTGTGATAATTCCATCTACAAAGTGATTTGTAGTTATCATGCCAGTGTGGTCCTAGAATGTCTCAAAAGATAGTGTACAAAGAGCAGTGAGTAGAAGAGCATCTGATTGATACTGCTTCACTTGTTGAGAGAAAACTTCACACCCAGGTGAATGCCATGTATGTGAACAGATGAGATGTGAGAAAAGAAATGAGAGCAGTGAACCAGATTCAAAGAAGACTGCTCTTCACCCAAAGAGATAAAAGAGAGAAGTGACCATCACCAGAGTTGTACAATGATAACAGAGTGATATAGCAATATAATGATATAGCAATATAATGATACAGTGATAATGATAGACATTATATGATCAATGAGAAACCATCAAAATGAATATCTTCTCTAGCTAATATGAACAATACTCTTCTCTGCTATCTGAACTGAAAGATATGCAGAACCTCTCAGAGAGATTACTTGAAGCAGTAAGAAAAGTGACTGAGACAGCTGAACCGGAATTAAAGCTCTGTATATGTACAAGGATTCTAAATGAGATTGAGGCCTTGTATATGCAGTGGCAGACTGAGACAGAGGTTAAACAACAATTGACATTCACTGTGAACTAAGCATTCACTATGAAGAGCTTTGCTGACACAATCATCATCATCAATAAGAATAGAGAAAACCAGATCTTAGGCCTGCAGCAGGAGATTGAATGTTTACACAGACAGATAACTATGCTGAATCTGGAGATCTTATCATAATTGTTCACAATCTCTTCAGAAGTGTATACATTATCAGAGACTGCTGTGCAGGATGAGAATCTGAGCATGAAATATATCAAGCTGAGAGATCTGCTGAAGCTATCAAGCTTCAATAGTGACTGAAAAAATAATGCTGCAATCAGCTGGCTAAGTCAGATGTGATCATATTATCAGATTGAATGTGAACTCACAGACAGATAGTCAATGAAATTTCAACAAGTCTTAAGATCTGCTGCATTTCTATGCAGAAAAGCAAAGTCATTATAAATAACTGATGAAAAGATGAATCTCACAGATCTGAAGTGATATTCATTTTCATGAACATGAAATGAGTTTTTCAAGTAAATCTTGTATAACTTTGAGAAAGTGAATGTATGAGATAAGTGTTATAAATACTTCACTGAGTGTAGATAAGTAAGTGATCTTACATCATACTTCACACACTTCAGCTTATACTATCTTGTGTTGAATAAAGAGCTTTCAACATCTTTCTGTTTATAGATCTTTATTCATGATCTTATGCCTGAGTTGAGAGTGGAATGAAAATGCTTAATCTCACAGCCAGACACAGTGAAAGAAGTATATAATATTCTTATTATACAGGAACAAGTGAGTCAATTGTAACAGAAAATACTGTAATTGAGTATGTCTCAGTGAAGAATGAGTAATCAGACTTCTATGACACAAGTCACACACCTGAATACAATGAATCTAGATCTGAATATCATTGCTAAAGCACTGAATTCTCTGAAAAAGAAATCCCCTGGGTGAAAACCTTGATGTTGTGAGCATTGAGCTTGTTTTAACTGCAGACATCAAAATCATGATGCAAAAGATTGCACTCAGTGTGCACAGTCAAAAAACTAGCAGGATCAGTGAGCTCAGAGACACTCGCTGATATTCTATGAAAAGTCTTCAAAGTGAAAGAGATGCCCGCGTTAGATGATTCTCTGAATCCTGTGAATGCAAAGAAGAAGCAGGCTTCTAAATGAGATGCAGGCGAGGATGATGAAGTGAACACTCATCTCAATGTCTTGAGGCCTGAAATGTTAATGTATAGAGGGCACTTGAGTAAGAATTGAGAGATGGCTGCAAAAGTGTTAGTAAACACAGAAGCTTCTATACAATATATTAATAATCATATGATCTGAAGATTGAAAGAGATCTGCTGAGTGAAGAATCCCTGATGTATAAGATTATCTGATAACTGATATCTGATATTATCTGCAAAAGTAAGAGTTCCCTTGCACTTCAGAGAATGATCTTGCTATATTTAAGTGTGAGAGCTGCAGAATGTGAAATACAATCTTATTCTCAGACTTGATTGATTTCAAAGGTTCAACCTGCAGATTCAATGATGTACATACTATATACAGTTGACTGATAGGAAGAAAATGGTTCATATGATTCTATCAACTGATATGAGAAGGACATTCCATGTCTCTGATATAAAAGAATTAAATCTGCTTATGCATCAATAAGCAAAGAGAATGATTCACAAGACCTCATCTGAAAGCATTCTGTATGTCATACAGGACCTGAAAGTGGAGGAAACCAAGATAAAGAATATGCAGGAGGACAAGTGTATGAAGGAGCTTCTGGAGAAGCATGAGAAGGTCTTTCAAACAGATCTTTCACTGGAATTGCTGCTGAAATGAGGATTCATACATGAGATTGACACAGGGGACACAAAACCAGTCAATCAGAACACATACTCTCTGTCACAAATGCATCTCAAAGAACAGAAGTGTCAGATCACTGATCTTCTAGAATGTGATCTCATACAATTCTCATCAAGCGCGTGAGGCTTTCCAGTTCTATTTATGAAAAAGATAGGTGAGAAGTGACAGATGTGTATCAATTACTGAGCACTCAACAAGCTTATGATCAAGAATGAATATCCACTGTCACAGATTCAACAACAGTTGAATACAGTTGAAAACACCTGATATCTATCAAAGATTGATCTTCTCTCAGAATACTGACAGATCTGTGTAGATGAACTGTCAGTTCCATGAACTGTGTTTAATATGCAATGAGAGAAGTTCAAATTCCTGGCAATGTCATTTAGTCTGACAAATGTGCCTATCATCTTTCAAATGATGATGAATACAATTCTTCATAAACAGAATGAAACCTCATGCCTTATATATCTTGATGATATTCTAGTCTTTTCAAACTTATATGATGAATATCTGAAGCATCTTGATAAAGTGCTTATAACTCTGACAGAGTATAAGCTCTATGTCAAATCAATTAAGTGTATGTTTGAAATGAAAGAGTTAGAGTTCATAGAACATGTAGTGAGTGATGACTGTATACACCTCATTTCAGAGAAATTGAATGTCATAGTGAATTAGCCGCAGCTGAGAAATGTACATCATGTATAACAGTTTCTTGAGTTAGTCTCATACTACTGCAGGTTCATCAAGGATTTTGCACAAATATCTGCATCACTCTCAGATCTCTTAAGAGAAATGAATGCAAATCTGTGAAAGAAGAAGTTTTATTCAATCATCTGAAATGCTGTGTGTGAAGAGGCTTTTCTCACACTGAGAGAATGCATAACAACATTCTCAGTGCTTATTCAATCAGATTGTGATAAACCTTTCTACATTGAGACAGATGCATTCAAATGAGCTATCAAAGACACTCTTCTACAGATGAGCAAGGACAGCAAGCTGCATCTGGTGATATATGATGGTAGGAAACTATCAGGCGCTGAGCTTAATTACTCAGTGTATGAAAAGAAATTGCTAACAATCAAGCATGCACTGGTGTTGTGGGATAGATATATTGACAACAGGTATATAACAACAGTGATCATAGATCATGAAAGTCTTGTCTATCTATAATTAACAATAAAACCTTTCAAATGCTTAGCATGTTGAATCTCAGAGTTTCAAGTGTATGATCTTCATATCAAATACTGAAAAGAATCAGATGCAGTGATGTCAGATGCAATCAGTCACAGATCTGATTTCATGAGTGAGAGTTCTATGAATCAGGCACAAGGGACATTCATGTTAAATGTGCTGAGAGAATACAAGGAATCAGAATGAGTGAATATCATAATCTCTTGCTTGAAGAATGACAAGATGTCAGATAACAAGTGTCTTGTGAAAGTAGTAGAAGAGATGCTTCTGAACTTCAAGCTGAGGAAATTGAAAAATGACATTGTGCTTTACTATAATCTAGAATACACAGAAGCTCTCTATCTAGAATCTTCATTTTGACATGACTTGATGACTCACATGCACAAAGAATTCAGTCACTTAGAAAGCCCTGAACTCATGAGTGTATTTAAATCAAGAGTGTACTGACTAAGCATGGCTGAGAATATTCAGATGTACACTCACAAGTGCCTGAATTGCCAGATCATGAAAGGATCTAAGAAAGGGTTAGAATGTGAAGAAGTACAATATCAGATGAAGTGTATGATACAACTGTTTAAATGATGAGAGATGAACCTCATAGACATATTACTGTGAATGTCAAATGGAAATTGATGAATAATCACTGCTATTGATTACACTACTGACTGGCCAGTTGTGAAAGCAGTTCCAGAGGTGACAGAGAAGGTGATGATGAAGTTTCTACATGATGAGATCTATGTCAACTATGAAATGCCGCGTGAGATTCTAACTGATAACAGTGTGAACCTTGTAGAAGAAGCAGTGAGGCATTTTGTAAGCCAGTTACAGACAAGACATTGTAGAATAATGTCATATCATCCGCAAATGAATGGGAAGGTGGAACACTTGAATGAAATCTTGGACAACATGCTGATGAAATATCTAGTGAGTAAGCCTACAAGACTATGAGATGAATATCTCAGACAGGTGCTATTGACCACATGGATTCAACAGCATGCAGTCTCCAAGCATTCATCATTCTACCTGTTGTATGGATTGCACCCGCGCATCCTGGAGAATGCTTCTGAAAAGATGAGGAAGAGAGCAGTTACAGATGCAATAGTAGCAGTTGCAGACACAACAGTCACAGATGCAGAACCAAGATTGAAAGAGATCAGGCATACATGTGCAAAAGCTAATGAGTTACTTCTGAACTGAGCAATTCAATTGAAAAGAATATGAGACTCACTTGTTAAGAAATTGAGTCTCAAGATGAGAATATAAGTTCTTGTATGTAATGAGAATTCTGAGAAGTTTCAATCTAGATGATTTGAGTCATATAAGATACTCAAATCACATTCTCTGAGAATGTACACATTAAAAGAATCAGAGAGATGAGTCTTATACAACTTAATCAATGATTCATGACTTATGAAAGCAAAGATGTAAGACCTGAGTAAATTATAATCATTCACAGCACTATCATCAGTATTGAAAAAGAAGAGACTTACAATTGAAAAGTCTTATGAAGTAAGAGAAATCATAGACACTTATGAACCAGATGATCTCACTTATTCTGATCTTTCCATGATTATAAGAAAAGAATGGGAAGAAATGAAGAAATCAGGTGAATATCATACTTCAATAAGTGATGAGACTGTAGCTGATTGTATAATAATACATCACAGATAGCAGATGTAACACAGTAAAGAGTGATCTCAAAGTGACAGACTTGCATGTGAATCAGATTGCAGAAGAAAAAGAAATTCAGAGTTGAATTCAACTGTTTACATCAGTTCAATCATAAAGATCACAGAGAATGAACTATCTGAAACATCCGTGAACACATGAGACCAAGTCATCTTGACTCCTGAGAATGCTCAGAGGTCAGATAAGGTTAGTTTTGATGAGCTGTTCACTGTAGTAGTCTGAGCAGATGAAGAGAGACAGTATAATGTGTGAGACAGAATCATAAAAAGTTGAAAGCTGCTGAACCTAGTCACTGAATGCTGTATCATATAGAGATTGTGTAAGAGTAGTGACTAGCAGATAGAGAAAAAGTATAAGAAAAGAAATGATGAATTGATTATTAACTGTAAGAATCAGCTGTAAAAGACAAATGTTATCATACATATCTCATTCATTTTTATATGTCACACATTTAATCTATTTTCAACACCACGCCACCTGAAAAATGCCAAAAACAAAGAAAATCTTAAAACTCAAGATTCACAAGAGATTCAAGAGTTGCAAGCTGCTCTTGTAACAATGCTGTGCATGTCTCTGATTTCTCTATCACTCTGCATACAACATTAATGTCATTTATCACAATATTGACTGAAATGTCAATATAGAAATGCATATGTGTACATGTAGAGAAATTGAAGAAGAGTGTGAGACCTGCAGAACCAGGAGCTGGGGCAGAAAGAGTGGAGATGGAAGAAACAGAAGAAGGAGAAGATGCAGAACCAGATGAACAATAGCAGGAGTCATTCAGAGTCAAACACTTATAACTCAGTGTGCACACAACCTTTCTCACAGAGAAGGGAGAGAAAGTGATGAGAGAAGCTTGAGAGTGAAAGAGGGTAGTCTTGGCAGCATTATCATCTTTGATGAGAATGGTCTCTGACACTGGAGCAACTAAGAACTATTGTTAGTGTATGAAAATTGCAAAATCAGAAATGAAAACAGTTATCAAATAAACATCTACTGGCCTTAGAGTTGTACACACAATTACAACATGCATGAGACTCCTCAGGAAGAGAGAGAGAGACACAGAGAAATGCAGGAAGCAGAACACAGTGTGTGAACAGCTCATTTTCATGATGACATTTCAGACAAGATGTATGAGCCTCACACCTGCAGGTATAAAAGAGTATGACATTCACATTCCTGTTTCTGAAAACATGAATATCTTTTGCCTGCATCATGAAGTTGAATGACAGACACTAGAGAATAAGCTGATACAGATCTATCATTCTGAAGGAATTCATCAGAGTGAATGTCTCTATGATATTGAACTTTATGATTGTAAAAAGCTTCTTGATATCTGTGAATGTCATGACTTCATACACAGTAAAACCTATAATGATTTTCTCTAAGAACAGAAAAATCAGTGTCAGATTAAAAAGATGAAAAGAAAAAGACTTATAATCTTGATACTGTTGAGAGAAGAAGTGATTCTCTGATATGAATGAATAATTGTCTTATCATGAATATTTAAAATGAATGTAATAATCAGCATCTGCAACTGAGCTTCAGATAGTTATATTATACACTGTCTTCATATAATAAATTATTCTGAGAGTTGATAAGAAGAGCAGAAGTGTACATACTGAAAGATGTGATTCATTAAGTCTATATAATATCTCCTTGAAATGGGAAGAGCTAGTAATGAAAGCAGAGACAGTAAAACCAGGGGTCGCAGGAACAGAGATAGCAGGAGCAGAAGAACCAGACACAGGAACAAGTGTAGAAGATTGAGAAGCAGCAGAGAAAGGAACAGAGAGAGAAGCAGCAGAGAAAGAAGTAGCAGAAGAGGCAAGAGAGAATGTGAAAGACCTGATCACATATGATATAAGCAATTCCTTCATTATCATGTTCTTCAAGTTCTCAATCAAGAATGCAACATCAGGTTCACTATCATTGATGAATGCGGATCTGTCAATGTGTGAAGATTCTATGTGAATAAAAACAAACATATCAGCATCTGTGTCTATGCAAAATCATGCCAGAAAACATGATCAGAAACCCGCTGAGAAGAGAAATGATTGAGAGTGTATGAGAAAGTGAAGAGAGTGTATGAGAAGATGAAGAAGATGTGTCATTCATAATAGTACATTCTGACAATCATTAGAAGATAAACAAGTTCTGACCATGTACATTTCACAACATGTTACACTTACTGCTAACAAACTGCCTGGTATGAGTACTATGATAACACTTGTTATGAGAACAGAGAGTCATTGTCAGAAATGTGTATGATATAATAGATGAACAGATGAAAAGAGTTGAACAGAAGAAGAAGTAGAAATCTTGAATAAAATAGTGACATTCAATGATGATGATGATGAAGAAGATGATTGAAGAATGAGAAAAGTTAGTGAATAAGTGATGTAATATAGTGAAAGTTTCTTTGTGAGAGTGTATGCAGAACACTAGCTGAATCAGAAATAGGTCACATGATTATGAAACACTAGTGGCGAGTTAATCTGCATGAAGCTAGAGTGTATAATATAGTCACATGAGCGTGACTGAATCTGATGAGAAAGAATGTGGTTTGAAAGAATGTATAACTGTCAGATAATAACACAGCTGCTTCCAAACTACTAGCATACACATACAAATGTAAAGAGGCCCTAGCAGCCGCTAATTAATTTAGCATACAAGATTCAATATATAAGAAGCCGGCGTACGCCTGTAATCATACGCTGGCTTAAGCAACCTTTGAATCACAATTGTACACTGGCTTAAGCAACCTTTGAATCACAAATCAATTGTTAATTACTTAAATATATAGATTGAATTTATTTTTATTACTATAATTAATTAATAATCAATTTAAAATAAATTTAAAATCAATTTAAAATTAATTATTAAATATTTTTATCTTAATATATTTTAAAATTCTGTAAAACATCTCTTTATATTCTATATGAATTTATCTATTTATTTAATTGATTATGAATCAGTTATACATGCTTTTTGATTGATTGATAAGCTGAGTAAATGAATGAATTGAAAGATTGAAAGTTAATTACCAACTGATTATTACTGTATTGTGCGAGGTCAGGGTCATGATTATGTAATGAGGTCAAGTGGCGCACTTAGCGAGGTCAAGTTTTCTGCTTCCTGCAAGCTAGCAACCTTTCAATCACACAAGCTTCACACCTTCCACACACTGACTATCAATGTTGTCTAATAAGTTGTCACTGTGTGTGTGACATTCAACATGATGCCAGCTCATCCTGCTGTTTCTCTTTAGTCTTGAATGGGTTGTAACATTTAAATATTTTCATTTTGTGTTATCCACCATACGAAAGAAAAAGAGACGTCATTTCATTTCCAAACTTGAATCAACTGGTGAAGTCAAAAGGTCGCCGGCTGAGGCAACCAGGGCTACCCAGTGGATGCTGAAGCGCCGCATCAGGGAGTGTGTCTGGTGGCGTGGACCGATCGATATTTCAAAAACAAAGGAAAAAAACAAAAGAATACTATCCTGTGAATTTCCCAAAAGCTTCCAGAGCCTTTTCAGTATCCACCCACCGCCAGCTATAAGTTATCAACTAAAGCGAACGGATGTAAAAGCCTCGACATGTCAATGTTAAACAGTGACGAGCCTCCTCCCCCGCCGTACAGTTTCGTCGGGTCATCACAACTCTCTCCTGCACCATCTGTTCCTCACGCGCCTCCACCATATCATCATCTTCTGTCGTCAGGCCAGGGGGGGTTGTCGCAAGCTCAACAACCGCAATCGTTCTCGAACAGCACCCAGTTGGGAACTGTTGATAATCGCAGACCTTCCAGGCGGCCGGAGCGGATACCATCTCACAGTCAGAATGCAGGGCAAAATGAAAATGCATACTGGGCGCCGCGCCAAAGGCAGGAGGAAGTCAGACTCCGGTAAGTTCTATGTGGTGGAGGCTGCCTGGTTTTATTCTATCATCGACTAACATGCACATAAAACCATCAGACAGGGCGACCTTGTGATTCTTATGATGGGACACACAGGGTCGTTGAAGAGCAGTTTTATCTCTCTGTTCGCCGACGGGCAGAGTGCTCCTATCGGTCACAGCCTCACAGGATGTATGTTTAACTCCCTTATCATATCAAATCCATCGCCTATCCCGACCAGTTCGATCGTTCGATCCGCCAGATAAGATTATTCCTCTCTAATTCGACATGCACAGGCACAGACAACATCGAAATCTACCCCTATCAAATTGACCAGAAAACACGAGTGATCCTCGTAGACACCCCAGGCTTCAACAAAGCAAACAGAAGCGATACCACCACTCTCAGCTCCATCGCCAACTTCCTGTGTCTCCTCTATAGCAACAACATCAAGCTAGCCGGCATCATATACCTACATGACATAACAAGCAGGCGCATGGACGGCCCCGCCCTGCGCAACCTACGTATGATGAAAAAACTCTGTGGCGCTGGCAATTTATCCCACGCAATCATGACAACGAATATGTGGGGGAAACTACACACGTTCGATGAGGGTGTAGCTCTCGAGAAGCAACTACGCGACCGCTACTGGAGCAGTATACTCAGCCACGGCGGCATGATGATGCGTCATGACGGCAGCAAGCGATCGGCGCAGGAGATTATCAAAGCCTGCCTCCTGCGCAGCCAAAAGCCAATCCAGCCCCTGGACATCCAGCGGGAAATGGTGATACAGGGCCAGCGGCTGGGCGACACGATGGTGGGTCGAGAACTGTATGCGGAAATCAGAGAGGAGAGGCAACGGTACGCCGGTGAACTTGCTGCGCTGTGCGAGGAACTAGATGAGGCACTCCGAAGGAAGGATTTCGATCACGGCCGCGTGCTCGGGGAGACGATGGAGCAGCTACACAGGAAGTTGAGACTTGTAGAGAAGAGTGGGAAAATGTTGAGGAGGAATTTCCAGCGGTTGGCGGATGAAGTGCGTGCGCGGGAGGATGGTCAGAAAAGGGGGCAGAAGAAATCTTTCGGACGGACGGCACTGGGGATTGGAGTGGGGACAATTGTGGGCTTGACGACGGGGTTTTTTATTTGCTGAATTCCTGAATTCCCCCATTTTCATGCTTTTTTGCTTTCTCCTCCTAGGTCAGATTGGCTCTTGGACTCACTGTTTTCTTTTTTTCTTTTTTTCTTGTTTGCCTTCTGGCTCTTCGCCCCCTCCGTTGATCGGACCGGCTCAGCAGCTCGCGCCTGATCTGCAAAACCACAGGATTTGTGATTCCCCTTTTGTTGTTTGTAGTTTATACACATGATGGCATAATTAGCTACAAGTTCAGATGATAATAATGATCTGTTTACTATACTATGAAAAGAGTAACTATAGATTGAAACAAGAATGATAGGAAATTCAGAAATTCAAATTTGATAATACACCCTCTTGTTTTTCAGAGCGGCTATTTAATAGAATTCTCAGCAATAAGCTTTACATATTTTCCTTAAGAATTTACACCTCGTAGCCCCTGGATTGATTCCGCCTACTACTAACCCCCACCACACCCCTCCCCACCAGGGGCCCAGCCCCACACTTCTACTCATTTCTAGTTAAAAGACCCCGGGATGACGTCGTTATTTACCCTTAGTTACTACAGTCACTATGCGGAGTATATGCTGCTGCAGAGAACAGAACACTCAAGCCATGCTCAAGCTAGCACATTTTGCTCGCGGCTCCAGAAAACACTATTTTCCAAAGTATCACTGATCGCTCAAATTTATCAATGTTTCTTACATACAATGGAAGAATGAAAGAGGTTGAATGATATTAAGAGATATCTTCAATGTCTTATACAACTCAGCACTAAGTTTTCAAGTGTTTTCTGTGCAATTATGTCAAATTACTTTGATGCTTGGGAAATCAATCAGTGCTCACCACGCACAATAATAACTTACAAGTACAGGATGAGCATTGGCAATACAACCTCGTTTGTGGTATGCACATGACCATACTATACTGAGTACAGTTGGTTGCAAAATCGCGCCTTATCCGTATAGGCATCCCTTAACCTGCAAAATGTTCCCCGCTTCCCACCTTTCAGGATAATAAGGTCATATCAACACCGCCATCATCGTCATCATCATCATCTTCTTCTGCTTCTTCTTCATCATAACAATATCATCATCGGCCAAAGCCCATACCACAACAATCTCTCGCGACCGCTCAGCATGGCCTCCGAGAAACCTCTAACCAGAACCTATCAATTCCATCTATACTCCTACTTCCGCTCGTCTTGCGCCGCCCGCCTCCGCATCGCTCTTAACCTTAAACAAATCCCCTATACAACCACCTTCATCAATCTCCTCAAGGGTGAACAGCTCTCCCCAACTCACCGCGCCCTCAACCCCTCCGCCTCCGTCCCTGTCCTTATCGTCACCACAGAGGACCCCTCGCCCGCCACCGAGGCTACCACCAGTAACCAAACTCAACTCCTATCCATCGGCCAATCCATCGCCGCACTCGAATACCTCGAAGAACTCTCTACAAATGCCACAAATACGAATCTAGACAACGGAACCCCCCTCCTCCCCCCCGCTTCCTGCCCGGAAAAGCGTGCCCGCGTCCGCACCCTCGTAAACATCATTGCCTGCGACATCCAGCCCGTCACAAACATGCGCATCCAGCAGCGCGTCAAGGCCCTCGGCGCTGATAATACCCTCTGGGCCCGAGAGCTGATGGAGACTGGCTTCGCGGCGCTAGAGGCGCTAATGCAATCTTGCGCGGGCACATATGCGGTTGGTGATGCGCTGTCGTTGGCGGATGTGTGTCTTGTGCCCGCGGTGTGGGGGGCGCAGAGGGTTGGGATGGATTTGGGGGTGTATCCGACTGTGAAGCGGGTGTTTAAGAAGTTGGAGCTGTTGGATGGAGTGAGGAGGGCGCATTGGAGTAGGCAGCCCGATACGCCGGAGGAGTTGACGGCGGTGGATTGAGCGGTTAGAAAAACATGTAACGTAATCCACCACCAACTCATACACCTCTTTACTATTTGATAACTCTATAGTCAAATGTCACAAAAATCACAAAGAAAATCAAGTTAGTTGTATTAAGAAGTATTTTCTGTAAATCTAGAGTGTATATAAACAGTATATTCAATAATTTCATATACACTACACTGAGATACTGCATGTTTTTGTGATTGAAACTGAATAGTTTTAATCAGTTTTTGATTCTCATTGATTGATATTTTATATATAACTCAAGACTTCTTCAATCTTCAAAACACTCTCTTGAGTTATAATTATGTCAAACGCAACTTTCTATCATTAGTAAGTGTGTCTCAGCTAGACTGACCGTGTGACCGTGTCTGGGACCAGGACCAGATTTTTTGATAGTCTCATTACCAATTCAACTGATCCCATTACACAGTTTTAACATTAGATAGTAGTCTTATACTGTCTCAGTGAGACTTACTGTCTACTCTTATCACATTTTTCAAATGAGATCATGATTTTCACTTCTCAATTTAAATTATTTTTATTGCTTTAAATGACTTTAAATCTTATTTAAGTGTTATCAAAAAGTGTTACTTTTTAAAAAATTAAAAATAGTCTAAAAAAAACCTTAAAATGTCTAAAAATAGTAACTTTATGTCAAGAATGAGACTAAATGAGATTAAATGAGATCATTTTCTCATTTTTTTCAAGTCATGATTTCATTTTAAGATCTGATATATAGTCACTTTATCTGTTTTTTTAATAGTCAGTCTTAGTAGAATTCACATCAAGAAATATATAAGATCAGATTAAATGAAATTAAACATGAAATTCATGATTCTAACAGTCAGTCTAGTCTCAGCATATTATCACAACTGAAATATTTTCAGTTATCATCATTTTTAATTTTTAAATGTGTATTAATCATCATTATCTTGTTTAAATCATATAAATACACTGTAAAATAGTTGAAGGTTTTATTAATAAAGCTATCTATGAAGAGTTTAATATGTTGATAATTACTACATCTACTCTAGTCACGTGTCACCTCAACCTATTCATTCAGTGTAACTCGTGTAGTTAGAATACAACATAATAATATTATTCTTCAAGAGATTATAAAGCTCTCTATGCAATGAAAAGCTGTAATATAACATGCAATTGACATCTTCATATGTCATTACAAGCATGTCTAGATAATTTATTAAGTGATTGAACTCATGATTAATCTAAGATCTGAAGAGACATCTGACTTAATAAAAGAATATATGTCTTCAAAACAGAGAAATGAGAAAATATTAGAGTAGTAAATGCAAGATTACAGATTACTGTCAATATTAATAACAAATCAGAAGACAGCTTCTGAGATATTTAAGCTGAATAAAATCATTGCAGAGAAATAGTCTGATAAGTTTAATATATACAAAGACTCAGTTGAAGATATTATCAGTGAGATATTAGATAATACAGATAGCTTAAATAATCAGAATAATAATAACTTTATAAGTGAGAAGACTTATATAAGATTAGAAATTATAAGACTTCAGCATAAAGTTAAGTAAATGAAGACAGATAGAGATAAAAATAAAGAGTTTAATATAGATTTAATAAACTATCTTCAACAGAAGAATAGAATATCTACATTAATAAAGATTCTTAATAAATTCAGAAATTAAGTAAGATTTATAAAGAAGTCTGTTATACTTACTGACTCTATAAATTATTTTATATGAAAGAAAGAGATTCTGCTTATAGTAAGATAATCTAAAATAGATGATATTTTTAATAATAAGCAGATTAATTCTGATAAGAATATCAGTATAAATATATAATATTTTTAATTAGAATGAAATATCTAGCTATATATTTATATATAATCTGCAATTATCTCACAGATTAAATCTTACTTTATTATACTTAAGAAGTCTTAACTATCTGCTTATTCTCTATAATCTATTATAGAGAATAATTTCACTGAAAGATCTGCTATTTACAGAACTCATCTATTTCAAGAATTAATTAAGATAATATTAAAATCAAATAGTTCTGATTATATATTTATCAAATATTTAATTACAATCAGAACTGATTATATCTGATTAAGATATAATATTAAAAATTTCATGTTTTTCAACAGACTTCTTACAGAGATTAGTAATGATTGATTATCTTTTATAAAGAATTAAATGAATGTAATAGAGAAGAATAAGAACACTAAAATACTTAAAGATGATTTTATGAAATTATATTGAGATATTCTTCTATAATTATTAACTAATGATAAATCTCTCATCTCTGATGAAAAGATCTCTGTAAATAATACTCAAGATTTTAACAGAAAGAATAAAAGAAATAAGAAGAAGAAGAACATTTCTGAGAATAAGAATAAAGATTTCATCAAGTCAGATAGAAAGAATAATAATACTATTAAAATATATTATCATTGTCAGAAGATTGATTACATTTAAATAGATTACTGATTAAAATTTTCTGAAAAACACTCTACTAGTTATGATAAGAATAAGAATAAGAATGAAATAGACTCAGTGTTAGTTCATAATATCATTGAGTAAGTATTTCATACAACAGAAACAGTCTATTCTACTGATTAAACTGACAAAGATATCTGAGTTCTGAACTCTGAATTCAGTGCTTATACTACATCTTATAAGAATCTCATATCAATAGTGCTGTAGAAGATTAATATTATATTAAAGATAACTGACAGATTAACAGCTTCTGCAACAGCTATAGAGAAGATGAATATATCAGTTAAAGAAGTAAATCTGCTGCTGCAGAACATTTACTACATTCTCAAGCTGAAGATTAATCTTATGAGTTTTAAGAAGCTTGTATATCAAAGCTATACATATAAGCAACTGATCTATGAGAATACTTATTCAATCTTGCTAACCTCTTCTGATAAGATGTTGAGTTTTACTGTTAAATTAAGTGATAAGAACATCTATATTCTGAAAAAATAATCAATAATTAGAAACTTGATTCAATTTATAATACTAAATAATGAATTTGAATCTGTGAAAATTCTACAGGCTGTAGAGAAAAAAGATCTTCTACTAGTATTACTTAATAAGAATATCAAAATTGTTAAACACATAATGTTATAATAATATCAAAAGCTTGATCATCTCAATTCTGCAGATATCACTAAATTAGCAGCAGATTCATGACTGAGAATGAGAATTAAGAGTGACAGGGCTTTACCATTCTGTAAGATCTGTATACAGGTAAAAATAACATGTTCAACATTTATATCAATGATAAGAACTGTCAAACCTGTGATAAGATTCTTCATAAATCTTGTAGATAATGACTGTATACTATATAATGAAATCAATCTCTCTACTCATAAGAAAGCTAATTATTAAATGAGTATTACAGATGATGTTACACACTACAGATGAATTATTCTTATAATATCAAAGAGTAAGATCACTGCACATTTAATGATCTTTATTGACAGAATTGAGATCACTACTCAATATTGAATTGAGACCTTACACTGAGATGATGAAGATGAATTTAAAAGTGATGAATTAAAGATCTACTGTCAGTGAAAAGAAATTACATATGAGATCACTATATCTGATACATCACAGTTCAACAGCCCTGCAGAATATGTCAATTATATTATAGATAAAAAGACAAGAAGCTTACTATTTAACAGCAGACTTGTAAGAGAACTTTGAGATGAAGCTATTCAAGCTGTGATTATGATAATCAACATATTCTTAACATCAATAAAGATTTACAGATGTCAAAGGAAAACCTCATTATTCTCTTTTAAAGCTTGAACAGATGTTCAATCTTCTGCTCATTGAATACACAGATGAGAATGTAAGATGTATAAGAAGAATCTGAAGATTATTAATAAGCTTGTGAATAGAACTGATGATAAGTAATAATAATTAGTTGAATATTAAGAACTGCATCAATATTGTATCTGAGACTCTATAACTTGAAAGCTTGAGATTGTAAGAAATGTTATTTTTAATGAAGAATTGATAATAGAAGAAGCATCAGTGAATGTCATTAGAGAAGCAGTCAAACTGTCAGAGAAATTGAATGTTCTTGATATTATAAACAGATGATAACACTGTCTTCTAAGAAGACTCATAAAGAATAAATCTGATATTTTAAAAATGCTTACTGATAATGATATGAACAGTGTACTGAAACTGACCTATCTTCTAGATAATAAGACACAGCTTGTCATAAATGAAGAGTCTGAAGATTTCATTAATAAGAATGATTCTGTTCTAAGTATTCTGACAGTCTGATCAACTACACTGACAGAAGTCAAGAGAAGCTCAGACTGAGATTATTGTCATGAGGCAATGAAAAAGAAGATTAAGATATTTGAATAAAAGAAGATATATATTGTTGTTGAGAAGACTCTGAAAATGAACATTCTTACAGACAAATGAGTGTATGATCAGAAATTGAATAATAAGAATGAAATTATCTACTTTAAAGCTCATTAAGTGATTAGAGAATTCCTACAATAATAAGATATTCATTATAATAAGTTATATACAGCAGTGATGTCTGAACCTATGTCACAGAGCTTATTCACTATATCAACAGCAAGAGATTGAAAAGTCAGATCAATTGACTATGTATCTGCATTTTTAAATGAGGTATTGCCTCAGAATGAGATGATATTTATACAACTACTCACAGAGATTAAGCATAGTTATGATGAATTGATAGAGCTTGTATATCAGAGCTTATACAGAATGAAACAGGCAGTAAGAACATAATATTTCCTTGTAACAGAACACTTAATGAATCTAGAATTCAAGATCTTATCTTATAACAGTGAATTTCTTTATCATTCAATTCATAAGTTATTCTTGATACTACATGTCAATGACTGTTGAATCACAGGACCTGAAGAGAGTGAAATTAAGTGAATTTTAATAAAAATCAGAAAAAGATTCAAGATAAAAGAAGTCAAACAGAATAAATCTTACCTGAGAATGAAGATTAAATGCCAGAGAAATGACAATCTAGTGATTATACAGCGCTGTTATATTGAGAAGATTCTTGAAGATTTTGAAATGAATAAGATGAATCCTGCAGAGACTCTTATAATGACAGATATATAACTGAAATTTTCATCTGATGAGGATGATAAATTGAATGACAACTTTACAGCTATAAGATATCATCACGAATTGAAATCATTACAGTATTTAATCTCAAGTAGCCAGTCAGATCTGGCATTTGCAGTCAACTATCTCTTATATTTTAACTCATATTTATACAAAGCATGTTGAGTAGTGTTAAAGCATGTTCTACATTATATTAAGAAGATAAAAAACCATGACATATTGTATAAGAAGAAGATAGAAGATGATCTGAGTTCTGTAACATACTGTGATTCAGACTGAGAAGGAGTGAATTCTCAATACAAATTGACTACTGACAATGTTATATTGATTAATGAGTCACTGATCTCATAACAGTCACAGAGACAGACATCTATTGTTAAATCAATCACAGAAGCTGAATATATTACAGCTAGTGAGACAGCTTATGAGATAATCTGATTGAATGATATATTATATAACACTGAGTTGATGAATGATGAAAAAGCAAAAATATACTCACATCTATAAGTTAATAATAAGAAAGCAATTGATCTAGTAAAGAGGAAATTCTTAACATTAAGATTACATCACATTGAGATTAGATATCATATTCTTCACAATTTTATTGAAAAAGAGAAAATCATGATAAAATATATTAATTCTTCAGTGAACATAGCTGACAGGCTCATCAAGTCACTGATGAAGCCTGCATTTGAAGAATTTGTCAAGAGAGTTAGCATTCAGAAAATTAAGAAGAAGAAATGATTGAATGATAATGATGATACAGCAGAACAATGAATTTTACATGTATTTCTTGATTTTTACAGTTATTGCTGTACAGACACCTTTTCTAATGAGAAAATCAGAGTTCAATTCATGTAATTAATTATTATTGCATTTTTGAAAGATTTGAGAATAAGAGAGGCCCCGAGTAGCAGCTTATTATAGATCACAGTGTAGTAAGAAGAAGTGTTGATAATTACTACATCTACTCTAGTCACGTGCCACCTCAATCTATTCATTTAGTGTAACTCACGTAGTTAGAACATAACACAACAACATTATTCTTCAAGAATATAGTGATTAGTTACATAATCTACAGAGATTATTATAAATAATAGCTATAATAGCTGCAACAGTTAACATTCTCTCTGAAGATAATAAGAATTGCATATAAAAATACTTAATTCATCAAGATAGTCTGTCAAAAGTAATTATATATGTAAAATTAATCATTTCTTACTTTTTCACCTATAAAATCTAGTAAAATCATGAATTAGATATGTAATGAGTCTGTATCATAGAGATTAGTATTAGATATAGAACTGTAGCAGGCTATGTCTAATCAATAGATTTCTATCAAAAGCTCTGATTCTCAGTCATTGATTTATTTCATTACACTTCTTAGATTTCTACTGAAAGCTCTGATTTTTAGTTATCAATTCTCAGTTAAGAAACTTATAAAGTTTCTATTCTTTCACTCTGAAGCTTTATTTTATATATATATAAATATTCACTCTGATCACTGATTCTCTGTGACACACTGCGTCTGATTAATTATATAGACTATTTCATTACACTTTACAGATTTCAATCACTTCATTTTTGAATATATATACTCTGATTCTCAGTCATTCTCAATTGCTGATCTGCAGCTGTCATGAATATATATACTTTAATTCTCAGTCATTCTCAATCATTAATTCTCAGCTGTTATAAATGTGAATAGATTCTTTTACTCTGAAGCCTCACTGCATGCATCATTATATATATATATAAATATTCATCTTAATCACTGATTCTCACACTTTCTCTTTCTTTTCCTTCTCTAATGTTTTTCTCTTTGTTATATAACATCTATATATTATATTAATCTATTCAGTGTAGGTCTCTTATACTAGAAAAACATTCATTATCTTCTTATTAGAAATGATTATTCATGTATTATCTTTGTAGCGTACGCCGCTACGTAGAGTCAGATATAAGAGTAAAAACTTGTCTTATTCTCTAAAAGATAAGAGATGAGTGTACTCTCTTATATATACAGTGATTGTTTTATAGAGATTAACTCTTATAGCAGAAGTGATTATCTATGAAGAGAAGAACAGAGACTCTGTAGAGAAGAAGCAGACACTCTCATAGAAGAAGTAATCACATATGAAGAAAAGAATGAAGACTCTGTAGAGAAGAAGTAGAAGGTCTTATAGAAGAAGTGATTGCATATGAAGGAAAGATCAGAGAGAGAAGATAGAAGTGAAAGCTTCAGAAAACAGCAATAGATGAAGCAGAAGCTAGAGCTGAATAGAGAATTGACTTGAATAGAGAGTGAAAGCATGTCACAGTCTCTTTATTCAAAAGAATGTGGTCGCAGAGAAGAAAAAATGATGTTGAAAAAAGATGACAGATATCGCGGGCGCTAGGCTCAAAGAGATGAATATTATTCAAAAGTGCTAGTCTGTTTACATATACTGCAGATATCATAGAAAAAGAGAAGACTAAGTGATAGAATTACTTATTCATACAAAGAGTGATCAGATGTAAGAATTGTTTATCTCTACAAAGAGTAAAAGATGTAAGAATGACTTGAAAAGAAATGATAAGAAAGAGACAGAAGTTCTTTAATCTAAAAACAGCTGTAAGAAAAGAAAGAAATTGTAAAGAAATTATAAGAAGCTTGAATAAGAAAGAGTTCTTTGATGAGATAGATAAGAATGAAAGTTTCATTGTAATGAGAGAAAGATTCTGTGAGTGATAGAAATTAATATAAGTGAATGATTGTATTAATATATATATCATAATCACTTTCTTCTTATTCTTCTCTTATTTCTCATATATCTTGCTAAAATTTAACATAGCAGAATTAGTGAAAATCATGATATATAAAAGATTAGATCATGAAAATGATGAGTGTTAAGAAGAAGTTAACAGCTGTGAAGACAGACGCAGTGAGTATGATGAAAAAGACCTTAATCTTAGAGAAATTATTTCAGTCATTAAATTAGAAGAAGTGTGATGCCCTTATTCATATAAGTGATAGAGAAGAGAAGACAGGTAAGAAGACTGATGAAGAGAAGACAGATAAGAATGAGATAAAAGAAAATGATAAAGATGAAGAGTTAGAATTTCAGATAGAGAATGAGTCAGAAATCTTTCATTCTGATAACTTCAGAGATAGGCTTCTGACACTATCAACTTATCTTTTCACATATAAAGTGATCCAAGATCAAGATAAGAGAAAGACAGTGATATCTCATTATCACTTAGCTAGACTGTATGATGCTGCTGCAGAAGAGTTAACAGATGAATCACATGATAGAAGCTCAAAGAATTAAGAAGAATCTAAGACTGTGATATGAAAGCTTATAATATCATTTATTCATTTGAAAAAGTTATAACTGTTCACACACTGATTTTAAGAAGAAGATATCAAGATAAATAAGAGAGAAGAGAGTCAGAAGACTGCTGTGAAAGTAACTGATAATAAAGAGCTGTAAGTAGAACTGAAAGCAGGAGCTGAATAGATAGATACAGATACTAAAGAACTATCACTGATAAAAGAGAATAAGAAGTGCTGAAGAGCTAGTCAGAAGCAGTATGAAACTTTGAGTGATAATATTTTGAGAAAGTCAGAGTGAAAGAAGAATATTGAGAGTGATTAGATGTCTTGACTGTATGATATAATATGTATGAGATATCTGTATTATGATGATAAGACTGACTTGTGCTTTTAGCAGAATGACAAGCTTACTTGTCTGAGCATGTCAATCATGCAGAACCTGACTGTGAAGAGGCTTGCAGATACTATCTCAATTATTGAAAGACTTACAAGATATAATGAGAAGATGTCATTTATTAATTGTGAATTTTTCATTTTACTCAGTCAGTAATTGATTAAAGATTTAAGATAGTTATCTATTAAGTGAAAGTTACACTGATGAATGAATAATAATGAACTAATTACTTCTTAGACTGTTAATTCTAATAATTCTACTAATCAGAATATCATTATTCTGCAGATCTGTGGAAAAATAGCTTCTGTATTATATCAGTCTTATATGAAGAGCCAGAGATGATTTGAGAAATGTGTGATTACTTCTGCAGATGATAAACAGACATAGTAAGAATATAACACTTACATCAACTGTTAGTAAGAAAATAAGAGATCTCACTACTCTTTCAATCACTGTAGTCAGTATGAACTCAGATGAAACATGAATAAGTTACTATTTAAAGAGAGTGTGTCTGAATTTAAAAAGACTGCAGTCAAAAAAGTGAATGTTGATGATATTATTGAGATCAGTGATATAAAGAAGAAGAATGATTCAACTATAGTTCTAATGAAGAGAATATCTATATCTTTCAAGCATAAGATATTGAGTTCAATTACACTGAAACTCTCAAAATATATTCAAATCAGTGAGCAGAGCATCTTAACATCTGTGAAGATAGACAGTGAGATAAAGACAAGCTGTTCAACCTCTGCTAAGATGATCAATGAGGCTAAGATAAGCAGTGTATAATAATCATTGATTCTATCTTCTGAAGACTGTATGATCAATTATAGAGCTTAAGATTTGAAGATACTGAGACAACTGTCTAATCTTGATAAGCATAATCTGAATGTTATTCAGATCATGTGAAAGAAACTGAATAAGATAGCTGAGTTCATCAACATGATTTCAGCTGCAGAGAATATTATGATCAATAATTATTTCTTTAAGTTACTCAGTGAGGTGCATTTCAGTGATCTTATGAATGAGAGATTATCAGCAGATATTGTATTCTGAGACACACATCTCACTGAACAGAAGGTCAAGCTGCAGAAAGAGCTTAAAGATAATTGATAAGAAGAGACAGAATGAAATGATGAAAAGAACAGAAGATGATGATTTTCTTATTTTCTTTATCTTCTTATTTGATAGCTAAAATTAAGTTATAATACATTTTCTTTCTTTCTTTCACTCTCTCTCTATTTTACTTTTCTTTCTATTATTTACTCAGCTGATCACAAGGCTTCTTAGTCATGAAGACCTTGATCAGATGCAGAGTGTCTTGTGCAATGACTTCAAGAGACTCTCAGATCAGGTCTTTATATCTCTTTCACTTAATCTGAAGATAAGTCTTATCATTCCCTGTGTGCTTTCTTATGATGTTTTCAACTTCAAATTACAACTAATTATCAATAAGTACTAATTCTAGTGATGAGTGCTTTATATTCACTTCTATTAACACAGTCTTTTTCAGATGAATAATGAAGATTACTGAGTGTATTTATCAACTAACTGATAGTTTCAATTGAAATGTTATATCTGATATCTTCTGTAGAACATGAAATAAGTCTATCTATAAGAGTAATAGCTTGAATATTTCTTTTAATATATAGCTCTTTTGAGCTTTTTGAGCAAGGTTCAAGAAGACTCAATCATCAATCTGAATAGTTAATTAAAAATAAGATCAGTCAAAGAACTCAGTCATTCTAGCTTTTACTAGAGTATATAAGTCAAGAATGTCTTACTGCATTGTATCTTACACAGTGATAAACTCAGCTACATCTATCAGAGCTTTCTCATTGTTCAATAACAGTTATCTAGACTTTACACCTGTGAGCAATTCAAAGAGAGAGATCATTGATGACTATACAGCTACTGAGTTTAACACTCTTTTCACTTATTCAAGCAGAGCAGTTCAATTTGCTTTATATTCATCTATAAGAAGTATTTACAATGTGACTTCAATCATGAGATTGATTTACTTGCTTTGACTGTTTGAGTGAGAATTGTAGACAGTTATCATTCATATCTTAATTCTCATGAGTTGAAGAACTGACTTTTAAAATTACAATGTAAATTTGAGATCTCTATCTGAAATAATTATCAGTGAGAGCTGTCAGCAGCAGATCATCTTCTTATAGAAGTCTTTCACTCATTATAAAGCATTTCATCATTTCTGTTCTATAATTAGAATTACTGCTTTCAAAAATTTGTCTGTGATTATTAATATAGTATTACAATTATTGCTCACAGATAATTCTGTAATAAAATTAATTGAAAGAACTTCAAACAGCTGTTTTAAGAATGAGATGAGATGTAATTTACTCTCTGATAAGTAATTCAGTAATTTAACTAGTTGATAATTAAGACATTGTGATAGATGATTCAGAATTCTCTTTCAGACATGAGAAAGAAAGAAGAACTGATGAATAAGGTTTTTCATTCAATGAAGACCAGAGTAACCTGCTGCATCATGACACATACAGATAATGTCTCACATCAGTGATTTGAGAATATAGAGATGTAATTCTTTGAAGAACAATAGCCTGTCTTACACTGTAAATGACTGATATCATTCTTTCTGACTAATCTTGTGAAAGACCTTTCTCAATGCTGAGTTATAAGAAATATCTCAGTGTAGTTGCTTTTTGAATTCATCAGTGAGCTCTATCACTGTAGTTGAAACTATACATATCTTCACTGAAGATGTATCTATCATCAGTCTGCCTGTCTGATTGATGATAATCTGATAAATTTTTTTCTACTCTTCAGAGAGAATCTCTTCTGAATCATTATCTAGATAATACAACCTGAATAGAATATCAGTATTAGTATATACAGCACTCTTATAATAGCAGATTATCATCTGTGAGAGATATAAGCTTAGAACTAAGACTTAATTCATCAGTCAGTTGCTATAATAATCTATTACTGATGACTGAAAAGTGAACACAAGAGTGACATGATCTGTGATAACTGTAAACTCACTGTCTAAATACTGCAGTAATTTCTGCAGAGCTTATATAAGTTTAAAACACTTTAATTCAGTTACTCAGTAGTGCTTTTCAGCTGCACTTAATCAGTGAGAGAGAAATAGAACAGATCTTTCAATGATATTCATTCTTAGTTAGTGTAGAGCTACTCTGATATCTCTTTACTTACTGATATTCACATACAATATGAAGAGACATTTAAAGTCAGAATATGTCTGAGTGAGAGTGTTCATCAAGACTTGCTTTATCATATCAAATAAATGTCTGGCTTTTATAAGCAGAGTGTGAAACTGTGATGAGTTCTCAAATCTCATCAACTTAATCTTAGCTGTGTATGATGCTCTTTTCTGACTTATTTTTGAACTGTTATACAGTAACTTAATCTTGAGAGTCTCTAATGCTTTTATCTGATCTGTATAAAAATCAACAAAATCACAATAATAATTGAAAAGGCTGACAATTTCTTCTAGTTCTTCAAGTGTTATAGAGAAGACTAGATTAGTAATAGCAGCTACTTTCTATTCTTAAGTAGATATATCTAGTCAGCTGATATGATGACTCAGTAAACACACTGAGAGATATATAAAATGATATTTAGTTAATAACATTGTTATCTCAGACATCTCAAGAGCTGCAAAGACTTGCTGCATAGAATGAAGATATTCATTCAGTGAGTGAGAGAAGATGATGATATCATCTATATAGACTAACACAAATTGTCATAGAAATTTCACTAGAATCTTCTTTATATACTGTTGAAAGAACTCAGATGAGGTTGTCAATCTCATTGTAATAACTGTAAAATGTTCAAGATCTCAGTGCAGAGTTATAAATGTGATTTTGAAATAATCATTCTATTCAATCACTTATTGAAAGAAGTCTTGACAGATATTCATGAATGAGAATACTGTAGAATTGCTGAGTGATTGCAACACATCTTGTTATATCAGTAAAAGATATGCATTGAGAAGTAAGTATACATTTACTTTTCACAAATCAATCATCACTCTCAGCTTCTCTCTAAGTCAGATCACAAAGATGAATGAATCAATGAGGTTTCTGTTTTCAAGAGAAACACATTCAATTCTTCTATCTTACAGAAGTGAGTTCAGAATCTGATCAGTGACTTCACAATCTCTTCAAGATAGAGAATAGAATCTCTGTTTCAGACTGGAAAAGTTACTCTTATCAATGAATCACAGTGATATCTTAACATTGTCTGAAAATAAGTCTAGACTGAAGTTAAATAGTTTGTAGTGTTGATCAATGATTGCTTGAATAACTGCTCAGTCTTCTATCACTCAGTGATCTGATATATCTGTTTGAACCTGCTTGATGAGAGTGTCTGCTGTGAGAATTTGAAGTGAATTATTCTGATCTTTCACATCTATCAAATGTAATTCAATGTATGAGATAGAAAACAGGAAATCTTTCAAGTCAGAATAATGAATGATATCAGTATTGACAGTATAAATGACAATCTTCTTTCACTGCTGAGACAGCTGTGAGTTTGACAGATGTCTACCTGCGCGGATAGTATCTCTGATGATCTTAGTATTTATGAAATATCTTTCATGAAATGTAACAAGCTTACTGTGAATATTGATAGTTGCTTTCACTGATGATAATATATTATTAACTATGATTATATTGCATCTGAGATATCACACTAAGTGAAATTCATCTTCAACAATGAAAAGAGAATTATTATTCATTCTCAAGATAAGATCTGTTATTATGAATAGATTTGATTCATCAGCTTCTGAGCTAACTTCTCAAATACTCATATATCAATCATGTGACATAGAGATCAGTTGACAATGAGAGAAGAATAGACTTGCTATTATTGTGTTGATAAGTGATATATCTGTGCCCGTATTCATACAAACAGAGAGATTGCCTTGTGACATAATGACAGAAATAATGAGAAAGATGATAGACAAATACTGTAGTTCACTAACATATTCACAATCACTTATAGAGATATCACATGCTGTAACTGCATATATATCAGTATTAAAGATATTCTGATAATCATCTGAGAGAATGTCTGTAGACAAGATAAGTCTCTCAGTATCTATCTTACTAATTATTTTTCTGACTCACTATCAGAATCTAGACTGAGATCTAGATTCAGCAGTTCATCATTATCTTTCTCAGTACTCTTCAGTTCAACTTGATTCATCAGATAATTACTGTTCTTCTCTTTTTTAAGACAGTGATTGATGTAATAAGAGTCTTCACAGATATAGTACTCTGCTGCAGGCACTCACAGTCTTTCTTCTTCTATTATACACTGAATCAGTAACTTACTCATTATGAGAGCACTTGTGAGAATCACTGCTGTCTCTGTGATAGACACAGACAGCTTTGTAACTTCTGTCTGCTTGAACAGAGAGATGTGATACAGACAGCAGTCATTATTCTGTTCAAAATGTTTAGAACTATATATATAGTCAGTGAATTGAGTCTTCTGATCAGTTCAGATATGTCAGACAGCTGACTCATTGTCTCTAATTCATTGTTGAAAGTTATTCAATTGTTCAGCAGAAACAAGCAGTGTGATTAAGAAAAGATTGATCTCTAAATTCTTTCATAAGAGTCTTTTTATCATAACAGAGTCAGAGATTGTAGCAGCTTACAGTAAGTTAATCTTCTGTAAGATGTATAATACCAGAAACATTATTATTATTATTCTTCTTCTATTATACTCATATGCAAGCAGAGCTTATAATGAGTCCTTGCGTGATGATGTTAAATACAGGTCAAGTGTTGGTTATACAGAAGGAAATACAGGTGTTAAGACCACGCCAAGATAACAAGAACATAGGAAAATACAAAGAAGTGACAATTAGATACATGCGATAATAACTTCCCAGCCCAGGAACATAGAGCGATTTGTTGAAGCGATTTGTACACCTTTGTATTTATTAGAAACCTGAGGTGCTTGGGTTCCGGATTTAATGTATTCCCTGCGGGTTTCGAACCCACACGCCTTGGTTTCCCACGCCAAGGCGCTACCGGGTGGCCGCATTAATCATTCGGTCACCAGGGCTAATGCCAGGAACAGTTCATCTGACTTCTCAAAGAAAAAATGCAGAGTCTGAGCTTTCATTCAAGCTTTCTCTTCAGATAGCTGAAACTCGCATTTTAACTCATCAATAGTGATAGAGAGGAAGATATTCATATTTTTTCTCATTTCAATAGATAGACTGTTATGCTATTTCAACACCTGACTTTTCAGATATAGAAGAAACATGCAGAGAATCACATCATCTCTCTTCTATATAATAATGAATATCAAGTAACTGATAAACATTATTATATTCATTTTCACTGAGTTAAATAGCATGATGTTATCAGTCTGTAATCTCATTAATCTATCATCACTTTATACAGATGAACAGAGTTCACTATTGAGCAGAAGATCAAGATTGTTATAAGTAAGTGTCTGATCTCTGTATATTCAGTTTTTCTCTCACTTATAAGTAAAATGTGCAGTGTGAACTTCTCTGAGAAAATTAATCCTGTCTCTTATTAGATTATAACAGTATATTCTGTCTTCAGCACTGCACAGTCTCTGTGAAATTGTCAGCATTTACTAGATTCTAGAAGATGATTCAAAGTCTTTCTTAAAGAAGACATCTAATTACTGCATAGACTTGTTAAGAAAATCATCAGCTCTGATATCTGTTCTGTTAATCTGAGCTGAACAGTCTATCTGCTGATAATGATTCAGCTTCTGTCTTTGAGTGATGAGCACAGCTTCCTCAGTATGAAAGCTATTTTATACTTTCATTAATCTGCTTCTTTCATCTGTCAATTGTTGAAGATTCTCTTGAAGTTTGTTGACATATTCATCAATATAAGTAATACACTCATTCAACTGCTTCTTCTACTGATTAAGCTGATGTTCACATTCTTTAAGCTCACTCTCTTATCAGATCAGTCAGGCTTCTAGCTGTTCTAACTTCTCAATTGTATCTAGTATTGCTACTTTATTAGAAGAAGTGTGATTCTGATAATCAAATTTATAAAAGCTTGAGACTATTGAATTCCTCTTCTTAGTATTCTTTATATTATCTGTGTGAAAGACCTGTAATCAGAAATCAATGACATTCTTTCATTTCACTACTGAAGTGAAGTTAAGAACTGTTTTTATATCATTATAACACCTGACTGATACATCTATAAGAATATCTTTCACTTTGATACAATTGTACAGTATCACTTGACTTTTGACACTCTCATACTGTTTATCTATATTCTGTCAGACTTCTGTAATTATAATAGTATGCTTTTCAGTCATTGCTTGTAAATAAGTTTGTTCTGAGTCAGGTTCATCAGTGAATTCTCAGATGAGTCATTCAATTCTGCTAATAAGCTTATCTAATTCAGTGAAAGAGAGTAACTGATGAGAGCTGCTCTGAGTAATTTATCTATTCTATTTCATTATTGTGACAGAGCTGATAAAGTTGTATAAGAGTGTAAAGATGAGTTTATCATAACTGTAATTATATTCTAGACTGATCACTAGTACTATGACATTCTGAAGTGAAAGATGCTCAAATGACTATTAGCCAGACCTATCATCAGCTGTAGTATTGAATGAGATAGATTTAAACAACAGCAGATCAGATCAATCACTAGCTGCAGTGCTGAAGAAGATAGAATAGCTGAATAATCACAAGCTAGACTAATCACTAGCTGCAGTGTTGAAAGAAGATAGAGTAACTAATCAGACTGATTACTGACTAGTCAATTCTCAGTATTTACAGCCTGATTCAATCATCAGTGCTATATATATTGAGAGTGAAGCAGAAGTTAAAGAGGCTAGAAGAACTTGATTCTTAATAAGACATGCTATCAAATTGTTGCATACACTGCTATGTAGAGTCAGATATAAGGGTAAAAACTTGTCTTATTCTCTAAAAGATGAGAGAGGAGTGTACATTCTTATATATACAGTGATTGTTTTATAGAGATTAACTCTTGTAGAAGAAGCAATCATCTATGAAGAGAAGAACAGAGACTCTGTAGAGAAGAAGCAGACACTCTTATAGAAGAAGTAATTATATATGAAGAAAAGAATGAAGGCTCTGTAGAGAAGGAGTGAAAGCTCTCATAGAAGAAGCAATCGCATATAAAGGGAAGAGCAGAGGGAGAAGGTAGAAGTGACAGCTTCAGAAAACAGCAAGGGATGAAGCGGAAGCTAGAGCTGAATAGAGAATTGACTTGAATAGAGAGCGGAAGCACGCCACAGTCTTCGTATTAGAAATGATTATTCATTGAGATATCTGAACATGTAATAATGTATAAGAAATAGAGAAACAGTCAAAGAGTGAAGTGAATACTGAGTTCTTAGATAGAAGCTTACTTATCAGTCACTCTGACCTCATAATAAGAGAATATCAGTGAAAGACTTGAAAGTTCTGACATCTCAGATGTATGAGATATTCATATAATTACACTTTCACAGATATCATACATCTGATAAATGATATAATCGTGTCTAATGACAATATGAGAGAACGCTTGAACATGAGTATAGATATGATACTACAGTGACTCTAAGTAATGTTAAAATTACAACAATAATAAATAGCTGATATACATGCAACTTGCATGTATATCAGCTATTTATGATGCAACTTAACAATATTAATATGAAGAGATTCAATGATTATTATAACAAGAAACTTATGCAATTTCAACATTTACCGAATTGAATATAAAAGCACTGAAAGAATACTTAGATACTCTCATATATTTTAATACTTCTGATCTCACTCTCTACTCATCATGAAGAATGAAAATGCTTATGAAACTGAGTGTGAATAAAGATGTCATCAGTTTACTAATCAATCAAGATTGATATATCAATGAATAATTGAAGAATCACATGAAACAGAAGTTTCATTCATAAATAAAAGTATGTAAATCAGCATTATAAATATCTAATAATATTATCAAATATCTTAATATTCTGTTCTGAGACACTATCATATAATAGAAAGTGTTAGATTGATTACAGAGCATCTGACAGAGAAATACTTCTCTTATGATATTTATCTCTTACTTTAACATTAAAATCTTAGAAGCAGATGATCAATCATGAGAGAATTAAATGAAGATTAGTATACTTAAGAAGATATTAACTTTCAAACTCTTACAGACTCTTATAAGTGTAGATAAAGACTTAACTTATAACAGCTTCTGCACACAGCTTCAGACATTGAATAATCATCTTATCAAGCTCAAGAGTATATAAAACAGTAATAGAAGATATTACACTTCAGTTACTTATACATCTGTGCTGAGAAATATTAATGATGCAGATATTATGAACTGAATAGATTTAAATATCTATATATAAGTAAGAGTTTCTGTTGTTTGAATAGGCTTCTGAGTCTCTGAAATCACTTCTGAGAAAGTCACTAATTAATATCAATATAAAGTATGCATTAACTGTAACTAATTAGAATACATTACTTTCAACTGCTGATTGATCTATGTACATTCACACTCAGAAGAAAGATCAGCATCTTCTTAATTAAGAGAAAGATCAGTGTATTCTCATTCAAAGAATAAATCAGTGCCTGTTCATGCTAACTATATTACAGTAAAAAAAGATTCAGAAGATAACTATAAGAATGTTCTAATGAAATAGAGAAAAGATTAGCTTCTGTTCAAATTCACAAACAGAAGCTTGAAGAGGTCAGATGATAACAATTTGAAGAGAAAATAACAATGAATGCAATTCTCGTATCTACTGTGATTAATATCATGTATAATATGAAAGCTATGATAGACAACAGTCTATGCCACTATGCAATGATTTATTGAATAAGGAATTCATATTCTCTTTGCAAAGAAACCTGGTGAAGGACTCTGATTCTGTGTGAACTATCAAGAACTGAACAGAATAACAAAGAAAGACTGCTACTTACTATCTCTTATTAATAAAACTCTAGCTCACATTGAACAAGCTCAATGATTTATAAAACTAGATATCATCACTGTGTTTCATAAGATTCACATTGCTGAAGAAGATAAGTAACTTACAGCATTCTGAACACAATATAATCTCTTTGAATGAATAGTTACTCTCTTCAGACTGGCTAATGCTCTCAGTACATTTCAGAAGTATATCAACTGAACACTCTGAGATTTTTTTAATAACTTCATGTCTGCATATCTTGATGACATTCTCATCTTCACTAATAGATTCAGGAAAAAACATCAAGAACATGTACAGAAGATATTATAATAACTACAAGAAGCAGAACTATTAATAGATATTAACAAGTGTGATTTTGAAGTCAAGAGTATTAAATATCTGGGTTTTATTATAGAAGCTGACAAGAGAATTTGAATGAATTCTGAGAAAGTCTCTGTCATTCTTGAATAAGAAGCTTCATATACTGTGAAAGATGTATAAAGCTTCATTGAATTTGCTAACTTCTATCAGTGATTTATATAAAACTTCTCAGATATTATAAGATCACTTACAGAACTTATTAAGAAAAACTTAGTATTTCAGTGATTAGTAGACACTGAAGCTGCATTCATACAGATAAAGAAGATATTCATCAATGTCTCTCTGTTAATGATATTTAACTCTGATTATAAGACAGTTATTGAAGCTGATTTCTCTGACTACATGGCAGAAGAAGTGATATTATAATATAATGATGAAGATGTTTCACAATCATATATCTTCCTGTCTAAGAAACTGAGTCTCACTGAAAGCAATTATAAGATCTATGACAAGGAACTTCTTACAATTATACACTGTTTAGAAGAATAAGACTTCAAACTCTGAAGTGTCTTTGAATTTAAGATAATTGTAATTCAAAGGTTGCTTAAGCCAGCGTACGATTACAGGCGTACGCCGGCTTCTTATATATTATACACTAAATTAATTAGCAGCCGCTATGGCCTCTTTACACTCATAAGCAAGTTCAGAAGCAGCTGTGTTATTATTCAACAGTTGTACATTCTTTCAAATCATCATACATTCTTCTGAACCACATTCTCCCTCACCAGATTCAGTCACACTCACATGACTATGACATCTGTTCTAGCTTCATGCGGATTAGTACACTACTAGCATTTATAATCTTGTAATCTATTTCTGATTTGACTAGTGTTCTGTGTACACTCTTATAAAGAAACTTTCACTATATTACATCACTCATTCACTAACTTTTCTCATTCTTCAATCATCTTCTTCATCATTATTATCATCAAATGTCATTATCTTATTCAAGATTTCTACTTCTTCTTCTATTTAACTCTTTTCATCTGTTTATCTATCACATTATACATGTTTCTGGTGATGACTCTCTGTTTCCACAACAAGCATTCTTATAGTGCTTATACTGAGCAGTTTATTAGCAGTAAGTGTAATGCATTGTGAAACATATATGATCAGAACTTGTTTATCTTCTAACAATTATCAGAATGTATTACTATGAATGACATCTCTTCTCTATCTTCTTATACATTCTTGATCATTTCTTCTTCTCAGTGAGTTTCTGATCATGTTTTCTGGCATGATTTTATATGAATGCAGATGCTGATATGTTTGTTTTTATTTATATAGAATTCTCATGCATTGACAGATTCATGTCTGCTGATGATAGTGAACTCAATGTTGAATCATTGATCAAGAACTTGAAGAATGTGATAATGAAGAAATTGCTCATATCATGTGTGACTGAGTCTTCTGTGTTCTCTCTTGCCTCTTCTGCTACTTCTTTCTCTGCTGCTTCTTTCTCTGTCTCTTTCTCTGCCACTTCTCAATCTTCTACACTTGTCCCTGTGTCTGGTTCTCCCGCTTCTGCTATCTCTGTTCCTGTAACTCTCACTTCTGCTACTTCTGGTTTTACTATCTCTGCTTTTGTTATCAGCTCTCTCTGTTTCAAGGAGATATTGTGTAGACTTAATGAATCATATCTATCAGTATATACACTCTCACCTTTCTTACTGACTTCTAGAACAATTTATTGTATGAAGACTGTGTATAATATGACTATCTGAAGCTCAGTTGCAGACACTGATTATTACATTTATTTTAAATATTTATGATAAAAGAATTGTTCATTTATATCAGAGAATTGTCTCTCTTCTTAACAGTGTTAAGATTATAAGTTTTTTTCTTTTCATCTTTTCTTTCTAATACTGATTTTTCTATTCTTAGAGAAAATCATTATAAGTTTTGCTGTGTATGAAGTCATGACATTCATAGATATTAAGAAACTTTTCATAACTGTTAAATTCAATATTGCAGATATATTCACTCTGATGAATATCTTCAGAATAATTGATCTGTATCAGTCTATTCTCTGATATTTATTATCTGACTTTGTGATGCAGATGAAGAATATCTGTGTTTTCAGAAATAAGAATGTGAATATCATACTCTTTTACATCTGCAGATGTGAGGCTTGTATGTCTTATCTAAGATATCATTATAAGAATGAGCTGTTTGTATACTATGTTCTGCTTGCTGTATTTCTCTATATCTCTCTCTCTCTTTTTGAGAAGCCTCATGCATGTTGTAATTATATGTATAATTCTAAGATCAGTGAGTGTTTATTCAGTAATTATTACTTCTGCTTTTACAGTTTTATATACTAATAATAGTTCTTAGTTACTTCAGCATCAGAGATTATTTTAATTAAAGATGACAACACTGCTGAGACTATCTTCTCTTACTCTCAAGCTTCTCTCATCACTTTCTCTTTCTTCTCTGTAGAGAAGGTTGTGTATATATCAGGTTATAACTGTTTGACTCTGAGTGACTTTCATTGTTGTTCATTCAGTTCTGCATCTTCTTCTTCTTTCATTTCTTCTGTCTCTGTCTTCTCTGCTCTGACTTCTGATTCTGTAAGTTCTGTGCTCTTCTTCAATTTTTCTATGTATACATGTATGCATTTCTATATTGGCATTCCAGTCAATCTTGTGATAAATGACATTAATATTGTACACAGAGTGATAGAGAAATCAGAGATATATGCAGTGTTATTACAAGAGCAGCTTGTGATTCTTGAATTTCTTGCAGATCTCAAGTTTTGAGATTTTCTTTGTTTTTGATGTTTTTCAGATGATATGATGTTGAAAATAGATTAAACATGTGATGTATGAAAATGAATGAGATGAGTATGATAATATTTGGCTTTTGTAACTGACTCTTACAGTTGATAATTAATTCATTATTTCTTTTCTTACACTTTTTCTTTATCTGCTAGTTACTACTCTTACATAATCTCTATATAATACAGCATTCAGTGACTAGATTCAGTAGCTTTTATCTTTTGTGATTCTGTCTCATATATTATACTGTCTCTCTGCACTTACTTAGATTACTATAGTGAACAGCTCATCAAAACTAATCTCATCTGATCTCTAAGTGTCTTCAGAGATTGAGATGACTTAATCTCATGTATCTGTGAATATTTCAGATAGCTTGTTCTCTGTGATCTCTGTGATTAAACTAGTATAAACAGTTAAATTCATCTCTGAATTTCTTTTTCTTCTGTGATCTGATCTATATGTAAGTCTGCTGCTTTAAGACTGCTCTTTACTATATTATATCTGCTATCTGTGATGTGTTATTATATGATCAGCTACAGTCTCATTACTTATTGAAGTGTGATATTTGTCTGATTTCTTCATTTCTTTTCATTGTTTTCTTATAATTATAGAAAGATTGAAATAAGTGAGATTATCTGATTTATAAGTGTCTATGATTTCTCTTTCTTTGTGAGACTTTTTAATTATAAGTCTCTTCTTTTTCAATGCTGATGATAGTGCTGTGAATAATCATAATTCACTCAGGTCTTGTATCTTTGCTTTCATAAGTTTTGAATCATTGATTAAGTTGTGTAAGATTCATTTCTCTGATTCTTTCAATGTGTACATTCTCAGAGAATGTGATTTGAGTATCTTATATAACTCAAACCATCTAGATTGAAACTTCTCAGAACTCTCATTGTATACAAGAACTCACATTTTCATCTTGAGACTTGATTTCTTAATAAGTGAGTCTTATATTGTTTTTGATTGAATTGCTCAGTTCAGAAGTAACTTATTAGCTTTTATATATATATGACTGATCTCTTTCAATCTTGATTTTATATCTGTAACTGTTATTTTCTCTCTCATCTTTTCTGAAGCATTCTTCAGAATGTGTGAATGCAATTCATACAACAGATAGAATAATAAATGCTTGATAACTGCATACTGCTGAATTCGTGTGGCTAATAGTGCCTGACTGAGATATTCATCTTATAATCTTATAGACTTATTCACTAGATATTTCATCAGCATGTTGTCTAAGATTTTATTCAAGTATTTCATCTTCTCATTTATTCACAGATGATATGATGTTGTTCTATGATATCTTGTCTGTAACTGGCTTATGAAATGTCTCATCACTTCTTCTATGAGATTCACACTGTTATCAGTTAGAATCTTGCACAGCATTTCATAGTTAATATAGATCTCATCATGTAGAAACTTTGCTATTATCTTCTCTATCACCTCTGAAACTGCTTTTGCAACTGGCCAGTCAGTAGTGTAATCAATAGCAGTGATTATTCATTGATTTCATTTGAGATTCGCGGCAATATGTCTATGAGATTCACTTCTCATCATTTGAACAGTTGTATTATACACTTCATCTGATGTTATGCTTTCTCACATTCTAACCCTTTCTTAGATTCTTTTGTGACCTGGCAATTCAGGCACTTGTGAGTGTATGTCTGAATATTCTCAGCCATGCTTAGCCAGTATACTCTTGATTTGAGTACACTCATGAGTTCAGAGCTTTCTAAGTGACTGAATTTCTTCTGCATGTGAGTTATCAAGTTGTGTCTAAATAAAGATTCTAGATAGAGAGCTTCTGTGTATTCTAGATTGTGATAAAGTATAACATCATTTTTCAATTTCCTCAGCTTGAAGTTTGAAAGCATCTCTTCTACTACTCTTGTAAGACACTTGTTATTCAACATCTTGTCATTCTTCAAGTGAGAGATTATGATGTTCACTCATTCTGATTTTCTACATTTTCTCAGTATATTTAATGTGAATGTCTCTTATATCTGATTCACAGAACTCTCACTCATGAAATTGAGTCTGTAACTGATTGTATCAGATATCACAGTGTCTGATCTCTTTCAGTATTTGATATGAAGATTATACACTTAAAACTCTGAGATTCAACATGCTAAGCATTTGAAAGATTTTATTATTAATTATAGATAGACAAGACTTTCATGATCTGTGATCATTATTATTATATATCTGTTGTCAATATATCTATTTCACAATGTCAGTGTGTGCTTGATTACTAGCAATTTCTTTTCATGCACTGAGTAATTGAGCTCAATATCTGATAGTTTTCTATCATTATACATCACTGAGTGCAGCTCACTGTTGTTACTTATCTGTAGAAGAGCATCTTTGATAGCTCATTTGAATGCATTCATCTCAATGTAGAAAGGTTTATTATAATCTGATTGAACAAGCACTGAGAATGTTATTACATATTCTCTCAGTGTGAGAAAAGCCTCTTCACATATAACATTTCAGATGATTGAATAAAACTTCTTCTTTCACAGATTTGTATCTATTTCTCTTAAGAGATCTGAGAGTGATGCAGATATTCATGCAAAATCCTTGATAAATCTGCAGTAATATGAGATCAACTCAAGAAACTGTTGTATATAGTGTATATTTCTCAGTCACAGTTAATTCACTATGATATTCAATTTCTTCAGAATGAGATGTATACAGTCATAACTCACTATATGTTCTATGAACTTCAACTCTTTCATTTTAAACACACACTTGATTGATTTGATATAGAGCTTATACTCTGTCAGAGTTATAAGCACTTTATCAAGATACTTCAGTTGTTCATTATATAAGTTTGAAAAGACTAGAATGTTATTGAGATATATAAGATATGAGATTTTATTCTGTTTATAAAGAATTATATTCATCATTGTTGAAAAGATGACAGATGCATTTATCAGACTAAATAATATTACTAGAAATTCAAACTTCTCTTATTATATATTAAACACAGTTCATGAGACTGATAGTTTGTCTATACAGATCTGCCAGTATTCTGAGAGAAGATTAATCTTTGATAGATATCAGGTGTTTTTAACTGTATTCAACTGTTATTGAATCTGTGACAGTGAATATTCATTCTTGATTATAAGCTTATTAAGTACTCAATAATTGATACACATCTGTCACTTCTCATCTGTCTTTTTCACAAATAGAACTGGAAAGCCTCACACACTTGATAAGAATTATATGAGATTATATTCTAGAAGGTCTGTGATCTGACACTTCTGTTCTTCAAGATATGTTTGTAACAGAGAATACATATTCTGATTGACTGATTTTGCATTCTCTGTATCAATCTCATGTATGAATCCTCATTTCAGCAGCAATTCTAGTGAAAGATCTGTTTGAAAGATCTTCTCATACTTCTTCAGAAGCTTCTTCATACACTTGTTCTTCTGTATATCTTTTATCTTGATTTTCTCCACTTTCAGATCCTGTATAATATACAGAATGCTTTCAGATAAGATCTTGTAAATTATTCTCTTTACTTATTAATATGTAAGCAGATTTAATTCTTCTATATCAGAGATGTAAAATGTTCTTCTCATATCAGTTGATAGAATTGTATGAACTGTTTTCTTTCTATCAGTCAACTGTATATGATATGTATATCATTGAATCTGCAGATTAAATCTTTAAAATCAATCAAGTTTAAGAATAAGATTATATTTCATGTTCTGCAGCTCTTATACTTCAATTTAGCAAGATTATTCTCTGAAGTGCAAGAAAACTCTTACTCTTGCAGATGATATCAAATATCAGTTATCAGATAATCTTATATATTAAAGATTCTTCACTCAGCAGAGCTCTTTCAATCTTCAGATTATATAATTATTAATATATTATGTAGAAGCTTCTGTATCTGCTAACACTTTTGCAGTCATCTCTCAATTCTTACTCAAGTGTCTCTTATACATTAATATTTCAGGTCTAAAGACATTGAGATGAGTGTTCACTTCATTCTCAGTCATATCTCAGTCAGAAGCCTGCTTTCTCTTTATATTCACAGAATTCAGAGAGTTATCTAACACAGACATCTCTTTCACTTCAAAGACTTTTCATAGAATATCAGTGAGTATCTCTGAGCTCACTGATTCTGCTAGTTTTTTGACTCTCTTACTTCTCTTAACTGCACATACTGAGTGTAATCTTTTATATCATGATTTTAATATCTATAGTTGAAGCAAGCTCAATGCTTGTAATATCAAGATTTTCACTCAGAGAATTTCTTTTTCAGAGAATTCAGTGCTTTAGTAATGACATTCAGTTCTAGATTTATCATATTCAGATATATAACTTATAGTATGAAAGTCTGATTATCTGTTCTCTGCTGAGATATACTTGATTACAGTATTTTCTATCATAATTGACTCACTTGTTCTTATACAATGAGAATATTATATGCTTTCTTCACTGTGTCTGACTATGAGATTAAGCGTTTTTATTTCACTCTCAACTCAGATGTAAGATCATGAATGAAGATCTGTAAATAAAAAGATATTGAAAGCTCTTCATTCAATGTAAGATAGTGTAAGCTGAAGTATGTGAAATATAATATAAGATCACTCACTTGTCTACACTCAGTGAAGTGTTTATAATACTTATTTTATATATTCACTTTCTCAAAGTTGTGCAAGATTCATTTGAAAAACTCATTTCATATTTATAAGAATGAATATCACTTCAGATCTGTGAGATTCATCTTTTTATCAGTTATTTATAATAACTTTACTTTTCTATGTAGAAATACAGCAGATCTTAAGACTTGTTAAAATTCTATTAACTGTCTGTCTGTGAGTTCATATTTAATTCAATAATATAATTATATCTGACTTAGTCAGCTGATTACAGCATCATTTTTTCAGTTATTATTAAAGCTTAATGACTTCAGCAGATTCTCTGACTTGATATATTTCATACTCAGATTCTCATTCTGCACAGTGATCTCTGATAATGTATATGCTTCTGAAGAGATTATGAATACTTATGATAGAATCTTCAGATTTGATGTAGTTATCTATCTGTGTAAATGTTCAATCTCTCACTGCAGATCTAAGATCTGATTTTCTCTATTCTTATTAATGATGATGATTGTGTCAGTGAAGCTCTTCATAGTGAATGCTTGATTCACAGTGAATATCAATTGTTGTTTAACTTCTGCCTCAGTCAGTCACTGTGTACACAAGGCCTTGATCTTGTTTAGAATTCTCATATAGATACAGAGCTTTGATTTCAGTTTGATAATCTCAGCTGCTTTTCTTACTGCTTTAAGTAAACTCTCTGAGAGATTCTGCATATCTTCTGATTCAGATAACAGAGAAGAGTGTTGTTTGTATTAACTAGAAGAGATATTTATTTCAGTGATTTCTTATTAATTGTACAATGTCTATCATTATATTACAGTATTATTATATTACTATATCATTCTATTACTATATTGTTATATTACTATATCATTATATGATTTCTGTTATCATTGTATAACTTCAGTGAGAGTCATCGCTTTCTTTTATCTCTTTGAGTGAAGAGTAATCTTCTTTGAATCTGATTCACTGCTCTCATTTCTTTTCTCACATCTCATCTGTTTGCATATGTGGCATTCATCTGAGTGTGAAGTTTTTTTTTTCCAATAAGCAAAGCAGTATCAATTGAATGCTCTTTCACTCACTGCTCTTCATACACTATCTTTTGAGATGTTCTAGAATCACACTGACATGATAACTACAAATTGTTTCATAGATGGAATTATCACACTCTGGAGAAGTCTGTGCTTCTCACCAGTTTTTAGACATGCTATCAGATGTGATTAAAAGGTTGCTTAAGTCAGTGTATGATTACAGGCGTACATCAGCTTCTTATATATTGTACACTAAATTAATTAGCGGCCGCTATGGCCCCTTTACACTCGTAAGCAAGTTCGGAAGCGGCCGCGTTATTATCCGACGGTCGTACGTTCTTCCGAACCACTGTACGTTCTTCCGAACCACATAATCACAGATTATAAGAATCTCAAATACTTCAAAACAATCTATAATCTCACTGAATGACAGATACAATGATCAGAGTTTCTAAGCTACTTTCATTTTACAATACACTATCACTCTGGCAGTCAGAACTCAATGCCAGATGCTCTCTCACAATGAGAATAAGATATATCATTCAATATGACAGATATATACTAAATGAATTGAGAACATTAACTCTTGAATCTAAACATATTAGTTGATCACAATGAGATCACTTATGACACTATATATACTTTACTGATCAGAACATTCTCTGAATCTACACTGAATGAATTGTGATATATAACAGCTTAAACTGATGAACTTCTTCAAACACTCACTGAAGCAGTATATCAAGAAGTACTCTGATTTCCCTCAGAACTACATATAAGAATCAATATCTCAGAATATTCAATCAATGATAATAACACTCTATAATTCTGTGAATGACACTGAGTCTCTCACTCTGAACACTTACACATCTGAATAATACAAGAGATGTATAATTCATGTATAACTGGCTATTCAGAGTATAAATAACTGTATAGAATGATCTCTAAAAGAGTTCTACTGATTTAAGATATTAAACAGCATCAGACACTTTATCTGAAACTACAATCATTATTCTTCCATTATCTTATAAAAGAATTATATAAAAGATCTGCTGAAACTGCTTAATATTTCTGATAGAATCTAGTAAGATATGATAATTGACTTCACTATTGATCTCTCTGAGAGTAAGAATTATAGAAACATTCTAGTCATTATAAATTAATTAAGCAAAGATATAATATTAAAATCTTGTGATAAGATGAATACTGAACAAGTTACTAAAGCCTTCTTACAGAGCTTATTCTATTGAATGTATGAATTACTGAGATCTATAGTATCAGATTAAGACTGTCAATTCATAAGTACTTTCTGAACAAGAATCTGTCAAGTTCTCAAGATTATATACTGTCTATTAACTGTCTATCACTCTGAGACTGATAATATATCAGAATGAATAATTCAGACTACAAAGAATTATCTTTATAAGTTCTGTAATCATTTATAAGATGATTGATATGATCTGCTTCTACATACAGAGATTGCTATTAATGAAAAAGATGTTATTTCAACAGATATAAGCCTGTTCTTTCTTATACATAATTATTATATAAAGATGTTAAATCTTCTAGAGACTACATAGTTCACACTGAACTCTCACAGTCTGATTCAGATCATTGATAATATAGTAATAAAGCTCTGAGATGCTTATAACTGAGCAGAGGCCTTCATAATAATCATGAAATAAGATTAAGAAGATTAAATTAATATCTGACAAGATTCTGCAGAGCAGTATAAGATAGAAGATCTTATATAATTGAATCTCAAGAATATACAAATCACACATTTATCTCATACACTAGATTACTGTCATATTAGATATAAAGTCATAGAAGTTCTAGATAGTTATAACTACTGTCTTAACACATTATCAGAGATTTATAATATCTTTTATACAAGCTTGCTTCACTGCACTATCACTGATCTATTTTCTTCTCAACTAAGTTTTAACTGACAACTGTCAGAAATTATAAAAGAAGATAATGAGCTTGAGCAAGAGATTGAAGATATTTGTAAGAAATCCCGCTTCTCGCGGATTCTTAACCTCTGTTCCTATCTCTCATGTAATCAATAGAGTTAGCGGCTCTTGGCTATACACAACTATATAGACTGAAGTTTGTGAATACTATTCATAACTCAACTTAAATGCTATTATACATTTAATCTCTACATTTTATCTTTCTACTGTGAATACTTCTAGTAGTTAACAGTACATATCATGTCAAGCTGCAAACACCTGAATAATCACCTGTAAACACTTATTCTTACATTTCAAGCTCAGTCAGTCAGCAATCATCTATTATAACTGAAAGAACTAGAAACTTATATACTTCAATCTCTGTGAACTCTACTGCAGATACTTAGAAGCAGTCATCTGAATCATGAATAATCTCTATGAAAGAAGTCTCAGAGAACTTATCAATTACTTATAAGATATTATTCTCTGCATCTGTAACAGAGAAACTCTCTGAATTCATGAATAAATCAATCTCAGTGAAGAACATTCTTGAGCATCTTCTGCAGAATCAAGCTATTTTTGTATAAGAAATGATTATGTCTGTAAACACTCTTAAACTGAGTCTCTAGACATGATCTTCAGAGACATCTGTGAACTGAAAAGAAACTTTCTTCAGCTATGATTACTTAAGGTCACTTATTGAATCACAATCTTTAAAAGCTTTTGCAAGTTTGTATTTGAAGTTGACTTACAAGCTCAGCTGTGTAATATGAAAGATGAAGAAGCTATTATCTATATAATGACAGATCTCTACTATACTGAAGTCAAGAACTGACTGAACTATCTAGAGAATGATCATGAGAGATTCTATTAATCTGTTCTCAAGATCTATTTAGAGAATAAGTTAAGAGACTTTACAAGCTAAACAGAGAATATCTGAGCTGTGATTATTAATATTAGAAAAAGAGATAAGAAATCTGATGAAGACTACTCACAGTACTTTATAAAATTATGATATAAATTGAGATCTGTGAAAATAAAGCTCTGAAATAAGATCTGAATAATGATGTTTATAAAGAGACTGAATAAAGACATGTAGAACAAGCTCATGAAGTAAGACTCTAAGTTCTTAACTATGAAGAAACTGATAACTCTTATTCATCACTTACAGATCACTGTAAGAGTCATAGATCTGTGAAGAGTGAATCACTGACTAACTCTGTAAGAGTCAGAACAACAGAGAACAGATTTGTTAGAGAAAGATAATAAGATATAGAGAGATTTATATCTGACTGCTGAGTGAAGAGAGAGAGCTTTATAAGCTTCTATAAATAGAGTGTATAACAGAGAGATTAAGAAAAAGAAACTCTGCTTTATCTGTTCTAAATCAGAATATCTTCACACAAACTGTCTAAATAAATCAAAATAGAAATTTAAGAAGTTACAGACAGAGTTAGTAACAGTCTTCTTAAGAGTCTTGAAGCTGATATCTGAATCTGTTACATCTTTGATGAAAATACTTGCTTATGAAGAGAGATCACACTGCAGTGCTACTGTCTCACAAGTATGAAAAGTATTGATAAACTCAGAATTCTAAATCACTATAGTATCTCTAAAGCTTATGAAGTGAATGAGCTGAATGATGAAAACTGAGAATCTACTCTTATAATAAACAGAGTGTGAGAACTCAGATCTGAGAACTGAGAGACTTATAAGAGTTATCTTTGAATTATAAGATCTCTCTAAAATCTGAAGAAGATTTGTAAAAACTGTGATTATCACAGATATTATAGATGATATATACTTAAAACTTGTATAACTTTAAAGACATAATCTGTATATAGCTATTTATAAGTCATGTTTATACTTCTGATCAGTGTTAACAGACTCACTCACAGAGATAGAATCAGTTAATGCTGTAGAGTATAAGAAATCCCGCTCCTCGCGGATTCTTTACCTCTATTTCTATCTCTCATGTAATCAATAGAGCTAGCGGCCCTTGACTACACACAACTATATAGACTGAAGTTCGCGAATACTATTCACAACTCAGCTTGAATGCTATTATACATTTGATCTCTACATTTTATCTTTCTACTGTGAATACTGCTAGTAGTTGATAGTACATATCATGCTAAGCTGCAAACACCTGAATAATCATTTATAAGCACTTATTCTTATATTTCAAGCTCAGTTAGTCAGCAACTGTCTGTTATGACTAAAAGAACTAGAAACTTGTATACTTTAATTTCTGTGAACTCTACTACAGACACTTAGAAGCAGTCATCTGAATTATGAATAGCTCTTATAAAAGAAGTCTCAGAGAACTTATTAATCACTTATAGAACATTATTCTTTATATCTGTGACAGAGAAACTCTCTGAACTTATAAATAAATTAATCTCAGTGAAGAACATTCTTAAGTATCTTATATAAGATTAAGCTATTTTTCTATAAGAAATACTTACTGTCTGTAAACACTCTTGAACTGAGTCTCTAGACATAATCTTCAGAGATATTTATAAACTGAAAAGAAACTTTCTTAAGCTGTGACTACTTAAGATTACTTATTGAATTATAATCTATAAAAGCTTTTATAAGTTGGTATTTGAAATTGACTTACAAGTCTGATTATGTAATATGAAAGATGAAGAAGCTATTATCTATATAATAACAGATCTCTATTACAATGAAGTCAAAAACTGACTGAATTATCTAGAGAATGATTATAAGAGATCTCACTAATCTGTTCTCAAGATCTATCTAAAGAATAAGTTAAGAGACTTTACAAGTCAGACAGAGAACATCTGAGCTGTGATCATCAATATTAGAAAAGAAGATGAGAAATCTGATAAAGACTACTCACAGTGCTTTATAAAATTATGATATGAATTAAGATCTGTGAAAACAGAGTTCTGAAACAAGATCTGAATAATAATATTTATAAAGAGACTGAATAAAGATATACAGAATAAGTTCATTGAGTAAGACTCTAAGTTCTTGACTCTGCAGAAACTGATAACTCTTATTTACTACTTACAGATCACTGTAAGAGTTACAGACTTATAGAGAGCAGATCACTGACTGACTCTATAAGAGTCAGAATAACAGAGAACAGATTTGTTAGAAAAAGATAATAAGACACAGAGAGATTCATATCTGACTGCTGAGTAGAGAGAGAGAGCTTTACAAGCTTCTGTAAACAGAGTGTATAATAGAGAGATTAAGAAAAAGAGACTCTACTTCATCTATTCTAAATTAGAACATCTTCACACAAACTGTCTGAATAAACTAAAATAGAAATTTGAGAAGTCACAGACAGAGTCAGTAACAGTCTTCTTAAGAGTCTTAAAGCTGATATCTGAATCTGTTACTTCTCTGATAAAAATACTTACTTATAAGAAGAGACTGTACTATAATACTACTACTCTATAAGTATGAAAAGTATTAATAAACTCAGAATCTCAGGTCACTGTAGTGTTTCTAAAGCTCACAGAGTGAATAAGCTGAAAGATGAAAAGTGAGAATCTGCTCTTATAATAAGCAGAGTGTGAGAACTCAGATCTGAGAGCTGAGAGACTTATAAAAATCATCTTTGAATTACAAGATCTCTCTAAAATCTGAAGAAAATTTGCAGAAACTGTGATTATTATAAATATTACAGATGATATGTACTTGAGACTTGTATAACTTTAAAGACACAATTGACACATAACTGTCTGCAAGTCAGGTTTATACTTCTAATCAGTGTTGACAGACTCACTTACAGAGATAGAATCAGTTAACACTGCAGAGTTAATTAGAGAAGATAAGCTTATCTAAATAATAACTTTATAAGTATCTGAGAATCTCACAGTTATGAAAACTGAGTTTCAGATATTAGAGAAATACTGAGATCTTGCAGAGATATTAAGTTCAGTAAAGATAGCTGAGCTTTCTTCTCACTATGAGAAGAATCTGATAATAGATTTAATAGAAGAGTAGAAACTCTTCTGAGAATTAATCTATAAGCTCTTTCATCATAAGACAGAGATCTTACAGATCTATGTGAAGAAGAATCTGAAGAATGACTTCATCTGATCTTCACAGATCTTCACAGAAGTCTCTGTGATGTTTATGAATGTGATTCGGAAGAACGTATGACTGTCGGATAATAACGCGGCCGCTTCCGAACTACTAGCTTACGAGTGTAAAGAGGGGGGGGTCATAGCGGCCACTAATTAATTTAGCATATGATATTACAATATATAAGAAGCTGGCATACATCTGTAATTATACACTGGCTTAAGCAATCTTTGAATCACATCTGATAGCATGTCTAAAAACTGGTGAGAAGTGCAGGCTTCTTCAGAGTGTGATAATTCTGTCTACAAAGCAATTTATAGTTATCATGCCAGTGTGGTTCTAGAACATCTTAAAAGATAGTGTACAAAGAGCAGTGATTGAAAGAGCATTCAATTGATGCTTCTTTGCTTATTAAGGGAAAACTCCACACCTAGGTAAATGTCATGTGTGAGATGTGAACAGATGAGATGTAACAAAGAAAATGAGAGCAGTGAACCAGATTCAAAGAAGTTCACTTCCTACTCAAAAGAAGAATAAAAAGAGAGAGATGATCATCACCGGAGTCATACAATAATAACAGAAATCATATAACAATATAGTGATATAATGATATAGTAATAGAATGATATAGTGATATAATGATACAGTGATATAATAATAGACATCATATAATTAATAAGAAATCACTGAAATGAATATCTTTTCTAGTCAATATAAATAACACTCTTCTCTGCTACCTGAACTGAAAGATATGCAGAACCTCTCAGAGAGTTTACTTAAAGCAGTAAGAAAAGCAGCTGAAATCACTGAATCAGAATTGAAGCTCTGTACATATACAAGAATTCTAAATGAGATTGAGGTCTTGCATACACAGTAGCAGACTGAGATGAAAGTTAAACAATAATTAGCATTCATTGCAGATCAAGTATTCACTATGAAGAGCTTTGTCAACACAATCATCATCATTAATAAGAATACAGAAAACCAGATCTTAGATCTGCAGCAGAAGATTGAATGTTTATACAGATAGATAACTACACTGAATCTGAAGATCTTATCACAATTATTCACAATCTCTTCAGAAGTGTATATATTATCAGAGACTACTGTGTAGAATGAGAATTTAAGTATGAAATACATCAAGCTGAGAGATCTGCTGAAGTTATCAAGCTTCAATGATGACTGAAAAAATGATGCTGCAATCAGCTGACTAAGTCAGATATGATTATATTATTGAATTGAATATAAACTCATAGACAGACAGTTAATGAAATTTTAACAAGTCTTAAAATCTGCTGCTACTGTCAAACCGCTCCACCACGAACTCGCTCGATTTTTCGAATAAGAACCCGCCGATAGATCCATCGAAAAGCCCTTGATCATACGAGCATTCTGACCCCATCGCCGACCGCATACCCTGTGTGGTGGTGGAGTTATCCAGCCAAATGTGAACCGGACGTTGTTCAAAGCTCCTGTGTGGGATTATCCCCTGTTCTCCCCTACCACACCACAACCCCGGGCCAGAGTGCCATACAAATTGTAAGGTGAAGTGACCTAGTCATATGCACCAATCTTCTCAATTTTGGAAGATCCCTGATCTGTAGTTGTGGAGATATCCAAGGAGCAATCTCCGCGAAAACCCTGTCCATCTTTGATGTTCCAAAACACCAATACCAAGTCTCACCCTTGTACCGTCCTTCTCAATCTGGCCCATCCCCGGCAGAAAAATACAAAAAGATATCTCAGTAATAATATCAAGCACATAATCAACAGACTCTTCTGAAGTGCAATCTTCACAGTTCATCACCTGTGTATCTAGACTTCAACACCAAGTCTCACCCTTGTTCTATTCCTCTCAATCTGGCTCATTCTCAGCAGAATGATATAAAAAGATATCTTAGTAATAGTATTCAATACATAATTAGTGAACAATGAGTCAACAGCACATTAATAACTATAAAATCAGTATATCTCAAGATCTGACTGAGCCTTTAATCCCTGCACAGTGAGATATATTAAATCTAGTTTTAATATCTCAATATTCAATAGATTCTGTAAGAAATTGAGAACAGCAACACTAGATTTTCATTGAATTTAAGAATTAACTCTATATTGATATAATCATTGACAAAGTCTTCTATTTTAAGATATAAATAACCAGTTTCTCTACATCTCACTGACAATATTTACATTATTATATAGAAACAGACTTATATTCTCTATAATATCAAGACTCTGAAGAGAGAAAGTCTTGATAGAGAGTATACAGTAGTGTATATCTTAGCAGTTTCTATCTCATTCTTCTGCAGCAGTTAATGCAAAAAAAAAAAAAGATCTTAGAAATAGTTTTTTACTTCTCTTGAAAAAGTAAGGTGTTTTTCTCTGAGTTTTACACAATATTCTTACAAAGAATTAAAAACAGAGTTGTTTTCTGTCATAATTTCATATTCTTTTAAGTAAGAATTACTTTTTCAGTGGCTGAAGAGCTTTCATTAATACTTAATTCTCTTTTACACTCTTTATTAACTGATTTGAGTTGCACACTTGTTGTGTGAGAAGAATTGAATAATTTAGAATAAAATTGAATAGTTTTAATCAATTTCTCTGCAAAAAATTGACTTATTTTTTATCAGTTTTTCTCTCAAAAACTGTCATATTATCTGATTTATTATCAATTGATATCATACTTTTCCTCACTGTATCTCAAGAAAGAGTTTGTAAAGATTTTATTGATTTATCTTAAAAATCACTTTTAGTTTATTAGATTCTCTTCAAAAATCTAATCTAGTTACTGAACTAGTGTGAAAAAAATCAGGTGTTTTATATATAAAAGTCTTTCATTCTTCTTTTGAAACAGTCTGATCAACATTTCAATTGAAAAAAGACTAATAAATCTCTCAACTGAAACAGTCTGATCAACTTTTCATTTGAAAATAGATTAATAAACCTCTCAATTGAAACAGTCTGACCAACTTTTCAATTGAAAATATACTGATAAATCTCTCAATTGAAATAGTCTGATCAACTTTTCATTCAGTGAGTAAAATGAGTTCAAGAGTACACTCAGTTGATGTGGAAAAAGATGTTTTCCCAGATGCCATTTCTGAGATTGAAATTCTAAAGAGAAGAAAGAAGGAAGAAATAGAGAAATAACAAGTTCTCAAAATACAGAAACTGGAAAAAGCAAGCAAAATTCTTGAAAAACAGTGTCTGAGTGAGGAGAATGAAGAAGTTCTGTTAATTCTTCATGCTCAGGCTAGACAACTACAAGAAGTGATCAAGTTCAAACTTGAAATTTCAAACACAATTCAAAAAACATTGAAATCTTTCAGTACAGTCACTGACTCTTTTTCATCTTCTACTTCTTCATCTTCTTCTTCAAATCAGAAGAAAACATATACTCAAGTAGCAGAATCTGCTGTCTCCAAACCTGCTAGTTCAAAATCTGCTCAAAATTCTGAGAAAACTGAGAAGAATATTTCTCAGACCTCTGTTCATAGAAAGGAAAAAAAAGAAATATAAAAAGAGAAGAACTTTCAAATCTTCAGAAACAGAAGACTTATTCTCAAAGTCTCAAATCAGAAGAGCTTGCAAAAAAACAAGCTAAACTCAAATCTCATTTTCAGAAATAGAAATGAAATTAATCAGCAGTTCTTTTCTCAGTTAATAACTGATATTGAAGTTCAAAAACCAGTCATAGCTTCAATTGAGCCATCTTTCTTTGAAAACTCTATTATTTTGACTACAATGTCTGAATTCAGTGCAGAATTCCTCATTCAGAATGAGAATCTCTGAAAATCAGCAATAGAATCTCTACTGAATACAACAATTCTATCTGAAAGAGATGAAAAGTGAGACAAATTCATTCTTCATGATATTCCAGTTGAAATTTTTGACTGTGAGGAAGAAATGCTGCTTCTCAAAAATGAATTAGAAGAATACAATTCTATTCAACTGAGAAAAGAGCCTGTATGACTTAATTCAATTGAGTTCAGACAGAGCAGAAGAAATGTCTCTGTTCTAGTATATACAAAGATACTTGAACAATCAAGAATCTCTGAAGTAAGAGTAGCAGGTTTGAAAATGAGAGTTCATGAATACAAAGATTCAAGAATGAATCTCAAAGCTCAAACACAGTGTTTAAACTGTCAAAGATATGAACACTTTGCAATCTCTTGTTTCAGAGACTCAAAATGCGCATTCTATGCTAGAGATCATAAAACTAGTAAGCATAAATGTGAAACATGCTCAAAAAGAGGTGAAATATGTCAACATAGTCTGCTTAAGTGCTTCAATTGTAAAGAAAAACATATATCTAGCTCAAAAGAATGTGTATTTGCTCCAAGAACTCAGAAGAACTGGAGAAAAGATGAAGCTCAAAGTGAATCTAAAACTGAAGAGAAAAGTCAAGCTAGTAAATCCATAACTGCAAGCTCAAAAAGAAGAAACTCTCAACTATCTAGGTCTTCAAACTTCAATTCTTCAGCTAAATGTAAACAGAATTTGAATTCTCAAACACGTGTTAAGATTAGAGAATTGAGAAATGACTCTGATAATAAACTAGATAGAATGCAAGCAGTTGAGATTCCTGCTTTTCAAAATAGTTATAATCTACTATCTGATGATAGTGATTAGATTCTACTATATCTTCACTCTCTTTTAGTATGAATGTACAACAAAAACAACAAAAAAAGTTTAAAAACTCTTCAAAAATCACATTTATTCAAAATAATGTGGATAGAAACTCAAATTGTATTTATTCTTGTCTTCACATTGCATTTGAACAAAAAGTTGACTTTGTACTTCTTCAAGAACCAAATTTTAATACTGAGTAAAAGTACATCATTTCTCATTCAAGCTATTACTACTTTCTTTCTGAAAAATCTGAGATAAAATCAAGAGTAGCAATCTATGGGAGAAAAAGATCAAGATATCAATTTAATCTGAGATTTGATATCATATCTGACTCTGACATTCTAGTGAGTGACATTATAGATAAAGATAATGAGTTTCATACTATTCAACTTATAAATATCTATAATGAAAAATCATTGAAAGAAAACAACAATACCTGAACAATTGATAGAGAATTTTTAAATATAACTCTCTTAAAAAACTCTATAATTGCAGGAGACTTCAATGCACATCATTCCTGATAGAACTCAGAGTGCACAAGAGCAGTAAGAGTAGATAAACTGGTTGAATGAACTTTTGAGTATTCAATAGATTTAGTTAACAAGTCTGATCAACAAACATTCTTTAGAAAAGGCATGAAACAGAAATCTATTATAGATCTAACTTTCATGTCATAAAATCTAATTAAAAAAAGACTTATAAACTGATTTATTGATTCAAATGAAACCTCAGAATCAGGTCATGAGATCATTCAATTTGATATTGAACTGAGTGAAAAATAAAGAAGTGAAAATCCTCTTCTCTCTAATCAGTATAACTTTGAAAAAGCTGATTGAAAAGCAGTTGAAGAAAGAGTAAAACAGCTGAAATCTGAAAGACAGAGTGAGCTCTATTGAAATCAAAGTCAAGATATATCAAATGAAATGCTTAAGAATAGAGTAAAGCTGATTACATCTATTCTTCTAACAAGTATTGAAGAAAATATTTCAAAGAAAAAGTCTTCTGAGTATTTCAAACCTTGGTGAAATGAGAATATCACTTCTAAAAGAAAGCAATTAGTCACTGCTAAGAGAGATTGAAAGCATCACTTAATATCTGATGAAGAGTTCAAAGCTATTCAAAATGAATATTTTTCAGATATTAAAAAAGCCAAAACAGATTGCTGAAACAAATTTCTTGAAGAAGCATAAGAAAAAGAAGTTTTCAAAGCCTTCAACTATACTAAAATAAGAAGTGTAGCAAAGCTTTCAATGTTAGAATATAAATTTCAGAATGAATTATATACAGCAAATTCTTTTGAGAAAAAATGTCAAGCTTTTATAAGAATTCTCTTTCAAAACTCATCATCACATTTAGAAGAGAAGAATATGTCATTTCATGAATATATTGATGAAAATAACTGGAAATGGCCTGAGCTTACATATGATGAACTAGAGTCAGCAATATTCTCAAGTTCAATTAAAACTGCTGCAGGGCCTGATTCAATTAATCACTCAATTATTCAAAACACATATTTCTACTTGAAGAATGAATATTTTAAGCTCTTTTTCAATCTCTTAAAAAATGATTATCATTCTGAATGCTGGAGAGAAGCTACTGAAGTAATCCTTGCAAAACCTAATAGAAAGACTTCAATTCCTAAGTCATATAGAGTAATATCTCTGTTGAACTGTTTGAAAAAAATTCTAGAAAAGATAATAGCTACTAGATTATCTTTTATAAGCTCTATTAGTGATTCTCTTCTATTTAATGAATAAATGAGAGGTAGAAAACAATGTTCTGCAATTGATACTGTTCTCTCAGTTATTCATGATATTCAAGTAGCAAAGCATGAAGGCCTGGTCTCAACTGCAGTTTTTATTGATATAAAAGATGCATTTGATCATGTGTCAAAGTCTAAGATGATTCAAACTTTGAAGATGTTAAAACTGCCACTTTCTCTAATAAAATGAGTCAATTGTTTCATATCTAAAAGAATTATACAACTATTCTTTGATGGAAGAAAACAAGATAAAACTGAGATAAAAATAGAAGTATCACAAGAATCTTTAATCTCATCTGTTTTATTTGCAATATACACTGCATATCTATTCAAGAATAGAGAGATAAAAATAGTGAGATCTTCAAGTTATGTAGATGATATTGATCTACTCTACAGTTCAAAGACAATCAAAGAGAACTTAGAAGTGATTGAGAAAGCAGCAAAGGAAATCTTTGTTAGAACAGATATCAATCTAATTCAATTTGATATGAATAAAACTGAGTTAATTCACTTTTTTCTCAGGTTTAATGAGAAAGAACTAAGTCTAACTCTTTTAAATAAAGAGATTAAACCCAGTTTAAATGTCAAATGACTAGGAGTATGGTTAAACTTCAAGCTGAATTTTAAATATCATATTCAACAAAGAATCATCAAGACAGAGAGACTACTGAATAGTATAATCAGACTATCAAATACTGAGAGAGGTCTATTCTTTCAGGCTATGAGACAGTTATACATAGCCTGTATTACCTCAGTAGCTGATTATGAAGTTCAAGTTTGATGAAACAATTCAGAAAACTTCACTGAACTCTTTCAAAGTCTATAAAACAGAGCTTTGAGAAGAATTCTGAGTGCATTCAAGTCATCTTCTATTAAAGCAATGAAAATTGAAGCTTCAATTCCATCTTCTGCTATTCAATTTGAAAAGGCCTGTATGAACTATGCTCTGAGAGTCATGAAGATGAGCTCAAATCATATAATCAGAGAAAGAGTCTCTTCTTCATTTTCATCAGTTAACTCAGGAAATGAACTGGATTGAAATAGATTTCTTGATTGAAATGAGAATAATACTTTAAAGAAAATGCCCTCTCAACTGTATAGACTATGTTCACTTATTAAGAATCAATTTTCTTCATTAAATGTTGAGAAAATTGATCATGAGAAGATATCTCTCTGGAGAGAAAAGCTGAAATCTCTCATAGACTTACAAATAAGTGAACTATCTAAAGAGAGAGAATATGAACAGCATTTGAAGAAGATCTCTACAATTAATATAAAAGACTCTATTCTGATCTACTCAGATGGCTTAAAAAATGAGAATTTGAATAGATTAGACGCAGGCATTGCTTATACTGAAGATAATATTAATTTTATCTCAGATTTCTGGAATTTAGACTGTGAATCTGAAGTCTTTGATGCTGAACTATTTGCAATAGTGAAAGCTTTCAAACTCATTGAAATAAAATCTCATAAAAGAGGAAATGATTTGAAAGAGGCATGAATATTCTCTAATAGTCAAGCTACTTTAAAAAGACTTAGAAATAGTCAGATTCATAATGATCAAATGAATCTTGAACTGATTTTAAACTCTGTTTTGAAAATTCAAAAGAGAAGAATATCAAAACTGATAATTCATCTGCATTTGATTCCTGCTCATATGAATATTCATGGCAATGAATTGGCTGATTCAGCTGTAAAAAAGAGTTCAGAATTAAGCAGATCTATTTAAAAAACAGTGTCCTGGTCTTTCATAAAGAGAAAGATAAAAGAATCTTGTTTAAATAAGTGAAATGAAAGCTGGCAGAAACAAAAGAAGAGTATACATTATTCAAGATTTGAGACAAAATCAAAGTGGAAATCTTGTTCAATTAAATGTAAAAAGAAAATATTCTCATCTATAATTCAGCTGAAACTAGGACATGGTTATTTCAAATCTTATATACAAAGATTTGATGATAGATTTGATTCAACAGAGTGCTTATTCTGCAATGTGAATGAAAATCCTGAGCATATTGTAATGCATTGTGCATTATACAATAGTCTCAGAGTCAGATTAAACAAGAAGTATGATTTAAATTAATTAAGTATGAGGTTCTTATTCTCAACTGAGACAGGAACTAAATACTTAATAGACTTTCTATCAGAAACTAGAGCAGCTACAAGAAAATGACTGAATTCAGAAGTATCTGAATATGAAGAGATGGAAATTGACTAGATATAGTCTGATAAAACAGCTATATATCATCTTTTAATAATTTTGTTTTGTTATAGTCTCTCTTTACTGTACTTGTTTCCTTCTGTTCTTTTCTCTATCTATTTAATGTGTCTATCTTTAAGACTATGTTCTCTTTTCTTTTGTCATAATATTTCCAAATGATTTCAAACTATCAGAAGGTGTTGAAATACTGCAATTTGTAAACAGTTTTTGTATTCTGGGCTGGAATTTTCTGATTTTGCATATTTGAAATTGATAAATGTATAATAGTTGACTCTATAGATATAGGAAAAACCCTGAGAACTAAAGATTCTCAGGTAGATGTCATAGTCTCTGACTGCATACATCTATAATTGAAGAATAATAATAATAATAATAAAATCTGCTGCATTTCTACACAGAAAAGTGAAGTCATTATAAATGACTAATGAAAAGATAAATCTTATAGACTTAGAGTGATATTCATTCTCACAAACATGAAATGAGTTTTTCAAATGAATCTTGTACAACTTTGAGAAAGTGAACATGTGAGATAAGTATTATAAACACTTCACTGAGTGTAGATAAGTGAGTAATCTTACATTATACTTCACATACTTCAGTTTACACTATCTTATGTTGAATGAAGAGCTTTCAACATCTTTCTGTTTATAGATCTTCATTCATAATCTTACACTCAAGTTAAGAGTAGAATGAAAATGCTTAATCTTGCAATCAGATAGAATGAAAGAAGTATACAACATTCTCATTGTATGAGAATAAGTAAGTTAATTATGATAGAAAATACTGTAATCAAGTATATCTCAGTGAAGAATAGATAATCAGACTTCTATGATACAAGTTATACATCTGAATGTGATGAATCTAGTTCTGAATGTCATCACTAAAGTGCTGAATTCTCTAAAAAAGAAATTCTCTGAGTGAAAATCTTGATATTATAAGTATCAAGCTTGCTTCAACTGTAGATGTTAAAATCATGATATAAAAGATTACACTCAGCATATGCAGTCAAGAGAAGTAAGAGAGTTAAAAAAGTAGCAGAATCAGTGAGCTCAGAGACACTCACTGATATTCTATGAAAAGTCTTCAAAGTGAAAGAGATGTCTGTGTTAAATGACTCTCTGAATTCTGTAAATATAAAGAAGAAGCAGGCTTCTGAATGAGATATGAGTGAGAATAATGAAGTGAACACTCATCTCAATGTCTTATGACCTGAAATGTTAATATATAGAGAGCACTTGAATAAGAATTAAGAGATGGCTATAAAAGTGTTAGTAGATACAGAAGCTTCTACACAATATATTAATAATTATATAATTCAAAGATTGAAAGAGATCTGCTGAGTGAAGAATCTCTGATGTATAAGATTATCTGATAACTGATATTTGATATCATCTGCAAGAGTAAGAGTTCTCTTGTACTTTGAAGAATGATCTTGCTATATTTAAGTGTGAGAGCTGTAGAACATGAAATATGATCTTATTCTTAAACTTGATTGATTTCAAAGATTCAATTTACAGATTCAATGATGTACATGTCATATACAGTTGACTGATAGAAAGAAAACAGTTCATACAATTCTATCAACTGATATGAGAAGAACATTTCATGTCTCTGATATAGAAGAATTAAATCTGCTTATACATTAATAAACAAAGAGAATGATTCACAAGACCTCATCTGAAAGCATTTTGTATATTATACTGAATCTAAAAGCAGAGAAAATCAAGATAAAAGATATACAGAAGGATAAGTGTATAAAGAAGCTTCTGAAGAAGTATGAAAAGATCATCTGAACAGATCTTTCATCAGAATTGCTGCTGAAATGAGGATTCATATATGAGATTAACATGAGAGATACAAAATCAGTCAATGAGAATGTGTACCCTCTGTCACAAATGCATCTCAAAGAACAGAAGTGTCAGATCACAGACCTTCTAGAATGTTATCTCATATGACTCTCATTAAGCATGTAAGACTTTTCAGTTCTATTTGTGAAAAAGACAGATGAAGAGTGATGAATGTGTATTAATTACTGAGCACTTAACAAGCTTACAATCAAGAATGAATATTCACTGTCACAGATTTAATAACAGTTGAATACAGTTGAAAATATCTGATATCTATTAAAGATTAATCTTCTCTCAGAATACTGATAGATTTATATAGATAAACTGTCAGTTCTGCAAACTGCATTTAATATATAATAAGAGAAGTTCAAATTCCTGACAATGTCATTCATCTGATAAATGTGTCTGTCATCTTTCAAATAATGATGAATACAATTCTTTATAAACAGAATGAAATCTTATATCTTATATATCTTAATAACATTCTAGTCTTTTCAAACTTATACAATGAATATCTGAAGTATTTTAATAAAATGCTTACAACTCTGACAGAGTATAAGCTCTATATTAAATCAATTAAGTGTGTGTTTAAAACAGAAGAGTTGAAGTTCATAGAATATATAGTGAGTGATGACTGTATATATCTCATTCTGAAGAAATTGAATGTCATAGTGAATTAGCCGCAGCTGAGAAATGTACATCATGTATAACAGTTTCTTGAGTTGATTTCATACTACTGCAGATTCATCAAGGATTTTGCATGAATATCTGTATCACTCTCAGATCTCTTAAGAGAAATGAATGCAAATCTGTGAAAGAAGAAGTTTCATTCAATCATCTGAAATGCTGCATGTGAAGAGGTTTTTCTCACACTGAGAGAATGTGTAATAACATCTTCAGTGCTTATTCAATCAGATTATGATAAATCTTTATACATTAAGATGAACATATCTGAATGAGCTATCAGAAACACTCTTCTACAGATGAGTAAGAACAGCAAGCTGCATCTGATAATATATAATGATAGAAAACTATCAGACACTGAGCTCAATTACTCAGTGTATGAAAAGAAATTGCTAGTGATCAAGCATATACTGATATTATAGAATAGATATATTGACAATGAGTATATAATAACAGTGATCACAGATCATGAAAGCCTTGTCTATCTATAATTAATGATAAAATCTTTCAAATGCTTAGCATGTTGAATCTCAGAGTTTCAAGTATACAATCTTCATATCAAATACTGAAAGAGATCAGACATCATGATATCTGATACAATCAGTTGCAGATCTGATTTCATGAGTGAGAGTTCTGTAAATCAGATATAAGAGATGTTTATATTAAATGTACTGAGAAGATACAAGAAATCAGAATAAGTGAATATTATGATCTCTCACTTGAAGAATGACAAGATGTTGAATAATAAGTGTCTTATAAAAGTAGTAGAAGAGATGCTTCTGAACTTCAAGCTGAGAAAATTGAAAAATGATGTTGTGCTTTACTGCAATCTAGAATACACAGAAGCTCTCTATCTAGAATCTTCATTTAGACATGACTTAATAACTCACATGCACAAGGAATTCAGTCACTTAGAAAGCTCTGAACTCATGAGTGTACTTAAATCAAGAGTATACTGACTAAGCATGACTGAGAATATTCAGATGTATGATCATGAGTGTCTGAATTATCAGATTGTGAAACAATCTAAGAAAGAATTAAAATGTGAGAAAGTACAATATCAGATGAAGTGTATAATACAACTATTCAAATGATGAAGAGTGAATCTCATAGACATATTACTGTGAACATTAAATGAAAATTGATAAATAATCACTACTATTGATTATGCTACTGACTGGCCAGTTATAAAAGCAGTTTCATAGATGATAGAGAAGATGATAGTGAAGTTTCTACATAATGAGATCTATGTTAACTATGAAATGTCACATGAGATTCTAACTGATAATAATGTGAATCTCATGAGAAAAGTGATGAGGCATTTTGTGAGTCAGTTACAGAGAACACATTGTAGAACAACATCATATCATCCGCGGATGAATAGAAAGATAAAACACTGAAATGAAATCTTGAGTAACATGCTGATGAAATATCTAGTGAACAAGTC